>NW_028145550.1:102500-232500 GCF_977016875.1 Pavona decussata | reverse complement strand
CCCCATGACAGCAGATCCTTCACAGCATCGTCAAGAACTTATCGAGCGTCTTGATGCCCTGAGAAGAAACGAAAGTTTCTGTGATGTGACAGTTTCAGTAAAAGGCAAAGAGTTCAAAGCTCACAAACCTGTGCTAGCCGCAGCGAGCCCATTCTTCCTTTCACTTCTCGAAAGTGACATGAGAGAAAGCAACGAACAGTTGATCAAAATAGAGCTTGAAGAAGCTACTGCGACTGTCATGGAAGACGTGCTCAGGTACATTTACACTGGAAATGTTTCAGTTACCGAGGAGAGTAGCCATAATTTGATTGCAACTGCAGATTATCTACTTATGCCAGGCCTGAAAACAGCAGCGTGTGATTTCTTAAGAAAGAATTTGATACCCGACAACTGTCTTTACAACTATTACTTTGCTGACAAGTATCAGTGTACGGAGTTGAAGGAGTCATCCTGTGAAGTGATCAAAACAGATTTCAGTGTCGTTATGGAAACAGATGATTTTCTGAACCTTGATGTAAAGCAAGTCATGGAATGGGTGGCCAGTGATGATGTTGTTGTCAGAGCTGAAGAAGAAATTTTTCATGGAATTGTGAAGTGGGTTTCTCAAAACAAGATTGAAAGAGAAAAGGATTTTCCTGAGTTATTGCGTCAAGTCCGTCTGATGTCTATTTCACATGACTTCCTGTGTAACAGTTTGGTCAAGGAAGAGCTGGTAACAACTAACTTTGAGTGTGCTAAGCTTGTCTTGGATTCTCTTGGGTCGACTTTTAGCTCGAGTGATAATAGTTGTATCATGCTACCAAGAAAATGCCTGGAAGTGCTCCAAGGTGGAATTTTTGTTTGTGGTGGAAAAAAAGCCTTGTGTTACCTTCCACAAGAAAACAAGTGGTACAACTTTGCCAACATGACTTTGGAACATCAGCACCATGCTCCCATACAATACAGAGACAGAGTTTATGTTTTCAGTAAACAAAAAGTTGTGACTGGTCAGTCTCCAGTGGCAGAATACTACCTACCTTCCACTAACTCATGGGGAACAATTAGAACAAAGTTTGAGTATGAAGAGCAATTTTCTTCTGTATTTGTATTTAATGGTGACGTGACTTTGTATTTATTAACAAATACTGAAACTGTCCCTGAGAACACCATTTTTACATACCATCCAGACAAGAATGAATGGAAAATATATGGGAATGAAACTCTCAGTCGCTGGGGAGCATGTGGTGTTACTGATGGTCATCATATTTACATAATGGGTGGCACTGAGAAGGAAAATGAAGCGATTAATGGAATAACTAAAGTAGAAAAACTTGATCCAAGTGAAGGTAGCTGGGAGGAGGTTGCAGCTATGAATGAAGCGAGACATGATGCTTTTGGAGCAGCCATGAACGGAAAGATCTATGTAGCAGGCGGACTGCAAAAAAATGATGGGAATCTTAGAGCACTCAACACATGTGAGGTTTACAACCCATCAACTGATGAATGGCAGGTGATACCCAGTCTTACAGTGCCTCGTCACTCTGCAAGCATGGTGTGCTTTATGGGGGCTTTGTATGTCATTGGTGGTATGAAAGATAGCGGGAAATCAAGAGAGCTATCTGTGGAAATGTTTGATTCTGATGCAAATGAATGGAAGGAGAAATCAACCATACCTGTCAACCGTGAAACTCAAGAGGAGGTCCGAAAAAAAATTCACTACAAAGCTTGTTTTGCAATGATCCATAAAGAGGTCCTGGTAGAATTTGAGGTGTCTGAGGGCGAGTCTATCGGACACTCACGTGACTGGGCTCGAAGCCAGCTAGAAGACAGTGCCTAATAACAAAAGCAAGTCATAGTAAGGGCTATCGAAATTCGTAAGGAAAATTGGGGGTTTAGCATGCATTTTTTTTGGGATAATTAAGCAAGTACAATAATTGTTTTAAAAAGCAGTACTGCTACAAAGCAATGTGTGGTGGGTTTATATTTTCCAAATTAAAGCTTCATTTTCTCTGAAAAATGCATGCTAAAACCCCAATTTTCTTTTTGGATACCAAAAGCACTTATTGCTAAGTTCTGCTTTCTCCATATAGTTTAAACTGTGCAAAAATATTACTGTATTAGTACGCACCACCCATAGGAAACCAGAGTATCATGAGATGCGCAGAATGTTTTGTGCAGTAACAAAAGTAGGCACCGTCCTTAATTGTAAACGTTGCATTTTTAGGTTTCTTTTAGTAAATTTTACTGACTGTTTTAGCTTATTTCTTATAATTGGTTGGACCCAACAAATTTCAAAACAATTAGGGGAAGGCTATTAGCCTCCCGTAACTGCTTTTTGCTTGATCCAGCCATACCACTTGTGGAAAAATTCAGGTGAGGTAGGGAATTAGGCTTCACTGTTGCAGTCCTTTGTGTTTAGTTCGTAAGGCATGCTAATGATTTCTTTGTTTTCATAACCGTAGAAGGAACAAGGGTTTATTTGAAAGCGTGCATGCCTGTTGCGAGGAATTGTTGTAAAGCACAATGGTTTAATCAACCTGCGGGTAATGTGTATACAAGGCAATGTTTGTTTTTAAAGTGAATTTAAGAGGATTACCCGAAAAGACTGATCCCCAGACTGTGAACCCCTCTACCTGACCGGGCTCACTGTACAAACAGACTGGTCCGCGGCCCACCCCTACAGTCACTGACCCCGTCTATGGACCACCCTGAAAAGGAAAAAAAGAGATTTCATCCAAAACCAAAAGAACAAAAGCAATGGTCATCCATCACTGCATCAGGCCATGAAAGCGGTTGCTTTCTGACTAATTTCATGAAGCCTGAAGTGATGACAGTTTTGTGAACCTGTGGGAGAATGTGACTATTAAACAAAATGGTAGAGAAAAGTAAAGAACGGTTTTATTGTCCAGTTTTAAAACATAGCTTGCCTATTTGGTTTATTTTCTACAAGAAGAAAATAGTATTTTGCTATGTATAATTGAAGGGGTGCCTGGAAAAAAGCCCCAAGTGACTTCTGATAAATTAGTAGATTCTCCTTCCAAATTACCTTGTATTCGCTTGTGAAATACAAGGAGAATTTGACCTTACATCAAAAGTCCTTTAGGGCCTTGTTCCACGCACCCCTTCAATTATGTTGTGGTTCAAAATGTTTGTAGGTTAAAAAATTTTTAAACCAGTTTGATTTTTATGATTATGGTATAAATAATTTTATCGAATACTACACAAAGGAAAAAAAAAATCAGACTGGTCTGAAAAATTGTATTTAACCCCCGAAAAATGAAACCAGGTTGACAATGTGTATTAATCATGTGGCTGACCCTGAGCCAGAGCCAACTAAATTTATGAAATAGCATGTTTGAAATGCTGAACTTAAACTTCCTTTTTCTTCATTTTGTGGTGTGGTCTATAAATGATTCAGTAGGGGTACTCTGTGGACCAGTCTGCCCATGGATCAGTCTTTTCGAGTAACCCAGTGAGTGAATTGAAGGCCTTAAATAATTAATAATGCCAATCTAAACCAGTTGAGTTTATATAACATTATAATGCTTATGACTGACCACAGGGTACCCACTTGTTTCTTTTGTCTCTTGTGGTTTAGGGCAAAAGCAGATTCCCATAGAAGTGTGAAATCATTAATGCTGAAAAACTTGGTAGGCAGTTTTACTGTGGAGATTGTGTTTGATATTGCCAGAAGAAATCATGCATAAGAACCCAATTAATTGCCTGGATAATTTAGTGTGTATTAATTCCATTTAAGTTGTATATTTTTTTGTATCTTGCCTTTAGTTTTTGTCACTAGTTACTTATCATGTTATTAGTTTAATTAAATTATTCCTCAATATTTGCTCCTTTTATGTGCAAATAGTCGCAGCAGCCAACTGGAGAGCTCTGCAACTTTGGCTGCTGCACACTGATTTCAATAAAATATATTTTTTTAGTTATATAACCTGCATCTATTTTTCCTTTTTTTTTTCTTCCTCTTGTGTTTCTAGTCAAACAATTTAAAATAAAATGATCTAAATTATATCTTAATTGTTACTGTCCTAATGCACCCCTCTAATGGGTACCTTTCATAGAGCATGCAGTTTTTATTTGAGTGTTAAAACAATCTCGTACCCAGAGTCCTCAGGCTTTTTGGCCAGCGGTTGGTCGCCAGGAGAGACTCTGTGGAACTGGAATTTTATTTAATTTTTTTGGATTGGCTGCCCTGTTACGGCTTGCATTGTTTTACTGCAGAAATTCTGCAGTAATAAAATTCCAGTTCCCCAGAGTCTCTTCTGGCGACCAACCGCTGGCCAAAGAGCCTGAGGACTCTGGGTGGGAGATTGGTGTTAAAATTATAAATATCGTGTTTCGTTTTACTTTGCTACGCTCTGTGATTGGTTAGCAAAACTCCCGCCATTTTCTCTTCCAATGAGAAGAAAACCGCATTAACTGATCATGCCTTGCTTGATGCGTTTTCCCCGCATGTTATTTTAAACAAAAGGAACGCAGATCACCATTATTATAATTAGTGCGCAATTGATTTTTCCAAGTTTTGCTATTATATTGTTACATGATATTGTCTAATGCATCTAAGAAAATTATTGTAAATTCTCCAAACATTTTTTGCGGGATTTTGCTTTGTGTATTGGTCGTGGGGGTTGGTGGATTGGGAGGGGGGCAGTGGCTCTAAAACTTTTTGTGTAGGGGTGTGGCACTGGGACTCTGAAACCCTTACCCTAATCCTAACCAATCCAGTTTTGGTTATTTGAAATGGATGTCGGAGGGCTATATATGTTGCATGTAGTGACACTATCGTGGCTTTTAAACATGTCTTAAAGTATGCAGCTAATGCGCGACGTGGTGTGAACAGTTTATAAATAAATTTACCAAACTCGGTTATGGCTCACCACCAGCGGTACAAGTCACTAGGCAAATGTTTACGTTATTTTTTTCCTATCATTGATTCTGACAACTGCCAGATTTTCGGCTACCCATAACCATAAGCTTGAGGCTTTAAAATCTGATGACATGTATACCCTATAAAGGTATTTTGCAGCGGATTGACGTCTCTGTCTCTTATCCACAGTATGAGAGCATGATCCTCTAATAGGCAGGACCTACCCTTATATCAAATGAACGGGTGCCTAGAAAAATGCCCCATGTGACTTCTGATCAGTTGCTAGATTCCCCTTCCAAATTGCCTTGTATTCACTTGTGAAAGAAAAGGCGAATTTGATCTTACATCAAAAGTCACTTGGGGCCTTATTTCACACACCGCTTCAAATGATGGTTTTATCAAAAGAGATGACGAGGTATAATTTGGCCATCGTAAAGAAATTCGAGTGCTGACGTTTTGAGCGTTAACTATTCGGTCTGCCCCTCGTCTGACGAAGGGCTAATAGTTGATACGTCGATACTTTCGTTTACACCCCCTGATGAGTTCATACCGAAGTAGATCTTGGAGATTAAGGGTGTGTTCCAGTACGTAGGCAGCTTGGTCTGTTGTGTGTGGAGTTCCCTCCAGCAAATTTATAGGCATTTCTGTTGTTCTGCGTTCAGTCTCCTAGCACTTTGTGAGAAAATAACTGAACCATTCTTTGTGAGACGGTCAACTGACCTTTTCTTTTTTTTTTTGTAAAACCACTGATGGGGAGCATATGAAATTGTTAGGAACCGGAAGCATAAGGCCTTCGTATGCAAATGACATGAAGGTCACTTATGTTAACCTTGTCAGACTCTCGCTCATGCAAAATGTCAATAGTGCTTAGTGTTCCTTAGTTACAAATCGAGTACGTTTTATGCATGTATAAATTCTACAAGTGCAACTTTCCCTCCCCCCCCCCCGGGTATTAGTGGGGCATAATTGAACATTGTCCATCCCGAGGACTTATCGGATAAATCCTACTGTTCAGTATTCTGTCGGTGACCCTTAGTTCTGTGGATCTATCATCTCATTTATGTCCCCCACGGCCCTTCCCCCTCCTACGTAGTCAATCAGGAATTTATTATCTTTGTTAATCAGTGAACTTATCATCAGGAGAACCGAAGTAACTTGAGTAAGGGAAGGGGGCGGGGGGACACCGAAAAGCCGGATACTCAGGTTAGAAACGATTAAGTATATATTGTGAGGTGAAAGATCACCAGACCGTCAAATGCCCGGGTGTAGACTTATGCCCGACCCCCCGTTTCGGTTTCGGTGGGAATCGAATGCACGACCTTCAGATTTGAACGACGGTTGCCGACTACCGACTGAGCCACAAGGCCATTCTAACATACTCAAGAGTTTATTCTCTACTCATCATTTGCGTCATTAGCCGCTAGTGGTACAACATTCATTGGCACCTTTCACTTTCTTTCGTCGGTAGGTGTCGTCAGTGAAGAACTTCCACGATTTGCATGATCTTGCGTCTCTCGCGTAAACTAACTTAAAATAATACAAAATTATAAAGAGTCACTACATTATTAGGCGAAATTTCTCCCTTATAGGAGGAAGACGCACAAAAAGGTTTTCTTACAATTCTAGTATATTTCTGGTTGATACCGTAATGTAACGAAAAAAAAATTCCTTCAAATAATGAGTAACGGAAAGCAACAATTATTAGTGAAGGAAAAGCCTCCTATGTATGCCGCTTGTGAACCTGGTCGTTTTCGAGAAAAAATTCACCATTTTGCCTCAGTTGTGAATTGTGTATGGTTTTTATATTGAGCAGTGGAGCCACGCTTTAGGTGGAAGCTAGTGACTTGAAAACCGAGAATAAATTAATTGAAGCGAGGGGCATTCATTGATTTTGTGGGTATTAAGAGTGCCGATTTGAAACATGAATTTTTGTTGCCTTCCCTTTAGCCGCGACAGATCGCCATAGGTTTGTAAGGTCGGTTTGGACGCATCTTTATCATTTCTTGCAAGATCTCGTAGTTGCTGGAGGAAAGGGTCACCTAGTCAGCTGCTCTCTATTTCCCCAGTATATATCTTTCTGCATGATTTATGTATATGAAAAGCATTAAAAGTGAGTTTGATAGATCGCTCGGGTGCCCATGTTGTGAGCGCGTTTGGGATTAAAGGACAAGTCTTGCATGGTGCGTGGGGGCATTTCAAAAGTACCAGATAGTTCGTCGGATTCCATTACGCTTCTATTTCTAAAATTATCTATTATTAAATTCTCAGCCTCGAATATTGCATTTCTAGCGATCTGATTGGTTCACTAAATCTCGGTTATCAGCTCATATACCGTAGTTTGACCTTATATGGGAAACGAATGCCCCGGGTGTCGCTAAGCTAAATTTTTTTTCGGCGGGAAGCGAAAGATTCTTCGGAAAAATGTAGAAAAAAAAAAAAAAAAGAAAAGAAAGAAATACCAAACAATGCCATCTCAATATAACAGCAATAAAAGCCACAAAGTTCGGTATGACACTATTTAATGGTACGTATCTCTGAAGTTTCCTTTAAAATCTTCAAAATTGCAAGATTTTACGATTTTCTAGATCACATAACAACAACAATCACGACCGGTTACCTTCAAAAATTTCAGGATGGCTTGCAAATCCTGGCGGTAAGAGGTCAGTTAAAACCAATCGAAGAAATTTCTCAGGAAGAGCTTTATGCCTGTCTTTATGTTTTTACGCATTTACGAGGCCTTCAGGAAAAGTTCATCTATGAAATCCGTACGAGCGGCGGCCATAATGTTCGTTGTCGCTCGGCACCACTCAGCAAAACATTTGCACTAATGTGCATAGCTCTTACGCTTCTCAAATAAGCTTGAAGTTTAAAAACTTGCAGTGAATGCTTGTCTCAGTGAGGTTGTGCCTCGTACACTTGGACTTGCCTGAAGTGTTGTAAAATGCCTGCGAGGAATTCAGTTCAGCATGAAAAAAGCCGTCCTTGCAATGATCTCTTCCTTCGCTCGGCACGACACAGCAGAATATTTGCTCAAATGTGCACAACTATTACGCTTCTCGATGAGCTGGAACTTCAAAAGCACTCGAATGCTACTCTCAGAAAGGTTATAATTCGTACATTTAAACGTTTCTTGAATTTTAGATGTCCGACTGTGTCCGATTTTCTTCGCTTTCGATTTTTCATTCAACTCCGTTTGCAAAGAGCTGCGCGTGTCATGTGATCATTACGTTTCGCGCGCTTTGGTCGGAGGTTGCCTCAACATCCGGTCGTTTTAATTTCAAAGAATTTTTTTCTTAAAATATAAAAATTCAGTAAACATCCAAACGCGGAGAATTTAATAAAACAATTATTCCATTCGCGCTTGTTGGATATGAGATTAGTTATAGCCAACTCGGCGCTTCGCGCCTCATTGGCTATTTACCATCTCATATCCAACGTGCGCTCATGGAATAATTGTTAAATATATTCCTATCTCGTTTAAAAGTTCTATTGGTTTCAACCGTTCGTAAGCCAGTCTTAGTAGGTGTGTCTGTTTGTCCATTACTCAAAGAAATAACTAGTCAGTCAATAAAGACAGGCTGTCAGTTTATTGCTCAGGAATTCAATTCGAACATTGGCTGGTTGGATATTATTCATTCTTCAATGCTACAAAACTACCTCAGGGAGGTAAAGCTTTTTATCCTATTTCAATTGGGTCAGTCAGTCAGTCAGTCTTGAAAGCCAATTGACTTCAATGACAGCCGAAAACAGTTCATAAATTAACTCTCCATCTTTTTTGCATGATCTAGATGTATGCAAAACATTAAGTGATTTTGATAGATCGCTTGGGTACCCATATTGTTCATGCGTTCTGGATTTAAGGCTACTACAGGCTCATATACTTCGAAGCTTTTGACTTGATAGTGAATGCCATTGACATACGTTTTAACCAGCCAGGCTATGTCATGTATGAAGCATGTGCAACAATGCAGTCGTTTTTTACCAAAATTCTTAAATCTGAAGACTGCTCCACGGAGCTACAATTTCTTGAAACGAATTATGCTGATAACGCGTTGAAAGCCCAACTGGGAGTTTTTAAAGTTTCGATGAATGGTTGTGATAATTTTTTTATTACCTGTTTCGATGACAGTCTAGACAAAATGAAAGAGATAGACAGATAGAGATAGATAGTTTATTATCAAGAACCTTGCAGCCACAGGTTGAATTACGTTTGATTTACAATAAAATATATACTACAATAAAATACATGGCTAAGAAGAACTAATATAAAAGGACAAAAATATATAACTAAGAGAAAACAATATTACATCATTGCTTTATGGACATAGTGATAGATAAAACTATTTCGAGTACGAATGGTTTGGAGGCGCCGTGTAGTAGAAGAGTGCTGACTCCTTAAATTGATTTCGCACTCATTCTTGGGAGGCAGTAAGCTATACAGCTTGTGCGAGGAATTAGGCAGGATTAGAAAGAGGTACAGAAACCTCAGAAAAGCATGATAACTGAAGTTTTCACGATCTTCAAGCTTCTGCTGGTAGTCCCGCATTCATTTAGCATATTGCCTGGTTGGAAATTATTCATTCTTGAACGCTACGAAAGTACTCAGGGAGGTAAAACTCTAGCTTTTATCCTATTTTTATTCGGTCAGTCTGTCAGTCAGTCAGTCAGTCAGTCAGTCAGTCAGTCAGTCAGTTAGTCAGTCTTGAAAGCCAATTGACTTCAATGACAATCAAAAATAGTTAATAGAACTGATCTTTATTTCACCAGTGGATGTTTTAATGTACAGTTTTATACGAGGTTGGTTTCACTCTACTGAACCAAGATGTATCCCATGGCTTTGATCTTTATCACTTTGCTCCCTTGGTATCCATGATGTCCACACGTGTTGGAATCATCAGTGTATCCTCCAGTACCAAAGCCGATTCTGGAATCACAGCTTACACAATCCTTCTCGTTGTTTCCAAGGATACCAATCCTCGCTCTAGAAGAGCCATTTCCGGTACCGGAAGCATTGAACCCTTCTTTGTTGCAGTTGGGCTGCAAGGATGCCTGGGAACCAATCAGCGTCTTCCACGTGTTACGACCCAGTGACGTTGCACGGTATTTCCCGTCAGCGATCAGTGCCTAGAGTGAGTTGGCTTCCTTATTGATGACGAGGAACTTGATCTGCTGACCGATCTTCATACCGAGGCAGATCTTGGTGAAGGGTGTGTTCCAGTAGGTAGGCAGCTTGGTCTGTTGTGTGTCGAACCCAGACTTCCCTCCAGCAAGGTTATAGGAATTCTTGTTGCTCCAAAAAACAGCATCGTAATGGAAAGTTTTCTAGAATAGAAACAAGGAAAATTAGTCAAATGTCAGATTTTAGATATTTGTACAGCGTTTGTCAAGAATGAGGAGAACTGCAAACCTTTGAGCCGTCAATCTTCATGGCCAGCGTCCATCCTCCATCTCCGCATCCAAAGTTGCCCATGTGACAGTAAACAGGAATCTTCTGTGAACCAAACATCAGCGGATACACTTGGCTTTTGGTGGAACTGGAAAGGAAGAGAAACAGTGTACGTTAAAGTGGTAAGGAAGTGTTATCGTTAGCTTTTTGTTTTCTTGAATTGTTGGGGAGTCTCAGAATTTTGAAAATGGTGTCAAATATTCAAATCCGAACCTTTCCTTTGTCTCGCTTAGTTCGCGGAATGTACCCACCTGTGCTTTTCATACTGTTCCTTACATGACGAGGCAGGAACGGCTGTGAAAAAGGCAAAAACCCAGTTAGATGTAGTTTTAAAAAATATCACGATGAATACTGACATTGGACTTCTATTTGTCCCTCTGTTGATTGATACACGAGAGACGAAAAACACGAGGGAGGGAACTAAGGCGCGGACGCGCGCGATATTTTCCCACTCGCGTGATTTTCTTAAACTGCGCTTAGTAAAGAAACAGTAGCAATTTGAAACTTTCAAAAGGAAAGACGAGGAAAACACTGGAGACAAATCATTTACCTGGTGGCAGAGTAGATGAAGGTTTGTTGACCACTGCAATGAGACTTTCCAGTTTAGTTTGCAGCATTTTAATGGCGTCGTTTGCGTCCGAATCCTGAAGCAGGTTACACATCAGATTACAAACCATCATCTTGTCGTACGGTTTGGCGCAAGATTTGGAGGAGTTGTTGGCGCCATTCACGGTCAGGACGAGAAAAACTGCAAGGAAATAAACTTGGATATTCAAACGCATTTTGAGAACTTCAATGAACGGTTTTTGGCTGCTCAACAAAGATTGGAAGTCCTGCGGATTGCTGACTGTTATGACTAATAACACGTAGGCTGTACTTACTTAAGTTCAAGGTTTCAACTGAGAAGGTTGTGTTTACAATGCGGGAAGATTTTCTTGTTGCTTTCCCGTCCAATCAGCTTTGTCCAAGTTATTGTTATCTTAACTCGCCTCAGTACCTCTCGCTTTCATCAGCGAATTATTTACTCAAGTTTTATATCGCATACATCTTCCTCCATTCTCGTTGATTACCTTGCATAAAATGAGGAAAATTCGAGTGGAAGAAAGACCTTTATCGCGTAAAAAATAAGTAAAATAAAATAAAATGAAAATCAAGAGGTGCAATGTTGGATTTCTAATATCTAGATTTGTAGCGCCATAATACATAAAACGTTCCACGCCTAGAAGGACTATACAGCTGTAGTTTAATATATTTAACGCGGTTGGTATAGCTTGAAACAGCTAAGCGTATAACTAATTTACCCCTTGTCTGCTGAAGGGTTGTCCCCAGGGAACTGTGATATGATGCAGAACATAGCCTCGGATCACTGACCTTCCAATCTTCCTGACGAACGTTTGTTAAAAACTGCGACATGCGACTCGCTTTTGTATACTCAACCGCACCTCGATAAGCTCTAATCCTTATAGAATCCACAGTTTTAGTATAACAAAAACAACAACAATAAGCGGAACTTCTTGCACATCTGGAGTGCAGTAGAGGATAAACCTCGATGGGGACTGGTTCCTTCCCCACCGTCTTTATTAGTTCTTGTCTCTTCCTAGTTCCTTGAAAATTTCTGTGCTACTTCTTTTGGGGGTTAACAGCACTTCCTTGCTCTCGCCTTCCTCTTTTGGAATCATTCATTTGCGCCGTTTAATTTGGCTCGTTTCTATCATCGATTGTGTCGACAACCTCCTAGTCTCAGAGACAGTGCTTTGATTAAATTTTGTTAAAGCAAGTCGTGTTGGACCTTTGACTGTGTTTATTCTCGCAATATGATTTTCATGTCAGGGTGCTTTCATGTCCTAACTAAATGCCTTTTAAACAAAATTGTTCAATTCTTCTTGCAAAATGCTTTAGTCTTTTTGTTTCACAGTTACATGTTACTTATACAGATTGACTGAAATCACAACACTTTATTCAGCATTCGAGACGAATAATGCTATTAATTGTTATGCGTTGATTTCATGTTTACACACTTGCATTTGATCAAAAAGTCTAGGTATTACTAGAATTAAAATGCGTGCACTCGTTTAATTTATAACAATTTTAGGGAATAAAACAAAACGAAAACGCAACGACTATTTCGAAATGGTCTTTTGCAAGTTAATTTAGCTTAGCATATTTAATTCCTTGGACACATAGCACAATGTTTTGAGATGCAAATAACGGAACGGTCACTCATATTAACTTTTCAGTGTACGTCTCGCTGAAAACATGAATTCTCCTATCCTTTTTGCTGACATGTATTCAAGGCGTGGATTGTAAGGAGAAAATAAGCCTGCGTCAGAGCAGTCGTCTCCTTTCCGACAGCCGGTTGGAAACTCGTTTTCCCTTGAAGCATTCGTTCCGGCGCTACTTCTACCGCTTGAAGAGGAAACGACTGCTACGCAAGTTAAGAGAAAATGGACTTTGATTATTTCCGAGGAGACAAACGTGTCGGTTGTGTTCATGAGAAACAAAACTTCTGAATACAAACCATTGTATGACTGTCATTTGAAATATCGGAGTTGTTTAAAAGTTCTGCGTACCAAAACTGAATTCATATTGAATAAGACATTTGACAGCTCTTTATTGCCAAATTCAAATGTACGTATTACATTCTCTTTATGAGTTTATTTATACTCAACATTTTAGCTAGGATTTATTTTGAATTCTTTCCTTTCGTAGGTATCAGCTCAGTAATAAAAAGCCAGTGAATTCAGTTTTAATTGTTGGCCGTTTAATAGACGTACAAAAACCACTGGGATATCTCTTGTATAGATAGCACGAACGTTGCCCCGGACGCCTACTAAAAGTGGCCCTCTAACAGAGGTTTAATTTCCGGTAATCAATACTGAAATTGTTTTACGGAACCCTCACTTGAAAGAAAGTGTCCGATCAGTTAAACGAGAGCTTTGTCTGTAATTTTCAAAATGTCGCTGTTTAATTTGTGGCGGCTTGATCCCATGCTCAGTAAACTCCGAGCGTGAAACGTTCAGTTTTCGTTTCGACTTTAGAGGGCAACTGAAGTTGTGTTAGCAAGTGAAAATAAAAGAAGCCCCTTTTCCTCATCAGTTTACCTTTCTTTTCGTTGTTACTCCGTTGTGCGATTTTGGTTCGTTTCAACTGGTGTTAATGTTTCGATTATCTTCTCGTCTCGAAGGTCACGCTTTGTTTCAATTGTTTCAAATAAAAATCATTGATTTCTTATACAAGTCGCACACCGAGGTACCTCATATCTAGCCACGAACAACAGAACTTCTCAGTAATCTTAAGACCGAACATTGGAACAAACCCTGACACATCAGCTGTTCATTACATAACCGTGCCTTCGCGTGCCATGTTATAGCCTACTATAATTCATAGTTTTCACAAAAGCATCGTTCTATCGGCGCCGTAAATTTGACGGGATTTATAATTATTGTATTTCCTATCTTACTTCGATTTTCTGTTTCTTTTCCTTCGTCTTTCCTTACTTGTTCCGCCAAGGTTTCTTTGAGTGCACTCGCCGTTCGAACAGTTTCTTTATGGTGGCCATTTGCAGTGTGTTTATTTTCTTCAGGGCGTCACGCCAACTTAAGTACACGTGTCCTATTTTCTCTATAAAACGCATTTTGAAAAAAGTCGTCAGTTCCTCTTGCAAAATGGTTCAGTTTTTTCTTAAGACATATTTCTGTTATAGACTGACTAATCTGGTAAAACTTTCGACACCATTTGGTAGGAATAGCATTGTTATGTTTTGTTTAATTTGAAATTTCAAGTTTACAATCGCGTTAGATCACCATATCTTTAGTCATGAAAACCAATCATAGTTTTAAACAGTCGCCTGTTTTTCCTAATATTTTAACGTTACGGAAATGAAGCGAAACGATTCTTTTAAAACTCAAAACTCAAAATTCCTCCCGGAGGAGGCAAGTCTTTAATTTTTTGTAAATCAGTCAAGTTAGCATATTTAATTGCCGTAGGAATGAAGTTGATTAAAACTGATAGTGTCGAAATGCAAATTACAGAAATTTCACTCCACATCGATTTTTGACAGTTCCGGTCAAACGAGACGTCAATATTTTCGGGCAGTTCTTATGTAATTCTTTAAGTTTCTGTGACAACTATCTTGAAATATGTGACGAAAAGAATCTGGGGCCAAGACATGGCTGGCCATGGTAATAGCAGTTTCTGTACACAGATACACAAACAATTATAAAATGATTTTAAACGCTTGCAGATTATCCTACCGTACGGACGGTCCGTGTTTCGGAAATTGAAATGAACCGATCAAGGGTCGATCAAGTTTTCTTACGTCATTAATGCTTGCGATCGCCTGTGATTGGCTGTGAAAATACTACAAAAAGTCTTCGTTCAAGGCACAAGAAAATGTTTAGCATGATCAGAATCAAGGTAACATATTTGCTTGAGCAATCATTTTTAGATGTCGAATAAAAATGAATGAACTGAAAAAGGAGTGTGGTTTTTGAAGTTGTTCAATGAAAAATGGACTGTATAACAAAGAATAGAGTGTGTGCACGACGGCCATGTTGGAGGACCGAAACAATACAATGATTTTCCTTTGGGAAATGCATTCTATTTTTATGCAAATATCTTCTATTGTTTTAGTCCTCCAACATGGCCGCCGTGCACACACTCTATACCAACACATGCCCAGACGTGTTGGAGTCATCACTGTACCCTCCAGTAAAAAAAAACCCTATTCTGGAATCACAGGATGTGCAGTCCGTCTCGTTGTTTCCAAAGATGGTGATCCTCGCTTTGGAAAAGCTCTCAGTGCTACTGTCAGCATTGAACCCTTCTTTGTTACAGTTGGTTTGCAAGAAGGCTCGAGAACCAATCAGCGTCTTCCACGAGTTACGACCCAGTGACGTTGCACGGTATTTCCCGTCAGCAATCAGTGCGTGCAGTGAGTTGGCCTGCTTATTGATGACGAGGAACTTGATCTGCTTACTGATCTTCATACTGAGGCAGATCTTGGAGAAGGATGTGTTCCAGTAGGTAGGCAGCTTGGTTTGTTGTGTGTGGAGTACCCTCCTGCAAGGCTATAGATATTTTTGTTGTTCTGTTTAAAGTTTCAGGTTCACTAAGTCGCGTTACGTTAGTCTACAGCACTTTGCTAGTAGTATCCACTACCTGATTTGAGAAAAGAACTAAACCATTCTTTGTGAGGTAGTCGATCTAACTATTTGTTTCGCAAAACCACTGATTGGTAGCATATTAAATTGTTAAGAACGAAGAATAAAGCTTTGTAATGCAATTGACTCTCGCTCAAAACATCATTTGTTTTTAGTGCCCCCTTTTACAAATCGAGTACGTTTTATGCATCTATCAATTCTAGCAGTGTAACCCACCCCCTCCCCTCCGGGGATTTAGTGGGGCATCTTTGAACATTGTCCGTTCCGAGGACTTCTCGGGTTAATCCTATTGTTCAGTATTCTTGCAGTGACCCTTCGTTCTGTTGGTCTAGAGTCAATCAGGAATTCATTATCTTTGTCAATGAACTTATCATCAGGAGAAACGAAGTAACTTGAGTATCAGCCCTTCCGTAGGGAAGGGGGAAGGGGACATTGGAAAGCCTGATACTCAGGTTAGAAACGATTAAGTATCTTGAGGTGAAAAATCACCAGACCGTCAAATGCCCGGGGATAGACTAATGCTCGACCCTCAGTTTGGGTTTCGGTGGGAATCGAGTGCACGACCTCCAGACTTGAACAACGGTTGCCGGCTACCGACTGAGCTACAAGGCCATTCTAACATACTCTGATCCAACATTTTTGTAACTAGTGCTAGCGACACAACTTTCCTTTGTACACTTCTCATTCTTACTTAGGGGAAAATATATAAGGTCCGTCAGTCTAACAAGACTGTTATGGAGTCGTGCTCTGAATCTAATGCAGCATCGGGTGTGGCTAAACGAGCCAATTCGGGAGTGGCAGTCCTTCCTGCACTGAGTGCAACTCAAAACTGATGCTGGTCTCTCTGACTGGTTCGGGGCCTTTCTCTTCAGTATCTTTGCCTTGTCCTGTTGGACAAACATCTCTTCAAACTTGGAGAGGCCCATTTGTACCATCTGTCACAAGGCTGACTAAGGCTTCCCATGTGTTCAGGTCAATACACATGGCCCTCAAGTCTCTCTTGCAGATGTCTTTGTAGCGTATTTGAGGTCTTCCTGTGGGACGTTTTCCTTGTACCATTACAGGTACAGTAATGCACTTTTCAAATGAAGACAGTAAAGTTCAGAAAGAAACACCAAATTTTCATATTAACTAGTATCTTATTCTCTCAATGGAAATCTGTTTTTACATTTTCTACATTTTCCTCTATGCAACCTGCATTTTTCAACCTTTCCTGGAAACCTCGTAGCTTGTGGCATGTACGTATATATAAGAAAGGTAAAATTAAAGAACAACGCCCCACAAATCTGTCTGCTGACTCTTGGTGAACGGTGGACCTGCAGTTTGCTGACAGGTCTATTAGGGAGTTGTTCTTCAATTTTGCTTAGTATAAGCCTAAAAAATTTTGGAATTGAATGGGATTTAAATGCATGACCTCTGCATATAATCGGTGGAGTGCTCTACCAACTGAGCTATCAAGCCAAATGAGAGCTGGTCAAAACTCTAAACAAACTGAAAGCAAAGTGAAACAATGAGAAAAATAATAAAATACAGACGCCCCAGTTAGGAGAAAGGTTATGCAAATTTGAAAAGCTTTCTTGAAACTGTCACATGTCTGATGCATGAAACTTTGCGTTTAATTAATGAAACTGATACCGTATCTGCAGGTAGTTCCATTTCTTAGATTCAATTTCAATTTTCATTCTTCATTCAAACGGCAGATTATTGAAAAAAAATTACAATGTACATTTAATAAATCAATATTACAATAATCAACTCTTGGCTGAAATGTTTGACCTTGCTTCATTATACATTTTAGTGAGGACAAGCCAAGCTTGCAAATTGAAGACTAATAAAAATAATTAACATGGTCATAACTCAAACAATAAAATTTATTGTGTATTATATTTAATATAATACCCACTAGATGTGGCAAGTGTTACCCCACTGTCCCATGGGATTGCATCAGTCTGGGGAAAAGATTACCAGGACACAAAAATTATATTTCTTGTAAGTTTAACAGAGGAAAAAATTAAATGTAATTGGAATGTGGAAAAACATCCCACTAAACTTTGAAATTATCTATTTCCCATTCTTTGTGAATAATTATTGCAGTAGTTCCTGTTTTAGTCTTTTTCAGGTTCCATAAGTCATTATGTACCTACTGCAATGGCGAAACTCAAACGTATGTCCCACGTTTGTTTCAAGATAAGCAAGGAACCAAGTAATCAATCAATTACCTTATTTTTATACACGATTGGCAATTAAAGTATAAAATTGTGCTTGAGAGGTTGTGTGTAGCTAACACTAAAATTACGTAAAAGTACATGTTACTTACAGTATAATGACTTAAAACCTACATACATCTGTAAATTAAAAGATTGTCTTATGACAAATTCAAAATCAAAATTGCAACTAATCGAATTAAGAATCTGATGTAATAGGCCTTGGTGGAGATTGGACACACCAAAGCTTAATTAAAGTTCCTTTAGTGGAATATCCCTCTTTACCTTTAAAAATGCATCTTTGTTTTTTCGTTACTGAGCTTGAAGTTTACCTTTTTTCTTCTTGGGTGTAGCTTTGGTTTTTTGAGAATCAGAGGCTTACTTTTGTATGTATGTATGTATGTATGTATGTATGTATGTATGTATGTATGTATGTATGTATGTATGTATGTATGTGTGTATGTATGTATGTATGTATGTATGTATGTATGTATGTATGTATGTATGTACGTACGTAGGTCTATGTATGAAATGTTTTGTTATTGTTCAATAGGTAATAAGCTTCTTTAACGTGTCTCTGTGAATTGTTGCAAAACAAAATTGTAGTGATACATTTTCTTCACTTGCTACATAGATCTTCCAATTCATGGCTGCTCCAAAAGCATTATATGCCTTGCTTCATTCATGGCTACAACATCTTCCACACTACTTTCCTGGAGATTTAACTTTTTTACTGTTGTGGATCCATAATCTGTTAAAGAAGAAGACCCCCTTATGATGTAGACAAATTGCCTGTTGAAAGTAATGTAACAACACCCATGCTGATAATAGGGGAGGTCTAGGAAATCCCAGTCATTCTTGCAAGGATTGTAAACAAACATCGATTCACTAAAAGATCCTACTGCATAAATGCTGCCATTCATTACAGATAAGCTTGAAAACCACTCAATGTCCTCTTCACTTTCAACATCAAGAAGAATAGTGGTCTGAACTGTTCCCCAGGTCTTGGTAGAAGGCATGTAGTATTCTAATACACGTAATTTGCCAGGTCCTGCATGTTGATTATCAAAAATGTAAATCTTATCCTGCATTGTATAATGGCATGACCTCCATGCTCCAGTACCATGTCTGCCAACTGGTACCACTTGTTGTGCTGTGGTAGATAACATAAGGCCTTTCTCCCACCACAAACAAAAATCACATCCGCATGTGTCTCAAGGCATTTCCTTGGTGACTTTGAAACCTGTTCTGTGACAGAGAATGCGACAATTTCTTTCATGCTTGCCAACACAAAATTTAAACACTCATTGTTAGCTGTTTTCAGCTCTTCATTAATAAGTTCATTGAATATAAGTTCATGTGACATGGAATGCAGGCGAACTTGACGCAATAGTTCAAATTGATTTCTCTTTCACTGTTTTTGTGACACACCCACTTCAAAATTCCCTGAAAAATTTCTTCTTCAGCTCTGAAAATGACATCTTCACATCGCATGACTTGCTTTACATCAAGATTCAGAAAATCATCTGTTTCCATGACAACACTAAAATGCGAGTTGATTGTCTCATGGGATTTTTCCTTGAGTTCTTGGCACTGATACTTGTCAGCAAAGTAATAGCTGAATATGGCTGTGTATAAAAGTGGGACGGGGACAAGGGGACGGGGACATTGGGACGCGTGTGTGGGGACTTGGGACTTGGAGACGCGAGGGGAGGGACGTGGGGACATCTGGTATGGGACGCGGGACGTATGGGACGCGGGGACGCGGGGACGTGTGGGACGGGGACGCGGGGACGTCGAATGTAGGGGACGCGGGAGGTAAAGTCGGAGGTAAACGCGATATCTCTTTCTTCGTGAAACTGTGTTATTTAACCACATCGGACTCCTTATGATGTTTACACAAAATATTTCTTCATATAGGAGTAGGCGCACTGACTATCTTGATTAGGGTTTAGCACTGTTAGCAAGCATTTACTGTTAGATTTGCCACTAAAAATATGTCAAACAAAATAGAATATTGTTTCAATAGTTGAATCCCCCGTGGTTTAGAGGCACATGCAATAGATTTCGGAGCTAGCACTCCGGGGTTGGAAGTTCGCTTATGCCACAAGTAATCTAGTTTCCTTTTTTATTTATTTGGAATCGAAAATAAATTTTGGCGACCGCTACCCACCCTACCCTGCTTAAGGCTCCAATTTTCTATCAGCAAGAAGACCAGGACAGCGGTTTCACTTTCTTCAATGCAGGGGGTCTTGGCCGAGTCTTCGTTTCGTAAACAGGCATGGAGGATCGAGGATTTCCACGGTAAGTTTCTACTGCTTTTGCTGTGATCATCACGCAACCCTTGCACATCCCTGACTATAATATACAGAAGTTTTAGGTTCAGAGATGTCTTCGGCTAAACTGAGCGTTATAACGTACGCAGATTTTGGAAAAGATATCTCGATATTTCACCACGTTGTGCATTGGTTTGCTCGATTAAAAGCGGCGTTTAATTCTTTCGCAGAAGGGAAATAACGACATCCAGTTCACTGTTTGGCGAGCGCGATCACTTCTCGCTTTACAACTCACTGCCACTTCTTATTTTAAGGGCCGTAAAGCATTATAGGAGATTCGTACATAACCGACTTGCCCATGGGTGAATGAAAGTGTAACACAGAGGGTGGACGACCTGTGGCAGAAGCCGTGTCAGTCATTGAAAATATCCGATAAGCCATGGAAAAAAGCATTTTCATGTCACTATTAATCAAAGCGGGTTTTCTCTAAAAGTATTCAAGGTTTGTCTGAGGAGGCCAGAATGAAAAAAAAAGAGTCAGCGAGTACCACGTTGTGAACGGAAGGCAAAATAAACTCATTATTTTAATTTATGAAAACTTCACTTACATAATAAAGAATGTTTACATATTGACAAAACTGTCTACACCCAGAGGAAATCAATCTAACAAATTGCAAAACTGTTTTTCTGGTTAGCTAAGTCACTTTGCAACGAGACAGTTCAGTCAAATAACATGAACGTGAACAGCATGCTTTAATTTGTAAACACGTAATTCGGCTTATTGACCTTCTAATATTTGGTTGCTTTGTACGTTTATCTGGCCGCAAACTAAACTGCCAAGTAACTCTTTTACAAACATCTTTTCACTTACTTTTGCAATTGTGTAATCTGAAGAGTTGTAACACTGAACTACCGCTGTAATAGCAAAAGGAACTTAGGACACTAGTTGCAATAAAACTGTAACGAGGAATGACTTGGTAACAAGCCATGAAAGGTATCCTCCGACTAGTTTTGCCTCGCGTATCCCTAATTTCATAACAAATTGTAAGCAAATTATTATAATCTTTGTCTCATTTTCAATAACTTGGAATGAGTGCAACCATTGTCGTAGAAATGTAAATAGAATATGAACGACGTTACAACGCTAGTGCTCACTGCATAGTCAACAAAATTTCACTTTATAACTTACAGTTGATGGAGGCCAAAAATCCCCTATTGATTGAGAAGCAACCGCATGGTATGCATCGCACCTAATGCAAACAATTACTCTGAAACTTGTTAAAAAGGGCAGGTATCGCCTCAAAATGAAAACACAAACCAGTACTTAGTAATAATAGTTTTAAATCTTAACTACATGCTCTGTTTGCTGACGTTCAACGCTTTTACTCGTAAGTAGTGTTTCCGGCATGGAACGTTTTACAGTGTTGTTCATTTATAGTGAAATGTTCAACTGCTGAAAGAGGAAATCTTTATGCTCCTTGTTCAGGCGTTGCTTGACAATGGGATGAATGTCTAATTGTGCTCCGTCAAAGGTAGCGCTACTGATGCTGTTTCCTTTCTGAACGCAAGAAATATTTACATGAAAATAGACAGCCTGTTCCTTTCCAACTCTCAAGATCCCTGTATTTATCTATCTTTCCAGGGACGGTGTTCTTTGTGTGTAATGGCGACGTCATGCGGAGGAGGAAAGAGTCCACCATCGGCCTTTCGAGCGAATTTGATTCCACATCCTGTACAAGTTGTCACTCGGGGATGATCAGACAGGAACACAAGAGAATACGAATTGATGTCCTCACGATGCCCTTCGTCTGTCTCTGCTAGACTTTCTTGCAAGACTTCGTGTTCTCCATTTCTTCGAACAATCTTCATTTTCACGGGCTGGCGATTCTGAGATGGAGTTTGCACTCTGTCTACATGTTCAACGATGAAGTTCTCTTTCTCCTTGGTCTTCTTCGCTCTTCTTCGTTGATGTGGCTTTTTACCAGCACTGCCAACATCCAGCCCATAAGTACACATTTTTGTCACACTTGTCTGTACACCAGTTTTCTTGTGCCATGTTACGAAATCTACGAGTTTGCCCTTGAATTCTGCTGCCGCCAGTGTGTGAGCACAAAGACTGGAATGGTTGTATGCGGGACAGTCATCATCGCAACAGAATTTACCATTTTTGCATTGCCTTATAACATGCGGTTTCGCTGATGTATCCGATGCTACCAATAGAGTATCGTCTTCCCCAAAGCCATGTCTAACTTTATTCATTCGCAAGAGCCTCTGGGCCTTAGAGAATTGATGGGATAAAATGCTTTCTGGGATACCAGAGATGCCGGACTGTGTATGTGATATGGAGAGTGTGGAAAGCGTTTGTGACATGGGACCACTTTCTTTGGCTCTTCTGGTGTACGCTCTTCTGTCCGTAGGATTCATCTTTCTCCACTTTTCTGGGGATATCTTCAGGTGCTTATATTCATCTGAGAGTCTGCATTCCCCCTGGTCAATTATTGCTCCTTCCAGCAACGAATCTTGTTCCTTCACAAGTTCATGGCTCTTTTCAATAAGCGTTACGAGGTTCACACGTTTGTGGTCCGTCTTGAGCTTTAACAGGTGGTTTTCTGCTTCATTGTCGTTTATTGTGTATAGGGAATCCCCAAGTCCCGCCTTTTGTCGCATGGGTTTCAGCATCGATGCGTTGATCGTGTCAGCAACATTTTTGACAAACCAGTCGTAGAATGTGGGAGTTTGGTATGTGATTTCCCATTCTCGAGCATTCCAAACATCCTCCAGCGAGCACAGTTTTGCATAAAAGTCATCCGAATCATCGGAATCCACAATTCCGTGATACGAGATAGCTGCTGCATTATGACCAAATATGTCGTCGAGAAATTCATTTTGGTAACGCCCATTGATGCCTATACTGGAGAGTTTCATTTCAATGTTTTTACGCAGGTGGATAAAACAACGATGATGGTCAGCCACAGGGAACTCTTCATTGAATGCATTTGACAAAGCACGTTCGCCATCAGTGCCGAAGGCTTGAAGAGACACGGTGTTTGGATTGAATCGCTTAACTGATGAGGCTAAATATCGGTACGTTTGTTCCGTTTTGCTCTGATGAACAAGCATGGGACCAAGGAAAACAGGTGATTTACCTGTGGTTAAGTTAACAATTTTGCGGCACCTGTAGGTCGTTGGAGTCACGCTAAAATTGCCAAGATTGAATGTTGGATCAATACCAAGAATTGAAAAATCGTCTTCCTGACAACAGTACAGCTCGATATCTTTTAGCTGCCTGTCAGTGGCAAGGAAGGCCATAGGCTCTGGTGCACCAACTACCTCTCTGACATGACCATCTTTAGTTTTGCACTTTTCCATAGCTTCAAGCAAGATATCTCTACTGGAACTAGCTGACGGCATAAAGGATGCCGAAGTAGACGATAATACGTTCTGCACCTGCCTGGAATTTCGCGGCAGATCACTTTTAGAGCGGCAAAACTCCAATCCCCCCTTCTGACGTACAGCTTCGAAAAAGACCTCTCGGGCTTGGCAGCTTCTGGATATTTCTTTCAGCTGTTCGAATGTGCTTGGTTTCGTTCGAACATAAGGCTCTGTGTTGTTTTTTGAATTTCCATGTTCCTTAAGGTTCAAAAGGGTTTCTTCACCTTCAAAGTAATACTGAAGCAATGCCAGTCGGTGCCTTCTCGACTTGCTATCGTACACGAAAGACATCCGCTTCCGATATTGTGCCTCCTTGTCGTGGTGAGGATACTGTTTAACCACCATGATGTAATCAGCGTCTGTTCTTTTCTGCCTTGTCACTTGAACATCCAGGATATGGCCACTTTTGTTTCTCTCAACAGCAATATAGCTTTTCGGGGAGCCAATATGGACCCACTTGCCAAGATCGTCCGCCCGCACATCTTGAGGGTGGGGGAGAGCATCTAAATCTATTACAAACGAAGCATTCTCCATCACCTGAAGGGGGACTTCAGTGCAACATGGTTCTTTCACTCTCAGCAGAATGTCTACACTCTCTTTACTGGAATATGGTGATTGTCTGCCTTTCTCGTAATAAGGAAGGCGGCTGTCGTCTTCGTAATACTTCTTGAATTCCTAAAAAAAAAACATTGTTTCATAAGACATTCTATAAAACAGCACCTTCATGTTTAATTAACCCATTGCTATTTTGGGATGATTCGTTAATCACCAACTGACGATTCTAAAAGTCGGAAAACTGTTACAGTGGTTGGTCTCGCTACAACTTTGATGGAACAAGGAACGATAAAAATGACTTAAACTGCGTGCGCTAAGAACAATCATGGAACCTCAGTGGCTCATTTGGGTAATATAAACTATGTAGAGTAGCTTGATCTTGAAAATTACTTCCTTAAACAGTCATTTTCATGTATAACGTCGCTTTTGAGGGAAGAAAAAGTACTGTAAAACGGCGTTTTTCTACGGTTGTAGCTTATTTAGAAAATTGTCACTTTAAAATTGAAACCACTGACTGTCATCATAAAAATGTTTGGACTGTAGTTCATGATTATCTCGCGAATGAACTGACTGGAGAACGAACGGTTTGTATATTAGCTGGAGAATCACCCTAAAATGTCAGTACTTATTAGATACCGTATAAGTTATCATTATGTGTCACTCAATGTACCTGCTGACTATCCTCAGAGTCCTCCTCTTCCTCACTCGTGTCGATTATCTCGATTGCTCGCCTTACAAACGCGATTTCCTCCCGCACAACCGTTTTGCTGTATATATAAAAATAATAATAATAAAAGGAAATTAACCAACTCTTGCATCATCCAAAAACGTTCACCACTGGAAAGGGCGCCTTGAAAGAAAAGTGATTTGTGATTTGTCGAAAAGTAACGAAGATATAGCTCCTCGAAGTCGCGAAACTTTTCAGACGTTTGTATGGTGGGGACAAGTTTACAAACGTCTATAAATTTTTGCAACTTTGCCAATGTTACCAATTTGAAGGCGCTCTGTCCAGTGGTGTCAAAGGAATTTCACTAACTGGTCCATGTCAAATGTTGAAAAAACCGTGGAGGGGTCTATTAGCATCCCCCAAATTTGCATATCCAAGAATTACCAGCTGCTTAATTACTTTTAAAACCTACCTCTTAATTTTCTTAGCATTTGGGGAATTGACAGGGCTGCTATCCGCCTAAATAAAATCAAAGGTTAAAAATTAATACAAAAATCAACATCACCCAAATTTAACCTGGACTGATGTGTAAGATTTTTAATTTGCGTTAATCTTCAATGGTTGTGGAAGGACACGTTGTTAATCCATTACTAGGCAGATCACATGATGAATTTATAGTTGAGATTTTAGCAACCTCTCGTTCCCATGGTAAAGCCTGAGCTGGTCAAACAAGCAAAACATCTCCTTTATTTAAAATGTATTCAAAATTCAGTTGGGGTTTTAAGTCGGACAATAAATCTTCTCTATTACAAAAGATTGCCCTGGCGTACTAGTTATTATTGATACGAAGAAAATAAAAAAGGGTTGTCGTGACTATAATGTAGCTTGTTTTTGCACTTAATAACGAAACTACTACTGACAGGACAAAAAACCTTTAATATAGTAAAAGAACGTACCGTATCAAAGACTTCCTCCTGACTTTGTTTGAAAACACTATAGAGAAAAAATGAAAATAGCAGTGTTAACGAAAACTTGAAATCAGAATTGCTGTGCAACCTCATGACCCTATTTCAATGAAAATATCATGTTACTTTAATCTAGAAACATTAGCAAAGAAGCCAAGTTGGCAGTGAACAGCCACGCAAAGTGACAATGCATTCTTTCTATACATGTAAAATACTGTAGTAACATTAAGGCTTTTTTATACATGCAAAACAACTGAAAATAATCGTGACGAAGCACACCTTCTACTCCGCTTGCAAACTCTAGCATCTTCTGTATCTTCGTCCGATAAGTAGTTCAAATCTGAACAATCTGGCGACCAAAAATGCAAATCGTTAAACTAAGTATTGCCTATAGTATCCTTCAAGCTCAAAATTTACAAGATTCAAACAAGGATGTGTTAGGATTTTAGTGATAATCGAGACAAACGCAAGATAGCCTTACCTTGGAAATCCTCCATGACGATAAACGTGACGAAGAACCCCCAGCGTTGAATAAAGTGAGACCGCTGTCCAAGTCTCCTTGCTGGAATATTGGGACCATAAGGAGGGTAGGGTGGGTTGTGAAGAAAGAGGTATCGCATTTACCTTCGACTTAAACAATAAACATTAACGTCCCCACGTCCCCCGGGTCCCTATATTTGACGTCCCCGCGTCCCCGTCCCCGTCCCCGTCCCATACGTCCCCGCGTCCCATGCTTGATGTCCCCACGTCCCTCCCCACGCGTCCCCAGGTCCCAAGTCCCCACACACGCGTCCCAATGTCCCCGTCCCCTTGTCCCCGTCCCACTTTTATACACAGCCGCTGAATATGCAGTTCTCGGGTGTCACATTCTTTTTTAAGAAATCACAAGCTGCTGTTTTTAACCCTGGTAGAAGAAGATAATCTGCAGTTGCAATCAAATTATGGCCACTTTCCTCGGTAACTGAAACATTTCCAGTGTCGACCAGTGTAAATGTACCTTAGCACGTCTTCCTTGACAGCCGCAGTAGCTTCTTCAAGCTCTATTCTGATCAACTGTTCGTTGCTTTCTCTCATGTCACTTTCGAGAAGTGAGAGGAAGAACAGGCTTGCTACGGCTAGCTAGCACAGGTTTGTGAGCTTTGAACTCTTTGCCTTTTACTGAAACTCTCACATCACAGAAGCTTTCGTTTCTTGTCAGGGCATCAAGACGCTCGATAAGTTCTTGACGATGCTGTGAAGGATCTGCTGTCATGGGCTGAGCCACGGCAGCGGCCATGTTGGGGGATTCGAAGACGACTGATAGAAGACTGGGCCGCAAGAGAATTGGACGGGACCACAGAATAAAGAATTTTGAAACGAGGAATGAGGAAACTGGCCCTAAACACCACTTCTTTCCTCGCGTCTGTGACGGCGAAGTTTATTGGAGCAATACTTGATGTCTTTCTGGCCGTTTTCTCCGATTCACAGGATTGTGCGGTATCCACTATGAGGCCTCTGCAAGCGAGGAAATGTCATTCTCCCAACACTTTTATCGCAACGTTTTTCAGTTGGGAAAAGCGAAATAAAAAAGAGTTGAAACAGTTTTTGCCTTGATAAATATCACTGAAAGAAATGGGGTAAATGTTTGCTGCCCAAAACGCCCGACTCAAAACTGAAAGCAACGCACCAACAAAGTAACCTCCCACGCAGTCGTTTTTAGGGGACTTGCCGTCGGACTTGCCTAAAAACGACTGCGTGGGAGGCTACCAACAAAGAGGTTCGAATAGTGCATTAAGTTTAAACTGATGCATTTGTATATATAATCGCATGAGGCCACGTAGAATTAAGGATTAATTTTCACTTGTATTTTCAAAGTTTTCGCAAATTGCTCGAGTCGCGCAGCGACATAGAGGGCAAAATTTTCTTCAAACTATCAAGGCGCTTCGTAAACTAGTAAAACAGTCAGTCCCGGCCTGGAGTAAAAACACTCACCCGTGAGCAAAACAAACAAACAATTGCCCAGTCTCTTAACTTACAAATCAGACAAAACGAGAAAAGTTGATTATTATAACATGTAGTTAAGAGAAAATACAAGTTTAATTCATGAGCAAACTAACGAGAATAAAATAAATTCACCTGTAGCTGCACCGTGAAGCTTTCTACCGCTTGGAAATTTCACGAACACAGACCGATAAAAATAGCAAACCGTGGGTCCAAAGAAGGAACTTGCAGAGTAATTTGTTGCACTGAATTTGACCTGCTTCTTCCTCCCATAAAAACTGAGCCGGGTGCTGTTATTATGGTTCGGTTATTGTTTGCTGGAAGAAGCCGTAGCGAGGTGAAAGCACTTGGTCGCGGGCCTCTTATCCATGAATGATTTCAGTTTTTCCACCAAACAAATCCGATCAAGTTTTAACATTTGACACAAATAATCTTTTGCTTTTTCTTCTAAGAAACGAAAGTTCGCCTTCAGGAACTGTTTCCTTTTAGCTGTAGCACTTGATTTCCAAGTATTTTGGCACGAACAATCCGGCTTAAAACTCCAAGAACCTAAAAGACGTCGTTGTTCTTGCTGCACAAAACACAGGCGGCCCAAGCTCAAGCTGTGAGTTGTGGTGATCATCTTGCGTAATAACCGTCACGGCGCAAATTTAAGAGTTTGTATGGGAATATTTACGATCGGGTTTAGGAGGTAAAAATTCTGAAAATTTCTCAATAAAAAATACATACCTTGTTTATACAGTGTACTGTTTGTTGTTTCTCTGTCTCCTTTTGCTGATTTGAGGTCATTTTAGCGAGTTATCGTATCCTGGTTTCACACTCCTAAGAGTTGCATTAAACATACAAATAAAGAAACAAAAATACACACTTGTATGACTAAAAACCTGCACTGGAAAAATAAATAAGTAACTGGAGCGACAGTAGCCCCCGCCGGATGATCCTTAGTAGGATGCCCTGTAAACACCTGGGACTGCAGGTTGCATAAAACGTTATTGTTCCCACACAATAACCTAATGTTTTGTAACTATAATTACAGGTTCCTGTAATCTTAACATGGTTTATGCAGACCAGTTAGGTGCCTAAGGGCCTAAGTCGACGCACTTTAATCTTTGATTGCTGCTAGTAATAGTAGTAAAAATAGTGATAATTTAAAATACACTCTGTTTTTTTTTTTATAAGAACGTCTAATTTTGGAGTTGAGGCCGAACGTTCTCATATTTTTTTGCGATTTGAGGCTGAAAACGTCCTTAAGATGTTCTTAAATTACATGGTATACACTACATCATTATTTCAGTAAATCAGTGCGGACGTGACCAGGCAACCTTGCCTGCTGAGATATGGTACCAAGAACTGCTGATCAGTATGACAAACCGAGATGTGTGTCACCCTTGTTAATGTTATACAAAAATTAAGTATTTTGGTTAATTTACATTTGTTACCTTGATTTTATATACAGATTAGCAAAATAAAAACGTTCTTAATCGACCCTCAGCTTGAGTAATGTTCTTAATACGTTCTTAAAATTTTGGTTAACCTCAGCCTCGACGTTCTTATAAAAAAGATTCTTATAAAAAAAAAACAGGGTGTACAATATAACAGCAGGAAATAAGTCATTAAGGAAATATAAAAAAAAAACGTGATAAAAAGTTATATCCTATGATATCGCGTGTTTAAAACTAGTAAGATCCCTCATCTCATCACGTAGGCCATAGCCATGCCAACCTTATCTATAGTGTGCCACTAAAGGCAACCCTTCCTAAAGACAAGGCCCACATAAAGCAGAACGAGAACGAGACCAACATAAACAATACGAACGTTTAAAACAATTCAAGTCGAAGTGACGCACACATATTGCTGTGGGAAAAGATATGCGATACCGGCTGGATGCACATGCAAGCGTCTTTTCGTTTTCCCCACTGGACTCTCCCAGAAACTTAGTGAACGCCCCCCCCCCCCCCCCCCCCTCCACCCCTACCACGCTGGGGCAGGACCTGAGCCCAATCCCCTCTCAATTGCATTCGCTTCCGTCTACTTCCGCAAAGGACAATCATGGCGGAGGTGTCTTACCCCATGACAGCAGATCCTTCACAGCATCGTCAAGAACTTATCGAGCGTCTTGATGCCCTGAGAAGAAACAAGAGCTTCTGTGATGTGACTGTTGCAGTGAAAGACAAAGAGTTCAAAGCTCACAAACCGGTGCTAGCCGCAGCGAGCCCGTTCTTCCTTTCACTTCTTGAAAGTGACATGAGAGAAAGCAACGAACAGTTGATCAAAATAGAGCTTGAAGAAGCTTCTGCGACTGTCATGGAAGACGTGCTAAGGTACATTTACACTGGAAATGTTTCAGTTACCGAGGAAAGTTGCCATAATTTGATTGCAACTGCAGATTATCTTCTTATGCCAGGCCTGAAAACAGCAGCGTGTGATTTCTTGAGAAAGAATTTGATACCCGACAACTGTCTTTACAACTATTACTTTGCTGACAAGTATCAGTGCACGGAGTTGAAGGAGTCATCCTGTGAAGTGATCAAAACAGATTTCAGTGTCGTTATAGAAACAGATGATTTTCTGAACCTCGATGTAAAGCAAGTCATGGAATGGGTGGCTAGTGATGATGTTGTTGTCAGAGCTGAAGAAGAAATTTTTCATGGAATTGTGAAGTGGGTTTCTCAAAACAAGATTGAAAGAGAAAAGGATTTTCCTGAGTTGTTGCGTCAAGTACGCCTGATGTCCATTTCACATGACTTCCTGTGTAACAGTTTGGTCAAGGAAGAGCTCGTAACAACTAACTTTGAGTGTGCTAAGCTTGTCTTGGATTCTTTGGGGTCGACTTTTAGCTCGAGTGATAATAGTTGTATCATGCTACCAAGAAAATGCCTGGAAGTGCTCCAAGGTGGAATGTTTGTTTGTGGTGGAAAAAAAGCCTTGTGTTACCTTCCACAAGAAAACAAGTGGTACCACTTTGCCGACATGACTTTGGAACATCAGCACCATGCTCCCATACAATACAGAGACAAAGTTTATGTTTTCAGTAAACAAAAAGTTGTGACTGGTCAGTCTCCAGTGGCAGAATACTACATACCTTCCAGTAACTCATTTGGAGCAATAAGAACAAAGTTTGAGTATGAAGAGCAATTTTCTTCTGTATTTGTATTTGATGGTGACGTGACTTTGTATTTATTAACTAATACTGAAACTGTCCCTGAGAACACCATTTTTACATACCATCCAGACAAGAATGAATGGAAAATATATGGGAATGAAACTCTCAGTCGCTGGGGAGCGTGTGGCATTACTGATGGTCATCATATTTACATAATGGATGGCACTGAGAAGGAAAATGAAGAGATCACAATCAATGGAATGACTAAGGTAGAAAAACTTGATCCAAGTGAAGGTAGCTGGGAGGAGGTTGCAGCTATGAATGAAGCGAGACATGATGCTTTTGGAGCAGCCATGAACGGAAAGATCTATGTAGCAGGCGGACTGCAAAAGGATGATGGGAATCTTAGAGCACTCAACACATGTGAGGTTTACAACCCATCAACTGATGAATGGCAGGTGATACCCAGTCTTACAGTGCCTCGTCACTCTGCAAGCATGGTGTGCTTTATGGGGGCTTTGTATGTCATTGGTGGTATGAAAGATAGCGGAAAATCAAGAGAGCTATCAGTGGAAATGTTTGATTCTGATGCAAATGAATGGAAGGAGAAATCAACCATACCTGTCAACCGTGAAACTCAAGAGGAGGTCCGAAAAAAAATTCACTACAAAGCTTGTTTTGCAATGATCCATAAAGAGGTCCTGGTAGAATTTGAGGTGTCTAAGGAGGAGTCTATGGGACGCTCACGTGACTGGGCTTGCTACCAGCTAGAAGACAGTGCCTAATAACTAAATACTGAAGTATTTTTGCACAGTTATGCAGGAAAAGCAAGTCATAGTAAGGGCTATTGAAATTCATAAGGAAAATTGGGGGTTTAGCATGCATTTTTTGGGATAATTAAGCAAGTACAATAATTGTTTTAAAAAGCAGCACTGCTACAAAGCAATATGTGGTGGGTTTATTTAATTTCCAAATTGAAGCTTCATTTTCTCTGAAAAATGCATGCTAAAACCCCAATTGTCTTTTTGGATACCAAAAGCACTAATTGCTAAGTTCTGCTTTCTCCATATAGTTTAAACTGCGCAAAAATATTCCTGTATTAGTAGGCACCACCCATAGGAAACCACTGAGTATCTTGAGATGCGCAGAATGTTTTGTGCAGTAACAAAAGTAGGCACCGTCCGTAATTGTAAACATTGCATTTTTAGGTTTCTTTTAGTAAATTTTACTGACTGTTTTAGCTTATTTTTTATAATTGGTTGGACCCAACAAATTTCAAAACAATTAGTGGGAGGCTATTAGCCTCCCCTAACTGCTTTTTGCTTGATCCAGCCATTCCGCTTGTGGAAAAATTCAGGTGAGGTAGGGAAGGCTTCACTGTTGCAGTCCTTTGTGTTTAGTTTGTAAGGTATGCCATTGATTTCTTTGTTTTCATAACTGTAGAAATTAGAACAAGGGTTTTTGAAAGCGTGCATGTATATACATGCCTTTTGCGAGGAATTGTTGTAAAGCACAATGGTTTAATCAACCTGCGGGTGATGTGTATACAAGGCAATGTTTTTTTAAAGTGAATTTAAGAGGATTACCGGAAAAGACTGATCCCCAGACTGTGAACCCCTTTACCTGACCGGGCTCACGGTACAAAATGACTTGTCCACGGCCCACCGGCACCCCTACATGGCCACTGACCCCCTTTATGGACCACCCAGATAAGATAAAAAAAGAAATTTTCGTCCAAAACCAACAGAACAAAAGCAATGGTCATCCATCACTGCATCAGGTCATGAAAGCAGTTGTTTTCTGACTAATTTTATGAAGCCCGAGGTGAGTTTTGGGAACCTGTGGGAGAATGGGATGAACAAAATGGCAGAGAAAAGTAAAGAACAGTTTTATCGTCCAGTTTTAAAACATAGCTTGCTTATTTGGTTTATTTTCTACAAGGAGCAAATAGTATTTTGCTATGTATAATTATGCTGTGGTTCAAAATGTTTGTGGGTTTAAAAACTTTTAAACCGGTTTGATTTTTATGATTATGGTATAAATTGAATACTACACAAAGGAAAGCAAAAATCAGATTGGTTTGTAAAATTGTATTTAACCCCAAAAAATGAAACAAGGTTGACAACATGTATTAATCATGTGGCTGACCCTGAGCCAGAGCCAACTAAATTTGTGAAATAGCATGTTTGAAATGCTGAACTTAAACTTCCTTTTTCTTCATTTTATGGTGTGGTCTATAAAGGATTCAGTAGGAGTACTCTGTGGACCAGTCTGCCCATGGATCAGTCTTTCCAAGCTACCCAATTAAAAGCCTTAAAGCCAATCTAAACCAGTTCAGTTTATATATTATAATGCTCATGACTGACCACAGGCTACCCACTTGTTTCTTTTGTCTCTTGTGATTTAAGGCAAAAGAGGATTCCCATAGAAATGTTAAATCATTTATGCTGAATAACCTGGTACACAGTTTTACTTTGGAGATTGTGTTTGATATTTGCCAAAAGAAATCATGCATAAGAACCCAATGAATTAAAAACCTGGATAATTTAGTGTGTATTAATAATTATTCCGTTTACGTTGTATATATATATATATATATATATATATATATATATATATTTTTTTTTTTTTTTGTATCTTGCCTTTAGTTTTTGTCATTAGGTACTTATTATTTTAATTATTAGTTTAATTAAATGATTCCTCAATATTTGCTTCTTTTATGTGCAAATTTAATACGCAGCAGCCAACTCAAAGCTCTGCAACTTTGGCTGCTACACACTGATTTCAATGTAATATTTTTTTTTCAGTTATATAACCTGTATCCATGTTTACTTATTTTTCTTCCTCTTGTGTTTCTAGTCAAATAATATGTAATTGATAAAATGATCTAATATTTTAATAACTTGTTACCGTCCTAATGCACTCCTCTGATGGGTACCTTTCATAGAGCACTCTTTTCATTTGAGTCTTGTGCCCAGAGTCCTCAGGCTTTTTGGCCAGCCGTTGGTGGCCAGGAGAGACTCTGTGGAACTGAAATTTTATTTAAATTTTCGATTAGCTACCCTGTTACGGCTTGTATTGTTTCACCACAGAAATCCTGCAGTTATAAAATTCCAGTTCCCCAGAGTCTCCTCTGGCGACCAACCGCTGGCCAAAGAGCCTGTAGGGTTCATCACGCGTTCCTGCCCCTCGTGGGGCAGGAACGCATGACGAACCCCTAAGAACGCCTGCGTGGGAGGCTAAAGAGCCTGAGGACTGTGGGTAGAAGATTGGCGTTAAATTTACTTTACTACGCTCTGTGATTGGTTAGCAAAACTCCCGCCATTTTCTCTTCCAATGAGAAGAAAAGTGAATTAACTGATCATGGCTTGCTTGATGCGTTTTCCCCGCATATTATTCTCGACAAAACGAATGCAGATCACCATTATTATAATAATAGTGCGCAATTGATTTTCCCAAGCTTTGCTATGAGTGGTTTTCACCTCACACATCGTCACGCAAGTGAAAAAATAAAATCCTCAGCCATTCAATAGATAAAGTCAAGAAATTGATATGTTGTAGAAGAGTGATACATAAACATCGTGTGAAAGCCACAGGGCTGTGCGATATCTCCTAATCGAGTTATTCGAGAAAATGTACCACGGAAAATCAGAGTTTAGTATGGGACGCCATGTTGGGGCCCCGTCTGATGGGCACCAACATGGCGGCTGGAAACCAGCAAAAACATCTGGAGTTTACCTTGGCTATTTAAAAGCCTTTCTTCTCTCTGCTAAACTTTCACACATTGACATTAACGCTGCTATTACATGTCAGCTGGTCAGTCCTAAAAAAAACACGAGGCGAATCGATGTTTTCCTGTACGTGACATGTTTAGAGCAGCAATCCTTCTGTCACGCACTGCGCAAAAATCTAAAATTCAAACTGCTCTATTTTCAAAACGAAGAATGCTATCCGGCTGAAAACAAGCAAGCCGATGGAAATTTTAGATTTTCTTATATGTGATGAAGATAAAAACCCAAAAATGGTGTTTAGTTATGAATTTCAGTTTTTTATGACGTCATCTGAAAACCAAGAAGTGTCCAACGCAGCTAAGAAAATTATTGTGAATTCTCCAAACATTTTCTGCCGGATTTTGCTGTGTGTATTGGCCATGGGGGTTCTTAGGGTTGGGGGGGGGGGGGGGGGACTCTAAAACTATTTTTGTGTGGGGGTGTGCCACTGGTCTCTGAAGCTTACCCTAATCCTGACCAATCCAATTTTCGTTAGTTGAAGTGGATGTCGGAGGGTATATATGTTGCATTTAGTGACACTATCATGGCTTTTAAACATAACCCAGTAGAGTACACAGCTAATGCGCGAGGTGGTATGGACAATATAAATTATTTATAAATAAATTTACCAAACTCGGTTATGGCTCACCACTACCGGCAAAGTATAGGCAAATGTTTACATTATTTTTTTTTCCTATCATTGGTTCTGACAACTGTGCGATTTTCAGCTATCCATAAGCATAACCTTGAGGCTTGAAAATCTGACGACATGTATACCTATAAAGGTATTTTGCAACGGATTGAAGTCTCTGTCTCTTATCCACAGTATTAGAACATGATCCTCTAATAGGCAGGACATGCCCTTGTATCAAATGATAGTTTTACTAAAAGAGTTGATAAGGTAATTTGGCCACCCTAAATAAATTCAAGTGCACGTTTCGAGCCTTACCCAATAGGAGCCCATTTAGTTTCAGTTCTAGTGGTTGTTTCTTGCATGCTGTGAGGACTTGACAGAGGGTGCTTTTTGCAGGAGCCACAAAAAATGGTGAACCTGCAGTTTGCTGTCAGGTCTATTAGGGAGTTGTTCTTCAATTTTGCTCAAAATAAGCCTGAAAAATTTTTGATTCGAAAGGGATTTGAATGCATGACCTCTGTATATAACCAGGAGAGTGCTCAGCTACCAACTGAGCTATCAAGGCAAATGACAGCTGATCAAAATTCTAAACAATCTGAAAGCAAAGAGAAACAATGAGAAAAATAATAAAATACAGATGAAAGGTTATGCAAATTTGAAAACCTTTCTTGAAGCTGTCACATGTCTGCTGTATGACACTTTGCATTTAATTAATGAAACTGTCACTGATCTGCAGGTAGTTCCATTTTTTTTAGTTTCAATTTTCATTCTTCATTCAAACTGCAGATTATTGAAACAAAAATACAACGTACATTTGATAACAAATCAATATTACAATAATCAACTTTAAGTTGTACTCTTGGCAGAAATGTTTGACCTGGCTTCATTATACATTTTACTGAGGACAAGGCAAGTTTACAAATTGAAGACTAATTTAAAAAAAAAAATAAGATAAATATAATACCCACCAGATGTGGCAAGTTTACCCAGTGCCCCACGGAATTGCATTAGTATGGGCAAAAGATTACCAGGATACAAATTTTTTTTTTTTCTTGTTAGTTTAATAGAGAAAAAAATTAATTGTGGTTGGAATGTGGAAGAACATCCCACTAAACTTTGAAATAATTTGTCTATTTCCTATTCTTTGTAAGTTATTATTACAGTAGTTGCTGTTTTAGTCTTTTTCAGGTTCCATAAGCCATTATGTACCTACTGCAATGTCAAAACTAAATGAATCAAAATGTTTTCTATTGTTCAAAAGTTAATAGGCTTCTTTAATATGTCTCTGCGAATTGTTGCTAAACAAGCCTGGTATCTATACTTTTTCTTTTTTTCTGCTTCGTTTTCACAGCTGATGGGAATAGATGAGTTCGTCTTCCATTCATTAGACTTGGAATCATACATTTCCACTGATAATTCTCTTGACTGTTTGGCACTCAAGCCACCACCAACAACAAACAACACTCCATTGAAGCACACCATGTTTGCAGAATGACGAGGAACGTTAAGATTTGGTATCAGCTGCCACTCGTCAGTTGATGGGTCATATACCTAACATGTGTTGAGTGCTCTAAGATTCCCATCTTTCTTTTGTAGTCCACCTGCTACATAGATCTTCCCATTCACGGCTGCTCCAAAAGCATTATGCCTTGCTTCATTCATGGCTACAACATCTTCCACACTACTTTCCTGGAGATTTAACTTTTTCACTGTTGTGGATCCATAATCTGTTAGAGAAGAAGAGCCCCCTATGATGTACACAAATTGCCTGTTGAAAGTAATGCAACAACACCCATGCTGATAATAGGGGAGATCTAGGAAATCCCAGTCATTCTTACAAGGATTGTAAACAAACATCATTTCACTAAAAGATCCTACTGCATAAATACTGCCATTCATTACAGATAAGCTTGAAAACAACTCAATGTCCTCTTCACTTTCAACATCCGGAAGAATAGTGGTCTGAACTGTTCCCCAGGTGTTGGTAGAAGGCATGTAGTATTCTAATACACGTAATTTGCCAGGTCCAACGTGTTGATTATCAAAAATGTAAATCTTATCCTTGCATTGTATAATGGCATGACCTCCATGCTCCAATACCATGTCTGGCAACTGGTACCACTTGTTGTCCTGTGGTAGGTAACATAAGGCCTTCCTCCCACCGCAAACAAAAATCACATCTGCATGCGTCTCAAGGCATTTCCTTGGTGACCTTGAAACCTGTTCTGTGCCAGAGAATGCGACAATTTCTTTCATGCTTGCCAACACAAAATTTAAACACTCATTGTTAGCTGTTATCAGCTCTTCATTAATAAGTTCATTGAATATAAATTCATGTGACATGGAATGCAGGCGAACTTGACGCAATAGTTCAGGAACATTGTTTTCTCTTTCACTCTTGTTGTGACACACCCACTTCAAAATTCCCTGAAAAATTTCTTCTTTAGCTCTGACAATGACATCATCACTAGACACCCATCACATGACTTGCTTTACATCAAGATTCAGAAAATCATCTGTTTCCATGACAACACTAAAATACGACTGTGTTGTCTCATGGGATTTTTCCTTGAGTTCTTGGCACTGATACTTGTCAGCAAAGTAATAGCTGAATATGCAGTTCTCGGGTGTCACATTCTTTTTCAAGAAATCACAAGCTGCTGTTTTTAACCCTGGCATAAGAAGATAATCTGCAGTTGCAATCAAATTATGGCCACTTTCCTCGGTAACTGAAACATTTCCAGTGTAAATGTACTTTAGCACGTCTTCCATGACAGCCGCAGTAGCTTCTTCAAGCTCTATTTTGATCAACTGTTCGTTGCTTTCTCTCATGTCACTCTCAAGAAGTGAAAGGAAGAACGGGCTTGCTGCGGCCAGCACAGGTTTGTGAGCTTTGAACTCTTTGCCTTTCACTGAAACTGTCACATCACAGAAGCTTTCGTTTCTTCTCAGGGTATCAAGACGCTCGATAAGTTCTTGACGATGCTGTGAAGGATCTGTTGTCATGGGCCGAGTCACGGCGGCGGCCATGTTTGGGGATCGGTAGAGCCTCGATTTAATAGACGACTGATAGGAGACTGGGCGCGAGAAAATTGGACGGGACCACAGAATAAAGAATTTTGAAACGGCGACGAATGAGAAAACTGGCCCTAAACACCACTTCTAGTTCTTTCCTCACGTCTGTGACGGCGAACAAAGTTTATTGGAGCAATACTCGATGTCTTTCTGGCCGTTTTCTCCGATTCACAGGATTGCGGTATGAGGCCTCCGCAAACGAGGAAATGTCATTCTCCCAACACCTTTATCGCAACATTTGTCAGTTGAGAAAGCGAATTAAAAAAAAGATTTGAAAGAGTTATTGCCTTGATAAATATCACTGAGAGAAATCGTGTAAATGTTTGTTGCCAGAAAAGCCCGACTCAAAAATGAAAGTAACGCACCAATAATTATAAAGGGGTTCAAATAGTTCATTAACTAGTTTAAGTTGATGTATCTCCAAAATAATTAATACCATTTCCTTAAAATACGAGCATTTTTTTTTTTTCATTTAGGTTGTCAAATATCACCGAGAGGTGGGTGAATGTTTTCTGCCAAAAAGCTCCGCTCAAAAAGGAAACCAACACACCCGGCAATATACAAGTTCCAATAGTTGTTCAAGAGGCCACTTTTACTTCCTTATCCAACAAAACAATTTTCCTCAAGTACACTCTTCCAGCCTGTAAAAAGGCTCACAAGTGGGGTTTAGGGCAAATCAGGCGAGTGAAACTCGGTCTAACGCCGGGGCGAGAAAGAAAGGGAGAGTTCCACACCAAGCTCTTTCCCCTTCCTCCGGCCCATTAGGCGGTGTTTGACATTTGCAGACTGCAGACTGCAGACCGCAGACTGCAGACTGCAGACCGCAGACTGCAGACCGCAGACTGCAGACTGCAGACTGCAGACCGCAGACCGCAGACCGCAGACCGCAGACTGCAGACTGTAAATTGTTTTCACCAGTTGTAATTTGCGTACAGGGCACCTAGACTAACAACAGCCTCCTAAGCTAAATTACGAATATGATTAGTATGAGGACCGGAGTTTATCGATAAAACATCAAAACTTGCTAAAAATGACGTTTTTTTACATGTCTTTCTGAGGGTGAAGTATATTAAATAGCAGTTTACGTGAATTTTCAACGTTTTATGAATCTTACGATTAATTCCCTTAGAAATCCTTATTTCGAGGCGGCTTTTGTGACTGTGAGGACCCTGTGGCCCCTTATTCCCAGGCTTCTAAGAAAATGAAAGAAAACGTGGCGATGGTATGGCTCGTTTAATTTCTCTTTTTCTCATCGGGAACCCGAGCTATTGTTTTCTGAAGGAAGCATACTAAGTAAGGAAAAGACATTCCTAGTTTTGAGAAAAAAAGAAGAAGAAGAAGAAGCAGTACTGCAGGAAATGAGTAAAAATCTTCACATCAAAGTATCGATCGGTCAGAGCGCCTGGTACATTTTGGGCTGTAGAAAGCATAAGCATTAATTCTTATGTTTCAATGTGTATTATTTTACAATTAACCGTCTGCAGTCTGCTATCTGCAGTCTGCAGTCTACGGTCTGCAGTCTGCAGTCTGCAGTCTGCGGTCTGCCGTTTGCAGTCTGCAGTCTGCAGTCTGCAGTCTGCAGTCTGCGGTCTGCAGTTTGCAGTCTGCAGTTTGCAGTCTGCAGTCTGCGGTCTGCAGTTTGCAGTCTGCAAATGTTATACACCGCCCATTAGGAGCCTTTTCACAGGCTATTAAAAGAACGTCTAATTTTGGTGTTGAGATTGAACCTTCCCTTTTGTTTGTTTTAGTTTAGTTTAGCCCTCAAAATATTCTTAAGAGACGTTCTTAAATTATCTGTTTAATTTTTTTTGTGGGTGTATTTATAAAGGCTGACAGGCACCCCGCCCCCTCCCATTTAGGTCGACGGAGACGGAAGGGTGCAATGCCATTCCCAAGCCAACCTTTAATAGATATACAGTCAACTCCCTTTATTGCGGACACCCTCGGGACCGCGAGTTAGCGTCCTTAATAGCGAGAGTCCGTAATATCGGGAATTTATTTCAGTCAAACGTCTGTAATTTTCTTTTGCCGGAGGTTAATTAACTACTGTCCATATTATCGGGGTGTCCGTAATAGCAAGGTGTCCACAAGGCGAGAATTGACTGTAGCTGAGGCAACCCTTCCAGAAGACAAGGCCCACATAAAGCAGAACGAGAACGAGAACGAGACCAACATAAAACAATACGAGTGTTTGTTCGAACTTACACACACAAATTGCTGTGGGACATGAACTGCGATGCCGGCTGGGTGCAAGCAAATGTTCGTTTTCCCCAGTGAACTCTCCCAGGAACTCAGTGAACGCCCCCCCCCCCCCCCCCCCCCCGCTTCCTGGGGCATGTTCTAAGTATGTTGCAATTTTGTTAAATAAAAAAGGTCCTCGCAAAAAAAGGAGCGTAACGCGAAAGCGTGGTCGCTGTTTCTGTCCTGTAAAAAGGGTCCTTCGAGGACCAGAGCCCAATCCCCTCTCAATTGCATTCGCTTCCGTCTACAAAGGCAATCATGGCGGAGGTGTCTTACCCCATGACAACAGATCCTTCACAGCATCGTCAAGAACTTATCGAGCGTCTTGATACCCTGAGAAGAAACGAAAGCTTCTGTGATGTGACAGTTTCAGTGAAAGGCAAAGAGTTCAAAGCTCACAAACCTGTGCTGGCCGCAGCAAGCCCGTTCTTCCTTTCACTTCTTGAGAGTGACATGAGCGAAAGCAACGAACAGTTGATCAAAATAGAGCTTGAAGAAGCTACTGCGGCTGTCATGGAAGACGTGCTAAAGTACATTTACACTGGAAATGTTTCAGTTACCGAGGAAAGTGGCCATAATTTGATTGCAACTGCAGATTATCTTCTTATGCCAGGCCTGAAAACAGCAGCTTGTGATTTCTTGGAGAAGAAAGTGACACCCGAAAACTGTCTTTACAACTATTACTTTGCTGACAAGTATCAGTGCACGGATTTGAAGGAGTCATCCTGTGAAGTGATCCAAAAACGTTTTAGTATTGTCATGGAAACAGATGATTTTCTGAATCTTGATGTAAAACAAGTCATGGAATGGGTGGCAAGTGATGATGTTGTTGTCAGAGCTGAAGAACAAATTTTTCATGGAATTGTGAAGTGGGTTTCTCACAACAAGAGTGAGAGAGAAAAGGATTTTCCTGAGTTATTGCGTCAAGTGCGCCTGATGTCCATTTCACGCGACTTTCTGTGTAACAGTTTGGTCAAGGAAGAGCTTGTAACAGCTAACATTGAGTGTACTAAGCTTGTCTGGGGTTCTTTGGGGTCAATTTTTGGCTCCAGTGGTAATAGTTGCATCAAGCTACCAAGAAAATGCCTGGAAGTGCACCAAGATGGAGTGTTTGTTTGTGGTGGAAAAATAGCGTTGTGTTACCTTCCACATAAAAACAAGTGGTACCACTTTTCGGACATGACTTTGGAACATCAGCACCATGCTCCCATACAATACAGAGACAGAGTTTATATTTTCAGTAATCAGTCTCCAGTAGCAGAATACTACATACCTTCCACTAACTCATGGGGAACAATTAGAACAAAGTTTGCGTCATATAAGGAGCAATTTTCTTCTGCATTTGTAATTAATGGTGATGTGACTTTGTATGTATTAACAAATACTGAAACAGCTGTCCCTGAGAACACCATTTATACATACCATCCAGACAAGAATGAATGGAAAATATATGGGGATGGAGCTCTCAGTCACTGGGGAGTATGTGGTGTTACTGATGGTCATCATTTTTACATAATGGGTGGCAGTGAGAAGGAAAATGAAGAGATTAATGGAACAACTCAGGTACAAAAACTTGATCCAAGTGAAGATTGCTGGGAAGAGGTTGCAGCTATGAATGAAGCGAGACACGATGCTTTTGGAGCAGCCATGAATGGCAAGATCCATGTAGCAGGCGGACTGCAAAAGAATGGACAGATTTGTACAGCGCTCAAAACTTGTGAGGTTTACAACCCATCAACTGATGAATGGCAGGTGATACCCACTCTTACAGTACCTTGTCACTCTGCAAGTATGGTGTGCTTTAAGGGAGCTTTGTATGTCATTGGTGGTATGACAGATAGCAGGAAATCAAGAGAGTTATCAGTGGAAATGTTTCATTTTGATGCAAATGAATGGGAGGAGAAATCAAATATACCTGTTAACAAATATCGAACTCTAAAGGAGGTCAGTAAAAAAATTCACTTCAAAGCTTGTTTTGTAATGATCCATAAAGCGGTCCTGAAAGAATCTAAGGGCAGCAAGGCCAAGCCCCCCTTAATTCTCCATGATCTAAACCTATTTAATTTACAATTTAAGCTTAATTCAGCTGAACTTAACTGCAAGATAAAATAAAAAAGCAAGGCGGTCAGGAAATACCTGTGAAGGATGTAAGAAAATTACAGAAAAAAACTGAAAATATGCAATTTTTAGCAAAAAATATAATTATAAAGAAAGCTTGCCAATTTGTCCAAATTTTTTTTCAATAAATTTTGCCTGTTTATTTATATTATGTCAATTTATCTGTTCAGATTAATTATCCAAAGGAAAATGACAAAAACAATTAACGGTTTTAAAATGAGTTCAAGAATGTTGATTCTTGAGTGTTATTAAAGCGTTAAAACTTATCTGAAGGTTAACGTTTTTCGTCTCTTTTTGTGGCCTGTTTTGAATTAGGCGAAAGCCATTTTCATTCAAAGTTGTGTCATTCTTCAGGTTTCCTGCATGACTGATGTAACGCCAAGGGTTTACAGCCAATCACTAGCCCTGATATATTCAGAAATATATCAACGTAATTCATGCATTGTGTTCAGCTCATGAGAATATCGGCGTTTGACCTTAAGTCGATCTTCAGCCATTCTTCACCCTGAACCATGCGTGAAGAACAGTTCAGTCGATCCAAATAAAATTACCCTATCTTAATTGGGTCAAACAACGAACTTCATGTGAACTTAACTCATGCTAATTAGTTGAATTGAGTTCAGCTCGTGCATTAAGTACCGCATTTATAACCCGGGCCTAAGGTGTCTATGTAGTCTATCTAACACTCATGTCACTGGCCAATTGTGCCTACTAAAATTTATACTGAATTAAGCATTTTCGTGTGGTTTATGACTATGCAGGAAAAGTACATGTAAATCTTAGCAAGGGCTATATTTGAAATCCAAAAGGAAAATTTGGGGGTAACCATGCATTTTTTAGAGAAAATTGAAGCTTCGATATCTCTGAAAAATGCCTGGTTATATACCCCCAATTTTCTTTTTGGATACCAAAAGCACTTGCTAAGTTCTGCTTTCTCCATACAGTTTTAAACTGCGCAAAAATATTCCTGTATTAGTAGGCACCACCCATAGAAAACCGGAGTATCTCGAGATGTGCAGAATGTATTGTGCAGTAACAAAGGTAGGCACCATCCTAAATTGTAAATGTTGCATTTTTAGGTTTCTTTTAGTAAATTTTACTGACTGTTTTAGCTTATTTCTTATAGTTGGTTGGACCCAACAAATTTTAAAACAATTAGGAGAAGGCTATTAGCCTCCCCTAACTGCTTTTTTCTTGATCCAGCCATTCCACTTGTGAAAAAATTCAGGTGAGGTAGATGAGGCTTCACTGTTGCACTCCTTTGTGTTTAGTTCGTAAGGCATGCTATTGATTTCTTTTTTTTCATAACTGTAGAAAGAACAAGGGTTTTTTTGAAAGCGTGCATGTACATACATGCCTTTTGCGAGGAATTGTTGTAAAGCACAATGGTTTAATCAACGTGCGGGTAATGTGTATACAAGGCAATGTTTTTTTTAAAATGAATTTTAGAGGATTACCGGAAAAGACTGATCCCCAGACTGTGAACCCCTCTACCTGACCGGGTTCCAGTCACGGTACAAACAGACTGGTCCGCGCCCCACCCCTACAGTCACTAATCCCCTCTGTGGACCACCCTGAAAAGGTAAAAAAAAAAGAAATGTTCGTCCAAAACCAGCAATGGTCATCCATCACTGCATCAGGCCATGAAAGCAGTTGTTTTCTGACTAATTTTATGAAGCCCGAGGTGAGTTTTGTGAACCTGTGGGAGAATGGGATGAACAAAATGGCAGAGAAAAGTAAAGAACAGTTTTATCGTCCAGTTTTAAAACAGTATAGCTCGCTTATTTGGTTTATTTTCTACATTGCAGAGCAAATACTATTTTGCTATGCATAATTATGTTGTGGTTCAAAATGTTTATGGGTTTAAAACATTTGTTAAACCAGTTTGATTTTTATGATTATGGTATAAATTGAATACTACACAAAGGAAAGCAAAAATCAGACTGCTTTGTAAAATTGTATTTAACCCCAAAAAATGAAACCAGGTTGACATTGTGTATTAATCATGTGGCTCATGACCCTGAGCCAGAGCCAACTAAATTTATGAAATAGCATGCTTGAAATGCTCAACTTAAACTTCCCGTTTCTTCTTTTTATGGTTTGGCCTATAAAGGATTCAGTAGGGGTACTCTGTATACCAGTCTGCCCATGGATCAGTCTTTTTGAGTTACCCAGTGAGTGAATTGAAGGCCTAGCTAAAAGCCAATCTAAACCAGTTCAGTTTATATATTATAATGCTTATGACTGGCCACAGGGTACCCACTTGTTTCTTTTGTCTCTTGTGATTTATATTGGTAATTTAACTGAGTGGAGTGCAATTTGGTCTGAAATCATACGCGTGATCTCAAAATCAAACAAACGTGCCGCGCGAGTTTGATTTGAAATCACAAGTATGATTTCAGACCAAAATTGCACGACACGAAGTTCAATTACCACTAAATTACATCCATTTTGAAATCACAGAGTATCATTGTCAATATTAATACTCTATTTGTGTTACTTCATAAAATTTTTCATTTTGATGGGCTAAAGAAAGGATGCAATTTAGAGCAAAAAATGGTGCAATTTGGGAATAAATTGCACCATTTTGGACCAATCAGATTCCAAGGATCACCAGTGGTTTCAAAATGGATGTAATTAAGGGCAAAAGCGGATTCCCATAGAAGTGTTAAATCATTAAATTAATGATTTAGGGTTAGGGTGAAAAACCTTTTACGCTGAAAAACCTGGTAGACGGTTTTACTTTGGAGATTGTGTTTGATATTGCCAAAAGAAATCATGCATTAAGAACCCAATGAATTAAATACCTGGATAATTAGTGTGTATTAATTCCGTTTATGTCGTATATGTTTTTTGTATCTTGCCTTTAGTTTTTGTCACTAGTTACTTATCATTTAATTAAACTAATAATTATTATTAGTTTAATTAAATGATTCCTCAATATTTGCTTCTTTTCTGTGCAAATTTAATACGCAGCAGCCAACTCAAAGCTCTGCAACTTTGGCTGCTGCACACTGATTTCAATGTAATATATTTTTGTTTAGTTATATAACCTGTATCCATGTTTACTTATTTTTCTTCCTCTTGTGTTTCTTAGTCAAATAATGTAATTAATAAAATGATCTAATATTTTAATAATTTGTTACCGTGCACCCCTCTGATGGGTACCTTTTATAGAGCTCTGTTTTCATTTGAGTGTTAAAACAATCTCCTAACCAGAGTCCTCAGGCCTTTTGGCCAGCGGTTGGTCACCAGGAGAGACTCTGTGGAACTGGAATTTTATTTAAATTTTTTGATTGGCTGCGCCATTACGGCTTGCAGAAATCCTGCAGTAATAAAATTCCAATTCCCCAGAGTCTCTTCTGGCAACCACCCACTGGCCAACTTGAGCCTGAGGACTCTAGGTACAAGATTGGTGTTAAAATTAATATCATACGTGTTTCTTTTTACTTTACTAAGCTCTGTGATTGGTTAGAAAAACTCCCGCCACTTTCTCTTCCAATGAGAAAAAAAGTGAATTAACTGATCATGCCTTACTTGATGCGTTTTCCCCGCATATTATTCTAGACAAAAAGAATGCAGATCACCATTATTATAATTAGTGCGCAATTGATTTTTCCAAGCTTTGGAGTCGGTTTTTTCCGGGTTACAAGTTGTAACCTGAGATGTGCCACTGGGACCCTGAAACTCTTACCCTAATCCTGACCAATCCAGTTTTCGTTAGTTGAAATGGATGCCGGAGGGCTATATATGCTGCATTTAGTGACACTTAAATCATGGCTTTTAAACATGCCTTAAAGTATGCAGCCGCATGCGCGACGTGGGGATGGACAAAACTCGGTTATGGCTCACCACTACTGGCAAAGTATAGGCAATGTTTACATTATTTTTTTTTTTAACTATCATTGGTTCTGACAACTGTGAGATTTTCGGCTATCCTTAAGCATAAGCTTGAGGCTTTAAAATCTCACGACATGTATTATACCTATACAGGTATTTGTGCAGTAGATTGAAGCCTCTGTCTCTTATCCACAGTATTAGAACCCCGGGGGGTACTCCCAAAAAAATTGGGTAGGGGCGTGCGGCCCGCTTCCCAAAACCCTTACCCTATCTATGTTCAAAATCTGCGATTTTACCTACCCTATTTATGACCTGACCAAAAATTTGATACCCTATTTATGACCTGATAGTGTCTGGTCAACTTCAGTTCAAAACTCCCGTGAATCCCAGCGCGTGACGATTGCGGCATGTACACAGTTGCCGTAAACATCGTGATGAAGAAGTAGCTTCTTCTAAAAAAACAAAAAAACGAATTCAAGACTAGAGTGCAAAAATCGATACCCTATTTATTTCCAAAAATGGCGGCAAAATGGCTAAAATCGATACCCTATTATTTTATGACCAAAGCGGCTGAAAAACCATACCCTTTAGGGCCGCACATACCTATATAGCCCGTATACCACCCCTCCCCCCCCCCCTCTAATATGCAGGACGTACCCTTATCGTTTTTTTTAAAAGAGTTCACGAGGTAATTTGGCCACCGTAAAGAAATTCGAGTGCTGACGTTTCAGATGTTTCGAGCGTTAACTATTCTGTCTGCCCCTCGTCTGACGAAGGGCTAACGGTCGATACGTCCAAACATTCGTTTCCAACCCCCCGATCTTCATACCGAGGCAGATCTTGGAGAAGACTGTGTTCCAGTAGGTAGGCAGCTTGGTCTGTTGTGTGTGGAGTTCCCTCCTGTAGGGCTTTAGGCATTTCTGTTCTGTTTAAAATTTCAGGTTCACTAAGTCGCGTTACGTTAGTCTACAGCACTTTGCTACTAGTATCCACCACCAGTTATTTCTACAAATTTGAGAAAAAAACTAGACCATTCTTTGTGAGATGGTCGACTGAACTTTTTTTTGGTAAAACCACTGATGGGTAGCATATTAAATTGTTAGGAACGAAGCATAAAGCTTTCATAAGCAAATGACAGGAAGGTCGGTCATGCTAACCTTGTCAAACTCTCGATCACTCATGAAAATGTCAATTGTTCTTAGTGTTCCCTTTTACAAATCGAGTACGTTTTATGCATCTGTCAATTCACCCAGTGCCCCCTCCGCGGGGGGGGGGGGGGGTTTACAGGGATATCTTCGAACATTGGGTTGATTTAGCAAGAGAACGGGAACGTCAGTTGACAACGGCGCGCGCATCAAATAACCATTAGATAGTCGAAATGCGTCCAGGCTATTCCACGCGCTCTAGAGTCCTCAAATACGTTCCCGTTCTGTTGCTACACCCTATTGTCCTTTCCGAGGACTTCTTGGATAACTGAGGTGTTCAGTATTCTGCTATAGCTAGTGACCCTTCCTTCTGTGGATCTTTCATCTCATTTACGCCTTCCCCCCACCCCTCCTACGTAGTCAATACGGAATTTATTATCTTTGTTTTAAAATGAACTTATCATCAGAGGAAACGAAGTAACTTAAGTATTAGCCTTTCCTAAGGGAAGGGGGAAGGGGACACTGAAAAGCCTGATACTCAGGCTGGAAACGACTAAGAATTGTGAAGTGAAAAATCACCAGACCGTCCAAATGCCCGGGGCTAGACTAACGCTCGACCCCCAGTTTTGATCTCAGCGGGAATCAAATCCTTGACATTCAGATTTGAACAACGCGGGTTTCTCCACCACCTGAGCTTCGGGGCCATTCTAACATACTGCAGAGTTAATTCTCTGATCCAACATTTGTGTCATTAGTGCTAGCGACACAACATTCAATTGTACCTGTCACATTCTTTCGTCAGTAAAGGACTTCCATAATTTGGATGATCCTGCTTCTCTCGTGAGAACTTAACTTAAGATAATACGAAATTGTGAAAAGACATCATATTGGGCGAAATTTCTCCCTTATAGCTGGAAGACGCATAATAAAAGTTTTTATACGATTGTGGTAAATTTCTGGTTGCTGTCAAAGTTTCAAGTAATATTCACATGGTGACCGTAACGGAAAGTAACACTTCTTGGCGAAGGAAAGCCCCCCTATGTTATGCTGCTTGTGAACCTGGACGTTTTCGAGATCAAATTCACCATCGCGCATTGTTGGTTGCGTAAGGTTTTTATATTGAGCCGGTGGAGCCACGCTATTGGTGAAAGGCGTTAGTAACAAAGAAAGCAACAATAAGTTAGTTGAAGTGAGAGGCGTTCATTGATTTTGTGGAGATAAAGGGTGTCGATTTGAAAGATGATTTTATGCGGCCTTCCCTTTAACCGCGACAGATCGCTATGTGTTTGTAAGGTAAGTTTGGACGCACCTTTGTCATTTCTTGCAATGTCTCCTAGTTGCTGGAGGAAACAATAACCTAGTCTGCTCTCTATTTCCCCAACACATGTCTTTTTGCATAATAGAGGTACATGCAAAACATTAAGAGTGAGTTCGATAGATCGCTCGGGTCCCCATACCGTGCGCGCGTTGTGGATTAAAGGGGAAGTCTTGCATGGTGCGTGGAGGTATCTAAAAGTACCAGATCGATCGTCGGATTCCATTACGCTTCTAACTCTAAAATTGTCTAATGTTTTCTTATCTCGTTTAAAAATTCCATCGGTTTCATTTTCCTAAGCCAGTCTTTGGTGGGTGTGTCTGTTTGTCCATTACTCAGAGAAATTACTAGTAAGTCAATAAAGCCAGGCTGTCAGTTTATTGCTGAGGAATCCAATTTGAATATTGGCTGATTGGAAATTATTCATTCTTCAATGCTGCGAAACTATCTCAGAGAGGTAAAATCTAGCTATTTTTTCCTTTTTTAATTCGCTCAGTCAGTCAATCAGTCAGTCAGTCAGTCCAGAAAGTCAATTGACTTCAATGACAGACAAAAATAGTTAATAAACTCTCCATCTTTATTTTAAAAGTGGACATTTTTTGTACATTTTATGTACGAGTTACTGAACCAAGATGAAGCCCATGGCTTTGATCTTTATCGCTTTGTTCCCGTGGTATCCATGATGTCCACACGTGTTGGAATCATCATTCCCTCCAGTACCAAACCCGATTCTGGAATCACAGGTTGCACAATCCTTCTCGTTGTTTCCAAGGATGCCGATTCTTGCTTTGGAAGAGCCCTTAGCGCTACCGGCAGTGTTAAACCCTTCTTTGTTACAGTTGGTTTGCAACGATGCCCGAGAACCAATCAGCGTCTTCCACGTGTTACGACCCAGTGACGTTGCACGGTATTTCCCGTCAGCAATCAGTGCGTACAGTGAGTTGGCCTGCTTATTGATGACGAGGAACTTGATCTGCTGACCGATCTTCATACCGAGGCAGATCTTGGAGAAGGCTGTGTTCCAGTAGGTAGGCAGCTTGGTCTGTTGTGTGTCGAACCCAGTCTTTCCTCCAGCAGAGTTATAGGCATTTCTGTTGCTCCAAAAAGCAGAATCGTAATGGAACGTTTTCTGCAATAGAAAGAAGGAAAATTAGTCAACTGTCAGATGTTAATTATTTGTACAGCGTTTTTAAAAGATGAGGAGAACTACATACCTTTGTGCCGTCAATCTTAATGGCCAGCGTCCACCCTCCATTTCCGCATCCAAAGTTGCCCATGTGACAGTAAACAGGAATCTTCTGTGAACCAAACATCAGCGGATACACTTGGCTTTTGGTGGAACTGGAAAGAAAGAGAAAAAGTGTACGTTAAAGTGGTAAGGAAGTGTTATCGTTAGCTTTTTGTTTTCTTTTATTGTTGGGGAGTCTCAGAATTTTGAAAATGGGGTCAAATATTCAAATCCGAACCTTTCCTTTGTCTCGCTTAGTTCGCGGAATGTACCCACCTGTGTTTTTCATACTGTTCCTTACATGACGAGGCTGGAACGGCTGGGAAAAAGGTAAAAGAACCCAGTTAGATGTAGTTTTAAAAAATATCACGATGAATACTGACATTGGACTTCTATCTGTCCCGGTTGGTTGATGCACGAGAGACGAAAAACACGAGGAAGGGAACTAAGGCGCGGACGCGCGCGATATTTTCCCACTCGGGCGACTTTCTTGAACTGCGCTTAGTAAAGAAACAGTAGCGATTTGAAACTTTCTCAAGGAAAGACGGGGAAAACACTAGAGACAAATCATTTACCTGGTGGCAGAGTAGGTGAAGGTTTGTTGACCACTGCAATGAGACTTTCCAGTTTAGTTTGCAACATTTTAATGGCGTCGTTTGCGTCCGAATCCTGAAGCAGGTTACACATCAGATTACAAACCATCATCTTGTCGTACGGTTTGGTGCAAGATTTGGAGGAGTTGTTGGCGCCATTCACGCTCAGGACGAGGAAAACTGCAAGGAAATAAACTTGGATATTCAAGTGCATTTTGAGAACTTCGATGAACGGGTTTTGGCTGCTCAACAAAGATTGAAAGTCCTGCGGATTGCTGACCGTTATGACTAATAACACTTAGGCTGTACTTACTCAAGTCCAAGGTTTCAACTGAGAATATTGTGTTTACAATGCAGGAAGATTTTCTTGTTGCTTTCCCGTCCAATTAGCTTTGTCCAAGTTATTGTTATCTTAACTCGCCTCAGTACCTCTCGCTTTTATCAGCGAATTATTTACTCCAGTTTTATATCGCACACATCTTCCTCCATTCTCGTTGATCATCTTGCATAAAATGAGGAAAAGTCAAGGGAAGAAAAACATTTATCGCGTAAAAAATAAATAAAATAAAATGAAAATCAAGAGGTGAAATGCTAATGTCTAGATTTGTAGCGTCATAGTATATAAAACGTTCCACGCCTAGGAGGACTATACAGCGGTAGTTTAATATATTTAACGCGGGTACAGCTAAGCGTATAGCTAATCTACCACTTGTCTGCCAAAGGGTTGCCCCCAGGAACTGTGATATGGGGATGCGGAACATAGCCTGGAATCACTGACCTTCCAATCTTCCTAACGAACGTTTGTCAAAAATTGCGACTCCGACTCTCTTTTATATACTCAACCGCGCATCAACAAGTTCTAATATTTATCCAAATAGAATCAACAGTTTTAATATAACAAAAACAACAACAATAAGCGGAACTTTTTGCACATCTGGAGTGCAGTAGAGGATATACCTCGATGACGAGTTCCTTCCCCACCGTCTCCTTTCCTCCTTGGCTCTATCTAGTACCGTGAAGATTTCTGAGTCAGTTTTTGTCGTTAAGTTAGAGGATAACTTTCCCGCCGCTTGGTTAGCGAAGGAAAATAAAATTGGGAGTGAACACCACTTCCTTGCTCTCACCCACCTCTTTTGGAATCATTCATTTTCGCAGTTAATTTGGCTCGTTTCTTTCGTTGATTGTGTCGATAACCTTCTTGTCTCAGAGACAGTGCTTTGATAAAATTTTGTCAAAGCAAGTCGTCTTGGACCTTTGCCTGTGTTTATTCTCGCTATCATTTTCACCCCAGGGTACTTTAATGTCCTACCTAAATGCCTTTTTAACAAAAATTTTCAATTCTTCTCGCGAAATGCTTTAGTCTTTTTGTTTCACAGTTACATGTTACTTATACAGATTGACTGAAATCACAAAACTTTATTCAGCATTCGAGACAAATAATGGTATTGTTATGCGTTGATTTCATGTTTAAACACTTGCATTTGATCAACAAGTCTAGGTATTACAACAAGATTAAAATGCGCGCACCTGTTTAATTTATAATAATTTTAAGGAATAAAATGAGAAAACGAAAACGAACCGACTCTTCTGAAATGGTATCTTTTGCAAGTCACTTTAGCTTAGCATATTTAATTCCTTGGACACATAGCACAATGTTTTGAGATTCAAATAACGGGAAGGTCGGCTCATATTAACTTTTCAGTGTACGTCTCTTAAAAACATGAATTCGCCTATCTTTTTTGCCGACATGTTATCAATGACCACAAAGACAGAATGAAAGTAATCAACGTATTTAAGGCGGGGATTGTAAGGAGAAAATAAGCCTGCGTCAGAGCAGTCGTCTCCTTTCTGACAGCCGGCTGGAAACTCGTTCTCCCCGGAAGCATTCATTTCGACTTCTACCTCTTGAAGAAGAAATGACGGCTACGCAAGTTAAGAGAAAATAGACATTGATTATTACCGAGGAGACAAACATGTCGGTTGTGTTCATGAGAAAAAAAATCTTCTGAATACAGACCATTGTATCGATGTCAATCGAAATATCTGAGTTGTTTAAACTGCGAACCAAAACTGATAACATATTAAGACATTTGACAGCTCCTTATTGCAAAATTAATAAATGCACGTATTACATTTCGTTAATGTGTTTATCTTTCCTTTCGTAGGTATCTTCTCGGCAATAAAACGCCACTGAATTCAGTTTTTGTTGGTCGTTTAGACGTAGAAAAAGCCGTGACCGATATCTCTCGGTATATCTCTCTATCGTGATTTTTCTTGTATCTAGATGACACGAAAGTTGCCCCGGCGGACGCCTACTAAAAGTGGCCCTCTAACAGAGATTTTATTTCCAGCCATCAATACTGAATTTGTTTCGGAACCCTCACTTGAAAGAAAGTGTCCGCTTAACCGAGAGGTTTGTCTATAATCAGTTTCCAAAATGTCGCTGTTTGTGGCGGCTTGATCCCATGCTCAGTCATTAAACCCTGAGGGTGAAACCTTCAGTTTTCGTAGCGACTTTAAAGATCAATACAAGTAAAGTTAGCAAGTTAAAATAAAAGAACCTCTCTTTCCCCCTACTTCACCTTCCTTTTCGGAGTTATTGCGTCGTGTGATTTAAGGCTCGTTTCAACTGACGCTAATGTTTCGATTACCGCCTTCTAGTCTCGAAGGTGACGCTTTGTTTCAATTGTTTTAAATAAAAGTTATTTCTTATACAAGTCGCACGCCGAGGTATCTCATACCTAGCCACGAACCACAGATCTTCTCAGTAATCCCAAGACCGAAGGTCTGATCAAACCCCGACACACTTTTGATTAGATAGATAGATGCTTTATTAAAACAGCAGATTACTAAAAAACAGATTACACAACCTTGCCTTCGCACGCCATGATAAACAGCCTACTATAATTCATAGTTTTCACAGAAGCATCGTTCTACCGGCGCCGCAAATTTGCGGATTGATCATTATTTTATTTCCTATCTTACCTCGATTTGTTGTTTCTTTCCCTCCGTCTTTCCTTACTTGTTCCGCCAAGGTTTCTGTGAGTGTACTCGCCGTTCGAACAGTTTCTTTATGGTGGCCATTTGCAGTGTGTTTATTTTCTTCAGGGCGTCACGTCAACGTAAGTACACGTGTCCTATTTTCTCAATTAAACGCATTTTGAAAAAAGTCGTGAATTCCTCTTGCAAAATGGTTCAGGGGTTTTTTCTTAAGACATATTTCTGTTATAGACTGACTAATTTGGTAAAACTTTCGACACCATTTGATAGGAATAGCATTGTTATGTTTTGTTTAATTTGAAATTTCAAGTTTGTAATCGCGTTAGATCACCATATCTTTAGTCATGAAAATCAATCATAGTTTTAAACAATCGCCTGTTTTTCCTAATATTTTAACGTTTCGGAAATGAAGCGAAACCATTCTTTTAAAACTCAAAATTCCTCCTGACGAGGCAAGTCTTTAAATTTTGGTAAATCAGTCAAGTTAGCATATTTAATTGCCGTAGAAACGAAGCGGATTAAAACTGATAATTTCGAAATGCAAATTAATGAAATTTCGCTCCACATCGATTTTGACAGTTTTGGTCAAACGACCCGTCAATATTTTCGGATAGTTGTTATGTAATTCTTTAAGTTTCTGTGACTATCTTGAAATATGTGACGAAAAGGATCTGGGGCCAAGACATGGCTGGTCATGGTAATAGCAGTTCGGAGTACACAGATATTAATATAAATAGGTGCGGTTACACACAGCACGGTAAATGGCATTTCCCGTGGTAAATTGTCCCGCGGTACATCACACTTGGGTTTTAGTGTACCGTGGCTCCAGCGGTTACACGCGAATAGCGATTTCCCAAGGTAAAACAAATGTCACGCAAATGTGGCGGGAAATTGAATTGCAACTTCTTGAGTCATGAAGTTTGATTCAAGAGAATTAGCGTGCCTCATATCTATCTTTCTCTTGCTATCACGCCGACGACTTTCCGCTTACCTTTTTATACGATACTTGATGCGAAAGAGATTTCAAAGGTGGCGGTTGCTTGCAATGATACAACAGAGTACTGCTGTCTTAACTAGACAAATTCAACGTTGAGGAACTAAAGCGCGCGCGCGTCGAAGTGTATGGAGTCTTCCTCGACCACAGCTTTGGTTTGAAAGATTGCTAAATGATAGATCGCATGAAGGCTGGTGGAAAGAAAACTTTCGGGTTTCCAGAGCCACTTTTGAATACATCTGTAGATTACTGTAGTTGGGCCGGCGTTATCGCGACAAGATACCGCCATGAGAGCCGCAGTTCCAGTGGAGAAAAGAGTGAGCTGCGAAGAAACTTTTGCTGTCAAACGGAGCATCGTGATTGGCTGTTGTACCTTGGGCATCAAAACACCACAGCAATTTACCACGTTAAATGTCATGGGCGCTTCGTGTGATCTTTTTGACGTATCCATGGATATTTAACACGGGAAATTTACCTCGGGAAACGTCGGTCACACTACTAAATACAGTTTCCCCTGGTAAAAGGGCAATTTACCACGGTAAAAGTGCCCCGTGTAACCGCACCTAATTTTAACAATTGATTCATGCGTCAGCGTGCTTCATCGAGATATGAAGCACGCGGGAAGTTTGGAGAGCACGAAAGATGCGTAAGAGTTGCTTGAGGCGTAGCCGAGAGCAACTCTAGCTTCTTGAGTGCTCTGCAAACTTCCCAAGTGCTTCATATCTCGATGAATGCACAGCTGACGCTTGAATCAATTGTTTTATAACATTTTCAACGCGGTAGTTTTTAAACCCGTTGATTCTAGGTTGGCCAGAGGTTTCCCAAGCATTCAGCCAATGTGCAAAATAGTAAAAAAAAACCCATGTTCGGTAAAAATACACATCTTACAAGATAAAAAAGGCAACACCCCTTTGGTCTACAGTAGTTAAAGTTTCTAATTATGGAATAAAATACACTGGTTGCCAATTAAAAATTTTCCAAAAAACAAACTTGAAAATTTGATCCTCGCGTTACATGGGAGAATTCTTTCCGCTTGCGAGGACATGTCGGTTTGTTTACGCAAGATTTACGCAGTTGTCACGTCTCAAGAATGAAAAGAGAAAGAAAACAGACAACTGAAGCTTCCCTAAATGAAAAATTTATTCAATTAAGTCTTTGTTCTAAGAAGCAAGGGCGTACAATTTTTAATCCGAGACGATGAACGCGCAAGTGATTTGAAGGAACTGCAAGTCCATTTTGAAGTGAATTTATCGAACCGTGTGCACGGTTTTCAAAAATTTCGCAACAAAACTGTTAGGAATACGAAAAAGCTTTCAATTAGAAAAGTATTTAAGTACAAATTCACAATCAAACCTGTAATTTCTTGTGGATTGAATTCCCACAAGTACTCGAACGTTACCAAGAAAGTTCGTGGTGTATAATCAGTAAATAATGATCTGAAATGTCCGCTTGCTGATCGTCGGCTGGATAAAACAACAATATCTCCTTGAAGCACAATTTCTTCGCCGTTAATTATCGGATTTCCGCTTTTGAAACTATCGAGTATTCCTTAGCAGTCTTTCTTTCAGTTTATCGTTTCGAAAAGGTGTCTTTTCCCTCTGAGAAAGCGAAATTGGCGCCTGAAAATTAATAGTTTTGCGAGACACGATGTCACGGGCCTTGTTCTCTTTTTTTCTTTTCTTTAGGTTTTTTTTTCGGGAGTTAAAAACTCCAATCCCAAAGAAAAAGTGGGATAAGCTTCTTCATCAGCTGGTTCCCTTGTTGTCATCTGTAGTTAAACATTTGCTGAAGATTTCTCCCGTTTTTGAATGCAAAATGGAGAAAGTCGCTCACCGAGTTCTCGAGGCATTTGTTAGCTGACGTCATCAGCGTGCACAATAGGAATATGAAGCACGCTCGCGCAATTGAATTTGATTGCACGAATTTACTAGCTATGTTATAATATAAAATGATTTTAAACGCTTGCAGATTATCCTACCGTACGGACGGTCCGCGCTTCTGAAATTGAAATGAACCGATCAAGTTTTCTTACGTCATTAATGCCTGCGGTTACCTGTGATTGGCTGTGCAGAACAAGAGAAATACTACAAAAAGTCTTCATTCCGCAAGAAAATGTTTAGCATGATCAGAATCAAGGTAACTTATTGCTTGGGTAATGATTTTTAGATGCTGAATAAAAATGAATGTTTTTAATTAGTATATTTTTATGTCGGCAAAAACGAATTGAAAACAATAACTTTGCTCCTGCATCACACTTTTTGGTACAGTTCTTTGCCGTTTCTTTTACTAGGACTACCAAGTGAAATTTCCTAATTTCACGTTTGCAGGAGGACATAAACAAACGACGACAGATTTTTCTTTCACATTTTAAATTTGGAATCAGGCAGTTAGAGTCCAGGATAATTTATTTCTCTGGCTCTTGAGAGGACATACTTGTGTGGCTTTTGACAACGCATGAACACTAAATTGTTGTAAACTAAGGGCATTTATATTGCTATCTATGATGATGAGCGGATGTCAGAAAACAAGTAGTTTATTTCAACAGCTTCCACGGCTTGAAACTGGTTGATTTCGATCCATTTTAGTTCTTATTTCCGATTCACAAGGTACCGGAGGAGTGCCTTTGTTACTATTGTATATCAAAACAAACTGATAGCGAAGGAAACTGACAGGTACTGTAGTAAACAGATTATTGAAGGTTGTGAAAAGGCACTTTCAGCATCAGAGTTTAAGACTTCCTGATCAGTGGACATTTATTTGTTTTAATTATATATATTTTTAGCACATTGCTTTTTAACTTCGAAAAACTCTGGGGGGGGGGGGGGTGGGGGCTCAAGCCCCCCTACCCCTTCCCCTGCCACGGGCCTGCATTAACTTTAAATTGATGCATTTACAAAATAATTAATACCATTTCCTTTTAAAATACAAGCATTTTTTTTTTCATTTGGGATGCCAAATATCACTGAGAAAAATCGGGTGAATGTTTTCTGCCATAAAGCTCCACTCAAAATTGAAAGGAACGCGCCAATAAACAGGTTCGAATGGTTATTCCGTGTCCAATAAAACAATTTTCACCAAGTACACTCTTCTAGTCTGTAAAAAAGAACTCGGTCTAGGAGCGAAAAAGAAAGGGCCCATTAGGAGCCTTTTCACGGGCTAAGGCAGGATCCTGGTTAAAGAACGTCTAATTTTGGTGTTGAGGTTGAACCTTCCCTTATGTTTGTTTTTTTTTTAGTTTGGGTCTCAAAATATTCTTAAGAGACGTTCTTAAATTATCTGTTAAAGTTTAGTTATTTCGTGTGTTTATAAAGGCTGACAGGCATCCCCCCCTTCCCATTTGGGTCAATTGAGACGGAAGAGTGCATGCCATGCCCGTGCCAACCTTAGCTATAGTGTACCATTAAAGGCAACCCTTGCGGAAGACAAGGCCCACATAAAACAAAACGCGAACGAGACCAACATAAACAATACGAGTGTTAAAAACAATTATTCAAGTCGAAGTTACACACACAAATTGCTGTGGGACATGAACTGCGATGCCGGCTGGATGCAAGCATCTGTTCGTTTTTCCCAGTGGTTCTCCCAGGAACTCAGTGAACGTCCTCCCCCCCCCCCCCCCCCCCCCCGCTTCCTGGGGCATGTTCTAAGTATGTTGCAATTTTGTTTAAAAATAAAAATAAAAAAGGTCCTCGCAAAAAAAGGAGCGTAACGCGAAAGCGTGGTCGCTGTTTCTGTCCTGTAAAAAGGGTCCTTCGAGGACCAGAGCCCAATCCCCTCTCAATTGCATTCGCTTCCGTCTACTTCCGCAAAGGCAATCATGGCGAAGGTGTCTAACCCCATGACAACAGATCCTTCACAACATCGTCAACAACTTATCGAGCGTCTTGATGCCCTGAGAAGAAACGAAAGCTTCTGTGATGTGACAGTTTCAGTGAAAGGCAAAGAGTTCAAAGCTCACAAACCTGTGCTAGCCGCAGCAAGCCCGTTCTTCCTTTCACTTCTTGAAATTGACATGAGAGAAAGCAACGAACAGTTGATTAAAATAGAGCTTGAAGAAGCTACTGCGGCTGTCATGGAAGAAGTACTAAAGTACATTTACACTGGAAATGTTTCAGTTACCGAGGAGAGTAGCCATAATTTGATTGCAACTGCAGATTATCTACTTATGCCAGGCTTAAAAACAGCAGCGTGTGATTTCTTGAAGATTAATGTGACACCCGAAAACTGTCTTTATAACTATTACTTTGCCGACAAGTATCAGTGCACGGAGTTGAAGGAGTCATCCTGCAAAGTGATCCATAAACGTTTCAGTGTTGTCTTGGAAACAGATGATTTTCTGAACCTCGATGTAAAACAAGTCATGGAATGGGTGTCAAGTGATGATGTTGTTGTCAGAGCTGAAGAAGAAATTTTTCATGGAATTGTGAAGTGGGTTTCTCACAACAAGAGTAAAAGAGAAAAAGATTTTCCTGAGTTGTTGCGTCAAGTACGCCTGATGTCCATTTCACACGACTTTTTGTGTAACAGTTTGGTCAAGGAAGAGCTCGTAACAACCAACATTGAGTGTACTAACCTTGTCTGCGGTTCTTTGGGGTCAATTTTTGGCTCCAGTGGTAATAGTCGTATCAAGCTACCAAGAAAATGCCTGGAATTACAGCAAGATGGAATCTTTGTTTGTGGTGGAAAAAAAGCCTTGTGTTACCTTCCACATGAAAACAAGTGGTACCACTTTGCAGACATGACTTGGGAACATCAGAACCATGTTCCCATACAATACAGAGACAAAGTTTATATTTTCAGTAAACAAAAAGTTGTGCTTGGTCAGTCTCCAGTGGCAGAATACTATGTACCTTCCACTAACTCATGGGGAGCAATTAGAACAAAGTTTAAGTATGAAGAGCAATTTTCTTCTGTATTTGTATTTGATGATGATGTGACTTTGTATGTATTAACAAATACTGAAACTGCTCCTGAGAACACCATTTTTACATACCATCCAGACAAGAATGAATGGAAAATATATGGGGGTGGAGCTCTCAGTCGCTGGGGAGCATGTGGTGTCACTGATGGTCATCATATTTACATAATGGGTGGCACTGAGAATGAAAATGAAGAGATTAATGGAATAGCCAGGGTAGAAAAACTTGATCCAAGTGAAGAAAGCTGGGAGGAGGTTGCACCTATGAATGAAGTCAGACATGATGCTTTTGGAGCAGCCATGAACGAGAAGATCTATGTAGCAGGTGGACTGCAAAAGGATGATGGGAATCTAAGAGCACTCAACACATGCGAGGTTTACAGCCCATCAACTGATGAATGGCAGGTGATACCCAGTCTTAAAGTGCCCCGTCACTCTGCAAGCATGGTGTGCTTTAAGGGAACTTTGTATGTCATTGGTGGTATGAAAGACAGCAGGAAATCAAGAGAGCTGTCAGTCGAAATGTTTGATTCTGATGCAAATGAATGGAAGGAGAAATCAACCATACCTGTCAACCGTGAAACTCAAGAGGAGGTCAGAAAAAAAATTCACTACAAAGCTTGTTTTGCAATGATCCACAAAAAGGTCCTGGTAGAACCTAAGATGCAGCTTATGAACTGAGTGCCTAGTCTAAATATTATACTAAAGTATTTTTGCGGGGATTATGACTATGCAGGAAAAACAGATCTTAGCAAGGGCTATTGAAATTCAAAAGGAAAATTGGAGGTAACCATTGATTTTTTTAGAGATAATTTAGCAACAATTATTCTAAAAAACAGTGAAACACAAAGAAATGTATGGCGTTTTTTTTTCCAAATTGAAGCTTTATTATCTCTGAATATTGCAGGGTTACCCCAAATTTTCTTTATGGATAGCAAGAGCACTTGCTAAGTTCTGCTTTCTCCTCATAGTTTTAAACCATGCAAAAATATCCACGTATTGTAGGCCCCATCCTTATTTGTTCATTTTAGGTTTCTTTTGGTTGTTACTAACTGATTTAGCTTATTTCTTCTATATTTTTTACCAATGTATTTTAATTAAACAAAGCCTCCTCCAACTGCCTTTTTCTTGCATCAAGCGGTCATTTGTGGGAAAATTCCAGGGTTAGGAAAGGCTTCAAAACTGCACTTCTTTGTGTTTACCGTGTAGCATGAAAATTATTCGGGTTCTAATTTTTGCGAATTTTGCGGATTGACCTCGATCCGCAAAAATTATTTCCTGCAGAAAAAAACACCCGCAAAATAAAACGCCGCAAACATTAACTCCCTTCAGTAAACTCCACTTTTAATAGATCTGCGGTCGATCTGCGCCACTGGGGCGATATACATTGGACTTAAACAGACCAACCATGCTCTAGTGGCGCTTCTGCGGTGGCTTGCACAGAAGTTATTTCAACTCTTGAACCTTCAACTGAACAAGAGTGAACTATTATCATCGACTAAGTCTGCCTCATTGCTTTACACTAGGGCAAAGTTTTTGCATTTTAGCAGGCCGCTCCCCGGTTAGGTCTCAAAGTTGTATACTTCTACATCTTTCACTCGAAAGCCCCTCTGTATGCCTAGAAAGGTTTCAGCTATGGGTAATTCAATCATTCATACTGCTTTCTTATAAAATAATATAGTGTTTGGTTGTGCATAGTAGGCCAGGTAGGCTTTTTGTTTTGTTTCGTTGTTGTTCAGTCCCTTTACGCAGTAAGGTATTACAGTGGTATGTCTCTAATTTGTAAGTAGAGTGAACTGTGACTCAACATTCCGTACAATAAAAGTTAAGAGTATTAAGGCTTGAACAGAGCATCGCAAAAATTAGTTCCCAGCAAAAATTTCAGTCATCTCGAACCGCAAAAATTTGTTCCTGCAAACCACAAAAACTCGCCAATCCGCAAAATAAAACTCCCGCAAAATTTTCATGCTACACGGTAGTTTGTAAGGCATGCTATTGATTCCTTTGTTTATATATAACTGTGGAACTAGATCTAAGGGTTTTTTTTTAAGTGTAAATGAATGAATGCCTTTTGTGGAATAATATTGTTGTCAAGCACAGCTAGCAATGGTTGAATCAACCTTGGGGTAATATACAGCCTATGTTTCTTTTTAAAGCCTGAACTGTGTACCCCCCAACCTGACCAGATTCATGGGCCACCAAACAGACTGGTCCATGAACAACCTAATGACCTCCTCTATGGACCACCGCAAAAGAAGAAAAGAAAAAAAAGAAGTTTTCATCCAAAAACTAAACAACAAATAAAGCAATGGTCATCCATGATTGCATTGGGCATGAAAGCAGCTGCTTTGTAATTCTTTTAAGCCTGGGACGAGTTTTATGAACCTGCGGGAGAATTGGCTGAACAAAATGTTAGAGAAACGCAAAGAACAAGCCAGTTTTAAAACACAGCTTGCTTATTTGGTTTATATTCTACAATGAGCAAATACTATCTTGCCATGTATATGTTGTGGCTCAAAACTTTTTAGGGGATTAAAAATTTTTAAACCAGTTTGACTTTTATGATTATGGTATGAATACTGCACAAAGGAAAACAAAAATCAGACTGGTTTGAAAAATAATTGTAATTAACCCAAAAAAATTGAAACCACATTGACAATCAAGTGGCTGACCCTGAGCCAGAGCCAACTAAATTTATGAAATAGCACACTCGAAATGCTAAACTTAAACTTCCCTTTCTTCTGTTTATTGTGTTGGCCATAAAGAGGTTCAGTAGGGGTACTCTGAACCAGTCTGCCCATGGATCAGTCTTTTCGAGTTACCCAATTAAAGGCCGAAAGGCCAACTAAACCAGTTCAGTTTATAAATTATAATGCCTATGACTAGCCACAGGGTGCCCACTTGTTTCTTTTGTCTCCTGTGATTTAGGGCAAAAGAGGATTTCCATATATTTAAAGAAATAATTATTAAATTATGTTGTAAAACCTGGTAGACAGTTTTACTTGGGAGATTGTGTTTGACATTGCAAAACGAAATCATGCATAAGAACCCAATTACCTAGATAATATATAGCATGTATTAATTCCATTTAAGTTGTATTTTATATTTTTTTGTATCTTGCCTTTAGTTTTTGTCACTAGTTACTTATTATTTTATTTGTTTAATTAAATGATTGTTCAATATTTGCTTCTTTTATGTGCAAATATGCAGCAGCCAACTCGAAAGCTTTGCAACTTTGGCTGCTTCAAACTGACTTCAATGTAATATATGTTTTTAGTTATGTAACCTGTATCTATGTTTATTTTTTCTTCCTCTTGTGTTTCAAGCCAAATATTAATGTGAAATAAAACGATCTAACTTTTGAGATGTTTTCGACTGCTCTTGAATGGACTGCCCAGAAGAAGTTGCATATTCGGCTTATATTTTGCATTTGCTAGATGATTTCTTGATTGTTTCTCCCTCTCAAGCCTCATGCCAACATCAGTTGGATAATTTTTTAATGTTCTGTAGTTATTTGGGTATCCCCATGGCACCAGAGAAAACTGTTGGCCCATCGACAACACTGGCTTTTGCGGCTATTGAGCTGGACATGCACAGTTCTGGTGGAGGCCCGTTTACCCCAAGAAAAGCTGGATAAATGTCGTGAACTTCTCTCAGCCTTTCTTCGTACGCGTAAGGTCACTCTTCAGGAAATTCAATCGTTGACAGGATTGCTCAATTTTGCCTGCACAGTTGTTGTCTCAGGTCGGGCTTTCTTGCGCAGGTTAATTGATTTGACTATTGGAGTACAAAAATCACTTTTTTTGATTCGCCTTTCTAGCGAAGTGAAACAGGATTTGTTGGTTTGGCAATCGTTTCTCTCAAGTTTTAATGGGCGCTCATTTTTTCTGACTGATCAGTGGACCAACTCTCATCAGCTAGAACTGTATACTGATGCCTCTGGTGCCTTGGGTTATGGTGCTGTTTTTGGTAGACATTGGTGTTACGGTCGGACTGGCCGGATAGCTGGTGTCACCTAAACATTGCCTTTTTAGAACTTTACCCAATTGTTTCGAGTCTGCATTTATGGGGCCATGAAATGCAGAATCAACGCATCCTTTTCTTTACTGATTATGAGGCATTGGTTCATGTCATCAACAAGCAGTCTTGTCGGGATAAGAACTTGTTCTTTTTAGTTTGTAGGCTGGTGCTTGTTCGTTTGGAAAAGAATATTTGTTTTAAAGCCAAGCATATTACGGGTGTGCACAATGTTCTTGCTGATGCCCTTTCTCGGTTAAAATTGCAGACTTTCAAACAACTGGCACCGGCCTACATGAATCCTCATCCCACAGAGATCCCTCTTCATCTCCAGCCTCTCAGTTGGCGTCAGTGACCTCCTATCTGCTGCGTTCAAGCCTGCAACCATCTTCCATTCCCACTTATCGGCGGGCTTGGAAGCTTTTTCATAAATTTTACAATTCAGTTTTCAACTTACCCTTTGCTTTTGTTCCCATTTCCCCATCACTACTGGCTCTGTTTATCGCGTATTTGTTTGATTTCAACTATGTCCCATCTACTGTGACAACATACATTTCGGCCTTGGGATATTTGCATAAGCTGTTAGGTTTCCCTGATCCATCCAAAGTGTTTTATGTTTCTCAGATCCTCAAAGGCTATAAGAAGGTGGGTTTCCGTTTGGATAGCCGCCTTCCTATAACACTTTCTATCCTATTTTGGACCGGTTAGTATCAATAGCTCCATCCTTACAGGGGTCTACCTACCAAATGAGTCAGTTTCGGGCTATGTGCTCTTTGGCCTTTTACGCCTTTTTGCGTATAGGAGAAATGACTGCTACATGTAATAGCAGTGCTAACCCTCCCCTTCAGTTATATCAGCTCACTAAATTAAATTCACCATCTGGGGAATTGATGGATTTGAAACTTACCTTTGGGGGATTTTAAACATAGCTACAATGCACGCCCCTTTTCCTCGGTTCTTTCCCGGCAGCCCAATTCCACCTGTCCCGTTGCATTGTTGTCACAGTACTTCACCTTACGGGGCGTCAGACCTGGGGCCATTTTCCTTTCAGAGGATGGGTTGCCTGTCTCAAGGTCATTTTTCTCCAACCAGCTTTTAAGGGCTTGTCAATTGTGTGGCTTAGATTCTTCCCGTTATAAAGATCATAGGTTCCGAATTGGTGCGGCTTCATATGCAGCAGATCAGGGGTTTTCTGATACTCAGATAAGAATGTTAGGACGCTGGAAGTCCAATGCTTTTATGCGCTATATCAGGGTTCCCAGTCTCCGTTCCTGAACACATAATTGGGTCATTATAATTATGGGCAATAAGGGTCAGTTTGCATGGGCGGCTGCCCCAACCCGTTGTGTCTCCCTTTGTTACTCTCAATTTTCCTTGTTACTAAGAATTCATCTAGCAAATAGCAATTTTTACCATCTTTTATTTTTTGGCTTAATTAATGTCATCATAATTACTGGTAAGGTGGGTCAGTTTGCGTGGGCGGCTGCCCCACCTTGTTGTGTCTTAATTGATCTCAATTTTCCTTGTTACCAAGGATTAATTTTGCAGCTAGCAAAAGATGGTAAACTATTTTACCATTTTTTATTCCTTATGGGTAGTAAGTCAGGTGTGGCATGCTTGCATGGGCGGCTGCTCCACTTGATTTCTTGACTCAGTTTGCATAGGCAGCTCTTTCAGGAGCTACTTTAAGTTCTTGTCATGAAGGGTGTAATTCCTGACTCAGTTTGCATGGGCGATTTTGTCAGGAGCTACTTTTTTTAATTCTTGTTGTGAACAGTCTAATTCCTAATTCAGTTTGCATGGGCAGCTTTTTCAGGAGCTACTTTAAGTTCTTGTCATGAAGGGTGTAATTCCTGACTCAGTTTGCATGGGCGATTTTGTCAGGAGTTACTTTTCTGATTCTTGTTGTGAACAGTCTAATTCCTAATTCAGTTTGCATGGGCGATTTTGTCAGGAGTTACTTTTTTAATTCTTGTTGTGAACAGTCTAATTCTTAATTCAGTTTGCATGGGCGATTTTGTCAGGAGTTACTTTTTTAATTCTTGTTGTGAACAGTCTAATTCTTAATTCAGTTTGCATGGGCGGCTTTTTCTGGATTTAGTTTTCAATTGTTCAGGTTATGCTAGTCTTTGTGATCTGATTACTGTAGTTAATTTTGGGTGTGCCATGCTTGCATGGGCGGCTGGTACACCATTGTAATATTCAAGGATTTCGTTTTCAGTGCCGGCTGATTAGCAGTCATAGCTTGTTGTGTATCTTATTCTGCTCTTGCCTGGGGTGGGGCAGCAATGCACCTTTGGTGTCATTGCTTTGGGCGTTTTTCTTGGCCCGCACCTTTACTGGGCAAACATATAATAACAGAATTCATTCATGATTTGTTTGTTTCAATAAAAGCGGCTATGGACCTATTGTCCATAGCCATATTGCTCCAACTTTGGTGTGTTTATTTTTGTTGCCCAGTAAACAGAGCTCAGGCAAGAGCAGAATTTATGGGTTTGGCTTGGGCGGAGAGAGAAAGACATAATATTTTAATATTCACAGTCCTCATGCACTGCTGTATATTAAGGCCAACACCAAAACAGTCAGCCTTGAGAGCTTTGCAAATCCTGATCCCTCTAATGGGTATCTTTCATAGCGCAGTTTTCATTTGAGTGTTACAACAATCTCGTACTCAGAGTCCTCAGGTTTTTTGGCCAGCGGTTGGTCGCCAGGAGAGACTGTCACTCTGGGGAACTGGAACTTTATTTTACCGCAAATATCTTGCAGTAATAAATTCCAGTTCCCCAGAGTCTCTTTTGGCAACCAACCGCTGGCCAAAGAGCCTGAGGACTCTGGGTACGAGATTGGTGTTAAAGTTAATATCGTGTCTCGTTTTACTTTACTACGCTCTGTGATTGGTCAGCAAAACTCCGGCCATTTTCTCTTCCAATAAGAAGAAAAGCAAATTAACTGATCATGCCTTGCTTGATGCGATTTCCCCTCATATTATTCCACACAAAAAGAACGCAGACCACCATTATTATCATTAGTGCATAATTGATAGCTTTGCTATTATATTGTTACAATTGATATTGTCTAACGCATCTAAGAAAATTATTGCGAATTCTCCAAACCTTTTTTTTTGCGGGATTTTGCTGTGTGTTTTGGCCGTGGGGGCTGGGGGGTCTGGGGTGGGGGGGGGGGACTCTAAAACTTTTTGTCTGGGGGTGTGCCACTGGTCTCTGAAGCTTACCTTAATCCTGACCAATCCAGTTTTCGTTAATTAAAATGGATGTCGGAAGACTGTATATGTTGCATTTAAAGACACTATCATGGCTTTTAAACATGCCTTAAAAGTGCAGCAAATGCGCCACGTGGGGATGGACAATTTATAAATAAATTGACCAAACACGATTATGGCTCACCCCTACCGGTACTACTCACTAGGCAAATGTTTACATTATTTTTTTCCCTATCATTGGCTCTGACAACTGCAAGATTTTTGGCTACCCATAAGCATAAGCTTGAGGCTTTAAAATCTGACAACAAGTATATCGATACAGGTATTTGTGCAGTAGATTGAAGCCTCTGTCTCTTATCCACATTATTAGAACCTGATCCTGTAATAAGCAGGACATACGCTTATATCAAATGATCGTTTTATTAAAAGAGTTCGCAAGGCAATTTGGCCACCGTAAAGAAATTCGAGTGCTATCGTTTCGAGCGTTAACTATTCGGTCTGCCCCTTGTCTGACGAAAGGCCGGTGAACGGTCGATACGTCCAAACCGTTCGTTTCCACCCCCTCGATCGTCATACCGAGGGACATCTTGTAGACTAAGGGTGTGTTCGAGTAGGTAGGCAGCTTGGTCTGTTGTGTGTGGAACCCAGTCTTCCCTCCTGCAAGGTTACAGGAATTTATGTTGTTCTGTTTAAAGTTTCAACTTCATTAAGTCGCATTCAGAGTCTCCCAGCACTTTGCTACTTGTTTCCACCGCAAGTTGCTGCTACAAATGTGAAAAAATAACTAAACCATTCTTTGTGAGACGGTCATCTGAATTTTATTTTTTTGGTTAAACCACTGATGGGTAGCATATTAAATTTTTAGGAACGAATCATAAAGCTTTCTTTCATATGCAAATGACAGGAAGGTCAGTCATGTTAACCTTGTCAGACTCTCGCTCATGCAAAAAGTCAATTGTTCTTAGTGCTCCCTTTACAAATCGAGTACGTTTTATGCATCTGTCAATTCTAACAGTGCAACCCCCACCCTTACCTCCCCACCCCTGGGGGACTTTAGTTTGGCATCTTTGAACATTGTCCGTTCCGATGACTTATCGGGTAAATCCGACTGTTCAGTATTCTGGCAGTGGCCCTTCTTTCTGTGGATCTATCATCTCATTTATGCCCCCCTCCCCTCCATCCCCCTCCGACTTAGTCAATCAGGAATTTATTGTCTTTGTTACATAACTTATCATCAGGGGAACGAAGTAACTTGAGTATCAGCCCTTCCTTAGGGAAGAGGGGGGGGGGGGGGGGAGGGCGGGACCGAAGAGTCTTATACTCAGGCTAGAAACGATTAAGTATTGTGAGTGAAGAACTGTACCAGACCGTCAAATGCTCGAGGCTAGAGTAATGCTCGACCCTCAGTTTGGGTTTCGACTCGGTTTCGGTGGGAATCGAATGCACGACCAGTCCAGATTTGAGCAACGGTTGCTGGCTACCGACTGAGCTACAAGGCCATTCAAACATACTCAAGAGTTAATTCTCTGATCCATCGTAATTTATAGTGTTAACGACACAACATTCATTTGTACCTTTCACATTCTTTCGTCAGTAAAGGAATTCCATGATTTGCATGATCCTGCGTCTCTCGTGAAAACTAAACTTAAGATAATACGAAATTACAAGAGAGGGGAAATTATAAACATACAGTATATTGGGAGAAATTTTTTCGTGATAGAAGGAAGACACAAAAAAGCTTTCATACGAGTGTGGTAGATTTCTGGTTGCTGTCAAAATTTCAAGTAATATTCGTATGGTAACCGTAACGGAAAGCAACTCTTCTTGGCAAAGGAAAAGCCTCCTAAGTTATGCTGCTTGTGAACCTAGACGTTTTCGAGACAAAATTCGCCATCGCTCATTGTTGGTTGTGTATGGTTTTTATATTGAGCCGGTGGAGCCACGCTATTGGTGAAAGCTATAAGCAACGTTGAAAGCAACAAAAAGTTAGTTGAAGTGAGAGGCGTTCATTGATTTTGTTTGGATTAAGAGTGCCGATTTGAAAGATGAATTTATGCGGCCTTCCCATTTAGCCGCGACAGATCGCCATGTGTTTGTAAGGTCAGTTTGGACGCATCTTTGTCATTTCTTGCAATATCTCGTAGTTGCTGAAGGAAACGGTAACCTAGTCTGCTATCTATTTCCCCAATGTATATCTTTTTGCATAATAGAGGAATACGAAAAAAAAAAAAAAAAAAAAAGAGTGAGTTTGATAGATCGCTCGGGTCCCCCGTATTGTTCGGGCGTTGTGGATTAAAGGGGAAGTCTTGCATGGCACGTGGGAGTATCTAAAAGAACTAGATCGATCGTCGGCTTCCATTACGCTTCTAACTCTAAAATTATCAAATATGTTCTTGTCACGTTTAAAAATTCCATCGGTTTCAGTTTTCAAAGCCAGTCTTTGGTAATTGTGTCTGCTTGTCCATTACTCAAAGAAATAACTAGTCAGTCAAGAAAGCCAGGCTCTCAGTATATTGCTGAGGAATTCAATTGCAATATTGGCTGGTTGGAACTGATTATTCATTCTTTCATTACTACGAAACTATACCAGAGATGTAAAATTGAGCTTTTTATCCCTTTTTTAATTTGGTCAGTCAGTCAGTCCAGGAAGTCAATTGACTTTAATGACAGACACAAATAGTTAAAAAAAACTCTCCATCTTTATTTCACAAGTGGATGTTTTTGTACATTTTATGTACGAGTTAGTTCTACTCTACTGAACCAAGATGTATCCCATGGCTTTGATCTTTGTTTTAATTTTATCGTATCCATATTGTTTCCACACGTGTTTGAGTCATCAGTGTATCCACCAGTACCAAAGCCGATTCTGGAATCACACGTTCCACAATCTTTCTGCTCGTTTGCAAGGATACCGATTCTTGCCCTGGTAGAGCCCTTATCGCTGCAGGCAACATTGAACCCTTCCCTGTTACAGTTCGCTTGCAACGATGCCCGAGAACCAATCAGCGTTTTCCACGTGTTACGACTCAGTGACGTTGCACGGTATTTCCCATCAGCAATCAGTGCGTACAGTGAGCTGGCCTGCTTATTAATGACGAGGAACTTGATCTGCTGACCGATCTTCATACCAAGGCAGATCTTAGAGAAGGGTGTGTTCCAGTAGGTAGGCAGCTTGGTCTGTTGTGTGTCGAACCCAGTCTTCCCTCCAGCAGAGTTATAGGCATTTCTGTTGTTCCAAAAAGCAGAATCGTAATGGAACGTTTTCTGGAATAGAAAGAAGGAAAATTAGTCAACTGTCAGATGTTAAATACTTGTACAGCGTTTGTAAAGAATGAAGAGGACTGCATACCTTTGTGCCGTCAATCTTCATGGCCAGCGTCCACCCTCCATCTCCGCATCCAAAGTTGCCCATGTGACAGTAAACAGGAATCTTCTGTGAACCAAGCATCATCGGATACACTTGGCTTTTGGTGGAACTGGAAAGGAAGAGAAACAGTGTAAGTTAAAGTGGTAAGGAAACGTTGTCTTTTTAAAAATGGGGTTAAATATTCAAATCCGAACCTTTCATTTGTCTCGCTTAGTTAGCGGAATGTGTCATAGTACACCTCAAAACCCACCTGCGTTTTTCATACTGTTCCTTGCATGAAGAGGCGGGAACGGCTGTAAAAAAAAAATCCAGTTAGATGTAGTTTTTGAAAATATCAGAATGTATACACTGGAATTCTATCTGTCCCTCTGTTGATGATGCGTGAGAGACGAAAGACACAAGAAAGAGAACTAAGGCGTGATCGCACGCGATATTTTTCAACTCACGCGACCTTCTCGAGCTGCGCTTAGCAAAAAAACAGTAGCGATTTGAAACTTTCGAAAGGAAAGACGACAATAACACTGGAGACAAATCATTTTACCTGGTGGCAAAGTAGGTGAAGGTTTGTTGACCACTGCAATGAGATTTTCCAGTTTAGTTTGCAGCATTTTAATGGCGTCGTCCTGAAGTAGGTTACACATCAGATTACAAACCATCATCTTGTCGTATGGTTTGGCGCAAGATTTGGAAGAGTTGTTAGCGCCATTCACGGTCAGGACGAGGAAAACTGCAAGGAAATAAACCTGGATAGGCAAACGCATTTTTAGAAATCCAATGAACGATTTTCAGCTGCTCAACAAAGCCGGATTGAAAGTCCTGTGGATTGCTTGGCTGTTACGACTAATAACACGTAGGATGTACTTATTTAAGTTCAAGGTTTCAACTGAGAAGGTTGTGTTTACAATGTGGGAAGATTTTCTTGCTTGATCTCCCGTCCAATCAACTTACTCCGAGTCAGTTTTTAATTTTATCTTTACTCGCCTAGGGCCTCCCAGTTTGATCAGTGGATTGCGTACTCAACTTTTATCGCGGAAACAACTTCTTCCGTTCATGTTGATTATCAGATCGTAGTAATATGGACAAAATTCAAGGAAGAAAGACCTTTCTCGCCTTAAAAAATAGAAAACAATGAAAACCAGGAGGTGAATTATTACACTATTAAATTAAAAATTTGTAGCGTCGTCAATATATAAAAACGTTGCACGCCTAGTTGGATCATACAGTGGTAGTTTAACATATATTAACGCGGTTGCTATAGCATGAAGCAGGTTTGAATAAAACTACTCTACCTCTTGTCTACCAAACGGTTGCCCCCAGGGAACTGAGATATGATGCGGAACATAGCCTCGAATCACTGACCTTCAAATCTTCCTAATGAATGTTTGTTAAAAATTGCGACTCCGACTAGCTTTTCTCTACTCAACCGCACCTCAACAAGTTCTAATATTAATCCTAGTAAAATTCACAGTTTTAATATAACATCAACAACAATAAGCGGAACTTCTTGCACATCTGGAGTGCAATAGAGGATATACCTCAATGGGGGGTTTCCTTACCCATCGTCTCCATTCCTTCTTGTCTCTTCCCAGTACCGTGAAGAATTCTGTGATACTTTTTTTGTCTGTAATTTAGAAGCAACTTTCCCGCCGCTCGGTTAGGAAAGGAAAATAAAATTGGGAGTGAACCCCACTTTCTTGCTCTCACCCACCTCTTTTGGAATCATTCATTTGCGCAGTTTAATTTGGCTCGTTTCTTTCGTCGATTGTGTTAATAACCTCCTAGTCTCAGAGACAGTGCTTTGATTAAATTTTGTCAGTAAAGCAAGTCGCGTTGTTCCTTTGCCTGTGTTTATTCTCGCTATGAATTTTCACGTCAGGGTACTTTCATGTCCTAACCAAATGCATTTTTAACAAAATTGTTCAATTCTTCTTGCGAAATGCTTTAGTCTATTTGTTTCACAGTTACATGTTACTTATACAGATTGAGTGAAATCACAAAACTTTATTCAGCATTCGAGACGAATAATGCTATTAATTGTTATGCGTTGATTTCATGTTTACACGCTTGCATTTGATCAACAAGTCTAGGTATTACAACTAGATTAAAATGCGCGCAACCGTTTAATTTAAAATAATTTTAGGGAATAAAACAATACGAAAACGAACCGACAATTCTGAAATGGTACCTTTTGCAACAAGTCACTTTAGCTTAGCCTATTTAATTCCTTGGACACAGTGATAGCACAATGTTTTGAGATTCCAATAACGGGAAAGTCGCTCATATTAACATTTTAGTGTACGTCTCGCTGAAAACATGAATTCTCCTAGCCTTTTTGCCGACATTTTATCAATGTCCACAAAGACAGAATGAAAGTATTCAATGTATTCAAGGCGGGGATTGTAAGGAGAAAATAAGCCTGCGTCAGAGCTGTCGTCTCCTTTCCGACAGCCGACTGGAAACTCGTTCTCCCCTGAAGCATTCGTTTCGGCGCTACTTCTACCGCTTGAAGAGGGAATGACTGCTACACAAGTTAAGAGAAAATAGACTTTGATTATTTCCGCGGAGACAAACATGTCGGTTGTGTTCACGAGAAACAAAAACTTCTGAATACAGACCATTGTATCGGTGTCATTCGAAATATCGGAGTTGTTTAAACTACTAACCAAAACTGAATACATATTAAGACATTTGACAGCTTCTTATTGAAAATTAATAGATGTATACAGTCAACTCTCGCCTTGTGGACACCTCGCTATTACGGACACCCCGATAATACGGACAGCAGGTAAATCCCCGGCAAAAATAAATTACAGACGTTTGACTGAAATAAATTCCCGCTATTACGGACTCTCGCTATTAAGGACATTAACTCGCGGTCCCGAGGGTGTCCGCAATAAAGAGAGTTGACTGTATTACATTCCCTTAATGTGTTTATTTGCACTCAACATTTTAGCTTGCATTTATTTTGATCTCTTTCCTTTCGCAGGTATCTGCTCAGTAATAAAAAGCCACTGAATTCAGTTTTGTTGCTCGTTTAGACGTAGAAAAAGCCGTGATCGATATCTCTCAGTATATCTGTCTATCGTGATTTTTCTTGTATACCCCATGAGCAGCTTTGAGCAGGAAAAAAATTCCACCCAGGGGTCCTCTTAATATTGTACGCGATGTGTCATCGTATGCCTGGAAATGTAACATGAAACAGCCACAGTGTATTATAGTCACGCAGTTTCATCTTGCGCTTTCGAGACAAACTCGTGCCTTGCGACGCGCAGTGTTTTCCGGAGTGGTATTGTATGATATATTTTCCACGGTCAACTGCCGATTTGCCTTTGGTTTGCCTTCATTTTCATAGCATTTCCCAGCCCAGACTGTCACAAAGGAGTGGAATTTTTTTGTATTTATCGATAAGTGCGGCGGGCAGCAATTTAATTTATTGAATAACAGCAGACCACTTCCTCTGCTCGAGGATTGACCTTTACACATGCATATTCGACTTGGTAAGTTGTATCTACCATAAAGCCGAGGAAAATAGTTCTTGGGTCATTCGTTGTTATTTTCTCCACCTGAGAATGCGATGCTCAGATAAATCGACGCCAGCTTCGATAAAATTATGTACTTCTGAAATCGAGTTGTATTAGTGTGAATTGTCCCAGCTTTCTCTGTCTTTGAATTTGGCTAACAAATTTCCTCTCAGTATCATTGGATTGAAATCTCGAAAAGCAACGTATACGTTTAGGAATTATAACGATATTTTGGAAGGATGTACCTCCTCAGACCATTGCCGAGAGTCGTAGTCTTGTTGAATATTTGTTATTATGGCGGGAAACTGATCGAGGTTGGGAAACTCGCGCGTATTCGTCATGGATTCACGATCTTATAAAAGCAAGGCAAGGCATTGGTGAGTAGTGAAATTTGTAAATAGGCTATATCAATTTTAAGATTCTGTTTTTTGAACTTATTGTATTGCATAGCTTGGCTCTTAGTCATTTATTTACTGCACTGTTTTTATCTACCGCGCGCCACGTTAATTCAACCATCACCGCGCGATATTAATCCTGTACTGCTTTACTTGGGTAGTCAGTTTTTAATGAACTGTTGTTATCTGTCGAGCAGACTGCTTTACTTGGGTAGTCAGTTCTTTCAAGAACTGTTGTTATCTGTCGAGCAAACTGCTTTACTTGGGTAGTCAGTTCTTTATTAAGCTGTTGTTATCTGTCGAGCAGAACATTAACCGGCTAACCTCGCGCTATGAACACTAACTTAGGTTCTGCGTTAGCTTATCGAGCAGAATGCTCTGCTTCCACTAATTAATATCGCAATAACCAATTCTGCCCTACTTGGGTAGTCAGCTTTCTTTTCAGTGAGCTGTTGTTATCTGTCGGGCAGGATATTGATCTAGCTTACTGTAATATTCTGCTTTGTAATATTTTGCTTCTGCGTTGCGCATAGCTGCTCTATCGAGTACATATGTAGTATACAGTAACACAGCTTTGTAGTCCCAATTCTTTATAACTCTTTATGAGAGGAATACCAACCTCGCACTCCAGTTTATCAACTATTCCTTTTTTTTCCATTTTAGGGACGTCCGAATGCAACGCGCCGAGGCGATCACTTGCTTTGTATCATCAATGTACAATTGTATCACTTCTCTTTCTTTTTTTCTTTTGTGGAAAAAAGACTCCGAATTTTGTTTAATGCGATTTAATGCGACAAAAACAGTGTCAAGCGCGGCTTGTGCTACAATAAATATTGTTACATTTTGTGCAGTAAATAAATGTCCCAAACTCTATTCCGCGATTCTAATGCTCTTGGCAGGAATTGTTTGCGTTTGTTCTTTGATTCGATGTTCTTTTAAAATGCTTAATCGCCCAGTTGCCTATTTTGAGTGGTTCATATTATATTAAGTCTGTGCCCTGGAGTTGCTATTTAAGCAAAAGAACCGTGTCTTACAAATAGCGTAAGAACCTTCGTTACTGGTTACCGTTCGCGTGGATAAAACGAAAGCATTCCTCGCGCGTTCGATCTGCACCAACCACGATGTCTGGGATTTTGTTTCTCTCTGCGTGACTGCTGGAACTCCGCACGTGTGAAAAAAGACCATTCCGACCATGAATTATAACACGCAAAGGTGCAAAACAGTTTCTCTTGTTGCAGTTAATGATAAGCCATTGGTGATTTCAACTCACCGTAAGCTCATTAGCATACATTTTTTTCTTGCCCCGGCGGACGCCTACTAAAAGTGGCCCTCTAACAGAGGTTTTATTTCCAGCCATCAATACCAAAACTTTTTTTTTCGGAACCCTCACTTAAAAGAAAGTGTCCGCTTAACCGAGAGGTTTGTCTGGAATTTCCAAAACTCGCTGTTTGTGGCGGCTTGATCCCATGCTCAGTAAACTGCGAGGGTGAAACGTTCAGCTTTCGTTTCGACTTTAGGGAGCAACTGAAGTTGCGTTAGCAAGTGAAAATAAAAGAGGCCCCTTTTTCCCATCAGTTCACCTTCCTTTTCGAAATTATTCCATCGTGCGATTTCGGCTCGTTTCAATCGGCGCTAATGTTTCGATTAATTACCTTCTGGTGTCGAATGTGACGCTTTGTTTCAATTGTTTTAAATAAAAGTCATTTCTTATACAAGACGCACGCCGAGGTATCTCATACCTAGCCACGAACCACAGATCTCCTCAGTAATCCTAAGAACGAAAGTTTGAACAAACCCCGACACACTTTTGATTACACAACTTTGCCTTCGCACGCCATGATAAACAGCCTACTATAATTCCTAGTTTTCCCAGAAGCATCGTTCTACCGGCGCCGTAAACTTGCAGATTGATAATTATGTATTTCCTATCTTACCTCAATTTGCTGTTTCTTTCCCTCCGTCTTTCCGTACTTGTTCCTCCAAGGTTTCTGTGAGTGCACTCGCCGTTCTAACAGTTTCTTTATGGTGGCCATTTGCAGTGTGTTTATTTTCTTCAGGGCGTCACGCCAACGTAAGTACACGTGTCCTACTGTTTCTCAATTAAACGCATTTCGAAAAAAAGTCGTCAATTCCTCTTTCGAAATGCTTGAGCTTTCTCTTATTAAAGACATATTTCTGCTATAGACTGACTAATTTGGTAAAACTTTCGACACCAGTCGATAGGAATAGCATTGTTATGTTTTGTTTAATTTGAAATTTCAAGTTTACAATCGCGTTAAATCACCATATCTTTAGTCCTACAAAACAATTATAGTTTTAAACAATCGTCTGTTTTTCCTAATATTTTAAAAAAACTCAAAACTCAAAACTCCTCCTGAGGACGGCAAGTCTTTACGTTTTTTGTAAATCAGTTAAGTTAGCAAATTTAATTGCCGTAGGGACGAAGACTAAAACAGACTGAAATTGTCGAAATGCAAAATACAGAAAGGTCACTCATATCAAAACTGACACTTCTGTAGACAAGGGTTTTAGTTTCTAAAGAAACTGTGGTGTGTCGGTGGGCAGTGGAAACAAATATTTGGTTTTATCAATAAGTCAATTTGCCGGCCACCGTAAATAGATTCGAGTCAGTTTACGTTTCGAGCGTTAGCTTTCGTCAAAGCGAATTCCCGAATGTTTGGTTTATCAACAGAGTCAGTTGAAAAGGTAATTTGGCTACCGTACTGAGGGATTCGAGTGCTTTATAGCGTTTTTAACACTTTGTCAAAGCGATTCTGAAGACAGACCATTGTATGAATGGCAACTGACTCAAAGGAGTTGTTCCTGAGACAAACAGCAATAATAACCGCAGCAAAAAACAAATACTTCGAAATTCGACGGTTCTGGTAAAAAGAGAGGTCAATTTTTTCGGACAGTCGAGTAGTTACGTAATTCTTTAATTTTCTGTGTCAACCATCTTGAAATGGGTGACGGAAAGGATCTGGGGCCAAGACATGGCTGGCCATGGTTATAGCAGTTTGAGTACACCGTCTGACAGATTTTCAAAAATTCCTAGTCTATCCTACTGTACGGTCGGCGCTTCTGAAATTAAAAAAAACACCCGATCAAGCTTTCATACGTCATCAATGCCTACGTTTGCCTGTGATTGGTTGTGCAGAACAAGAGAAATCAGACTACAAAAAGGCTTCATTCAAGGCACAAGAAAATGTTTACTTTTATCAGAATTAAGGTAACTTATTGCTTGAGCAATAATTTTTAGATGCTGAATAAAAGTGAATGGTTTTAATTCTATATTTTTGTATGTGCAAAAGCGAACTGAAAATGAAAGAATGCCATGTGTACTCATCTAACACATTTGCTCTTTAAAGAAACAAGATAAACTATCTTTTAATTTTTTTACCATTTAAGAGCTTGCAATAGTACACCAGTTGGGCTGTCAGTATACCTGACCATCAGATTCGTTCGGTTAGTAAACCCTGTTAGTCTGTTAGTCGACTATCATTAAGTCAATAAGAATACTTCAGTAGATTGTAGTACGAGTACGAACTGACACGAGTACGAGTTTTTCCAATAGAGAAAGAGTGCGCGCTTGAACCATTGTCATTTTGGCGGGAAAAGGAGACAGCCGTCGTCATGGTGCTATGAGGTTTTGTGAGAATGACGTAGTGGCGAAAGTAAGTCGTCAAACCGTGAGTGATCTCGTCATTTTGGAATTACGAAAAGGCTTAGCTAGGCATCATTAAAAACAACTGCGTCTAGTTCGTCGCTCACTGAATAGTAAAATGAAGCGGCTTCCAGTTCCTGGCATATATCATCTCATCTTAGTACTTCGCTAAAAAGATTTGAAGTCTTATTAGAAGTTATATTGCTACTAGAATCTGAAGGCTCTAGTAAGTGTATCAGTCAACAAGTTTGAGAGGGGTGTACACGTTATATGTTTAAAATAGGAAAGGATTCTTAGACATTGATTATGTAATATTGTTTTCTATTAGTTATCTCATATTTTGTTACTATTTCAACCATCTCATTCAAACAAGACGAAAACCTGCCTTTGTAGAGTACCGTGATCACAATAACGATCCATCCATCCAACCATCTCAGGTATTCATGTCCAACCAGCCAGCCAGTCCGGTTACTTAGTCATTCAATTAGTTAAGGCAGTAGCCAGTCTTTCATTAACTTATCACTTACTCAATCACTCAATCAATCAATCAATCAATCAATCAATCAATCAATCAATCAATCAATCAATCAATCAATCGGCGAGTGTATTGTTCAGTCTGTTTATCCCTGGACTATTTTGACAGCCATTTATCAAGTCCATTGTCCAATCAGTCAATCAGACAGTTTGATCATTAAATTCAGTTACTTGTTGGTCAATGAGTGAGTCCGTTGGTTTTGTCAATCAAGGAATCAGCGTGCCCGTCAGTTTGGTTATTAAATCCACTTTTTTTGTTGCCTGGATGTAATCAATTGTTTAGTTAGTCAGTCAGCCTGTTAGCGTAGCAGGCCGGCTGTTGGTTTCTTAGATGGTCATGGACAACAAGAAAGACCAATGAACAAGTTTCTTTATTTCTGTATGAAGTGTGGCGATCTATTTTCACACAAATATATTCGTGACTTCCTGTCTTGCCCCGATCTCTGATTGGCCGAACCTTAATTAGTCATTGAAATTTGCATTTGTGTTATGCTTTGAAAATCGTTTAGACAGATTTTGTCTTTCACTGAATTATTGTCATTTGGCATGGGCATTCATAAGCCTGCACCCCAATCGTTCAGTTAACACATAAGTCAATAACTGTGTTGCTAAGGCAGTTGAACAGTCAGTTGATCAATCATTCAGTAAGTTGCTTAGACAGTAAGTCAGCAAGTCAGACAGTTGGTCATTTATTAAGTGAGTCAGTCTGTCGAGTAGCACACAAGGCTGTTACTAGGTTTCTCCAGCCTGTTTTCCCTAATAAGGTTCATTAACATGGATGTATTTTTACAAGGCAGACTTGTTAGCCCTGCGCTAAACCTCCAACCTGGAGGGCCAAGGTGTTGCTCGATCTGGCCGCTCCCCAGTAGACTAGTCCGGTATTGTTGAATCTGCAAGGAGCGGACTATCTCTCTGGGTCATGAGGGCACACAAACTAGCCTCCCCGCGATAGGGTTAGCCACAAGTTGCCGATAAAAGTGTCTAAAAGTTGCCAAAAAGTTGCTATTTTTTTCAAAAGGTTGCCGAAAAGTTGCCAAAAATCCAAAATTCTAAAAAAGTTGCCAAAAATCTCAAAAGTTGCCGAAAAGTTGCTGAGCAACTTGTGGCTAAGCCTACCGCGACGCCAGATCACAGCACTAAGGGGAGACGGACAGACTGTAAACCAGCGCACAAAACAGCCGAGTGTCAATCTCTCAGTCATTGAGTAAGTTAGTCAATCAAACAGTAAATCACGGCAGTACTCAATAAAAGGCTTTTATTAAATCAATAGCTCTGTTGTACAGTAATGTACCAGTCAGCCTTAAATTCAGCCGTCTCCTTAGGTCGATTATAGAGGAAACGACTTAGTTCCACTCTACTGAACCAAAATGTATCCCATGGCTTTGGTCCTCTTGGTTCCATTATCTCCCCATGAACCATCATTTCCACATGTGTTGGAATTGTCTTGATAGCCACCAGTACCAAACCCGATTCTGGAGTCAGGGGTTGTGCAGTCGTTCTGGTTGTTTCCCAGGATTCCAATTCTTGCTCTGGAAGAGCCCTTTTCCTTACCGATAACATTGAACCCTTCTTTGTTACATCTGGTCTGCAAGGACGCCCGAGAACCAATCAGCGTCTTCCACGTGTTACCACCCAGTGACGTGGAGCGGCATTTCCCGTCAGCAATCAGTGCGTACAGTGAGTTGGCCTGCTTATTGATGACGAGGAACTTGATCTGCTGACCGATCTTCATACCGAGGCAGATCTTTGAGAAGGCTGTGTTCCAGTAGGTAGGCAGCTTGGTCTGTTGTGTGTCGAGACCAGTCTTTCCTCCTGCAAGGTTATAGGCGTTTCTGTTGCTCCAGAAAGGGGAATGGAAATGGAAAGTTTTCTGAAATAGAAAGAAGGAAAATTAGTCAACTGTCAGATGTTCAATATTTGAACAGCTTTTGTAAAGAATGATATCGTCAGAGGACAGCTGAATACCTTTGTGCCGACAATCTTCATGACCAGCGTCCACCCTCCATCTCCGCATCCAAAGTTGCCCATGTGACAGTAAACAGGAATCTTCTGTGAACCAAACATCAGCGGATACACTTGGCTTTTGGTGGAACTGGCAAGGGAGAGAAATGGTGTAAGTTAAAATAATAAGGAGGTGTTATCTTTGCCTTTTTTCTTTAATTGTTGTGGGAGATTCAGAATTTTAAAATGTGGGCCTAATATTCCAATTGGAACCTTCCTTTGTAGGAATTCATTGTCTTGCTTAGTCAGCGGAATGTGGCTTAACTGAAGTACACCTCAAAACCCACCTGCAGTTTTCATACTCTTCCTTGCACAAAGAGGCGGGAACGGCTGTTAAAACATAAAGATCCGGTTAGATGTAGTTTTAAAAATTTCAAAACGAAATCATTGGACTCACTGATTGATACGCGAGACACAAAAGAGACGAACGAGGAATTTATGCTGTCGACACACGCGATGTTTTCCTTCTCGCGCGACTTTTTCGAACTGCGCCTAGTGATGCAACTGTAGTGATTAAAACCTATGGAAAGGAAAGACAGGAAAAACACTACAGACAAATAATTTTACCTGGTGGCAGAGTAGGCGAAGGTTTGTTGACCACTGCAACGAGACTTTCCAGTTTAGTTTGCAGCATTTTAATGGCGTCGTTTGCGTCCGAATCCTGAAGCAGGTTACACATCAAATTACAAACCATCATCTTGTCGTACGGTTTGGCGCAAGATTTGGAGGAGTTGTTGGCGCCATTCACGGTCAGAACGAGAAAAACTACCAAAAAATAAACTTGGATAGGCAAACGCATTTTGAGAACTCCAGTAAACGGTTTTTAGCTGCTCAACAAAGATTGAAAGTCCTGTGGATTGCTGACTGTTATGACTAATAACACGTAGGCTGCAGTTACTTAAGTTCAAGGCAACCAAGAAGGTTGTATTAACAATGCTGGAATATTTTCTCGCTTCGAGCCACGTCCAATCAGTATCTTCTAAGGTTATTTTTATCTTCAAGTCATTCGCTTCATTATCTTTTGGCATCATCAGTAAATTTAAAATTATTCGAGTTGGATTTTGTAAACAAGTTTTTTCAATCTCGCAGATGTTGGGGAAAACGGACAAAATTTACAGAATGAAGAACCTTTACGCAAGGGAAACAATTAAAAGTAAAGAGATGATAGAAAATTGTCCAAATGCTGTTTGATTAGCGGTTGTATGATGTCTTTTGTAATTCAGGGAAAATATCAGATGCAAAGAAACGTTAGCAAGTGAAATAAAGGAGCTGTCTAAATTATCTTTTGAATTATTCCGTCTGATGCGTTTTCCATCCTTTTAGTTTTCACTGTACTGGTTGCAATCGTTCTACGACGGGGCAATTACCGGAACCTTCATCTCTTGTATGGTTTGGCACAAGATTCTGAGGATTTGTCGCCATTCACGGTCTAAGGACGAGGAAGATTGCGAAAAGTAAGCTTCGAAAGACAGACGCATTTTGACATTTATATAACATGTTACACAGAACAAACTAATTTAAGCAGTGAACCGATAGTTATTATATTAGAGACCAGGCCCCAGTTGTTCAAAGCAAGAATAACTTTATCCAAGGGGTAAAATTTACTCCAACCAAAGCTTTTGGCAAGTTTTTCACAGTCCCATACTTAAATTAGACAGACGCTTCTACTCTATACGCAAATTACAAGGCTATAGAGAAATTCTTGCACACATTTTATCCGCCGGGTAGCAACCGATCCAGTGGATAAAATTATCCGCTCTTTGAACAACTGGGGCCAGGGTGAAATATACACAACAGAGGTGATATAAATTAAATTGATTCCGTGCACCTTTACTACAGACCATAAGACCAGTAATAAACAGTAAAACTTTCATAGAGGTTTCAGAGTGTATTTATCAGTTACCAAAACTGGCTATGTTTTGTTTCCGGGTGAAAAATTCATTCGTTAATGTTATTTTAAAATTTAAATTATTGTAAATAAATTTAGGATTTGTTTGGAGTGCTTTGTCAAAATATTAATATGACACATATCTAGAAACCATCATTGTTTGTGCTCCTCATTTAAACTTGTATCATTTTGGTGTCGTGAGTTGTATTGTGACTGATTTTTATTTTTGAGCAAAATGTATTCTTTATCACACGGAATGCCCGCAGGGCATGACGTGTCTAGGTTTCGGTCGGGCGTCTTTTTTTTCTTCATCGTAGTCACAAATGTGCACATTAATTTATGCACTAAACTCTGTCCTCCCCTAGTAAAGATATATTGTTCTGATTGTCTTCAAAAGAAGCGGCCCAATCAAAATCTATTTTTTACACTAATTTTCAGAATAAAATTGAAGTGATTTCTCAAATGGAGTCATTTCAACACCAAACTTGCAGTTAATTTAAGGAGTTAAATCACCTTTAAAAAGGAAGAAATATTTACTGCTTTTTAGAGTTACGATAGTTTTTCAAGTCGATTGGAAGCGATTTCGGGGAGTTATCGTTTCTGTTGACATCCACTAGCTCCTTCTCTTAGGAGTGGAAACGATAACTCTGCGAAATCGTTTCCAATCGACTTGGAAAACAGACAAGCAACAAAGAATACAACAACGAGTCAAGGTAAGTCAATTTTATTGAGAAATCGTTCAAATTTCTACGGTTTTTAACAAAGCCGTTGGTTTCCCATATAAACGTATATAAATTCAAATGTAACACAATACGCCCGGTACTGATCGCTACCAGTCACGTTTATTTCGTAACATGAGCTTGGGCCGCCTGTGCCATAACTCCAGTTCGCGAGCAGCGCTGTAAGTTTGTCGCTATGATTGAAGTTCTTCGAGAACAACTAAACTGTTGTGACTGACATTTTTTTTCTTCAAATTTTCTGATAAGGCCAGTCTGTAAACTATAATTGGAATCTAACGTGAAATTCTCCCAGATAAATTTTAGAAACTGACTAAAAAACTTTAGTTATTAACGTTTATAGTCCCCTCGGGCAATATCCGCCCCAAACCCCTCCCCTTCAGGACGCAGTCTCGACTCCAGAGCTCTTCCCTTTTGCGCATGACTGACGGCGGGAAGGCGCATGACGTAGTCAAAGCCGAGCGGCTCTGGGGTCGATAATGTCTCCCGACGATGCCTCCGTTTGCTACTGCGCATATGTTCTGCGCATCTCGGGGTGATCTGGGAAACTTGGGTTTCCTTAGACCCATCAAGCTTATAGTGCCGTATGAGCTAGCTAAGAGAAGGAGAAATTCACTGCATGTTTGAAAAGGCAAAACACAATTGTAGTTTTAGCTTATCTTTTATAAAATTTTTAAAATCGCTTATATAATACAAAGAGCAGACAATTATCTCTTCCTTTCAACCGCTGGGCCACAAGGCGCCACGTTTAAGACACCCAACTCTTCCGGTTCCAGCATTGCATGAAGTTTGGTCATAAATACTCAAATTTCCTGTAACCAGCTGCTCCCCTTCCTTGATATTTAAAACCACCTTAGCAACCGTAGACACGCCGAAGAAAGATCTTCTCACAGGTAAACAACACGTTCAGTTCATAAAACCTTAAGCGCTTTCGATTCGCCCAAACGTTCCGGTTTCAGGAAGTTTCGAAAAATTTAGTTGACGAATGGAGAGATATTTTTCGGTGAAGCGCAACCGCCATGAGAACACACCCGTTCTATTCACGAGTTTTGAAGAAACTGGACCCGAGTAGGATTGGCCGAATGGTACGGCATTCTCCGGTTGGTCCGATTTTCCGAAGTGTTAAAGGGCCACTGTCACGGAGATTGTGCTGTTTGTTGGTCACCACTTCTCAAATATTTGACTAAGAACATCTTCTTTAACATAAAATTGCTCTTAGAGCACCGATACGAAAATATGAAATGATTTATCCGAGGAAGAATAATAAACTGTAATCTGTTTTCAGCGATATTTCCAAAGTTACACAGGAGGAACTTAACTTGAAAAAATTGGCCACTTTCTTTTCTTCTAGTTGCAATCCATTTCCGTCCAAGCCATCTGCAGCCAAAGATTTAATTTCTGTGCACTATTAGGGTTATTGTTGACAAGAGTGGACCATTATTTCAAATAATTATTTAATTACGTCCATACAATGTTTTTGTGGTTATTCAAAGTGACGCTAAAATTCGGTTACACTTCAACAAATTGCGAGATATAACAAAAACTCCGAAATTTTATTTTGAAAATTTTTGTTCCAATCGATTCCACACCCGAATTTTTGGTCGAATGGAAGGCGCCATAGAGTTACAATACGCACTATCCAATTCATGCACCTGGCCTGACATTTGAAGCCTATTATGCTCTACCGACGTTTCTTCCGGGGCACCGAGCCGGCGGTTCTTTTAGTTGAAATATCTTTTCGGAAAGCTTTTAGTTACTAATCATCTCAGAAATTTTGGTAAATGTCACCACAGACCTTCGTACCACGGAAAACGTTTTCGATACAAAGGGACAAAAAGATGATGTTTGGAGCGTTAAAGTAAGCCAGGTCTGCTAGCATCTTTGGAAAGTCAGCAGCTTGTACTTTTGGGGAATGGGATTCGGTTCGCTAAAATATTCTTTGATGGGATTAATTCAGCAAAATTAAACAGAAAACAGAAAAGGACATTTGAAGTATCTTGCATAAATTTAATCGTTGCGTGTTCCCGTCCCCCCCCCCCCCCCCCGCCCCCCCCTCCTTTTTATTTTTTGTAAACTCTGTACAAAAGAAAAACCTCGACGTTAATTTTCTTATAAAACGTGGTTTCGGTCATTCATTTTGCGAAAGGGAAATTAATCGCGTCCGGTGAATTCCACGCCACCAAAATTTACAACTACCAAAATAAAACAACAATGTTCGAACACCAGTCGAGATTACACTGTTTTCTTTAATTTTTAAAAGAGCTTTTTTATAAGAACGTTGAAGGTGAAATCAAGTCAAACGGTGAGGCCTCCGGTAAGGTGCAGAGTATATAGCGCTAACTTAGTTTACAAACATTTATTAAACCGCGGTGACGACTGCTAAGCTTAAAGTACTAATGCACTCACCTTAAGGTTTTAATTGAGGCTCAGATCGGGCATAAGCATATTTAAAAGTCGTTAAAAGCAGCTGTTCTCATCACCCCCACGGTCATTTCATATTCATTTTATGCCTGTCTTCTTCAGAATCAGAATTTTCTATGTTCAGAATATTAATCTTTTTACGGCGCGTGTACGCTGTACATTTTTAAATAACGGAATTAATCGCCATTAAATAAGAAGTAGGCTTTCTTGTACTGGCAAGTCTTATGGTCTTCTGAAGCTTGTTATATGTCCTCCTTTTTGTATACCCCTAAAACGCCTACAGGACTCGGCTATAGACTAGCTGCAATTAATAATCAAACATTAGGGAGTGCGTTCGATATCAGCAGGCTCTCTCTCCTTTCCATTCATTCATTCAACGTTATCTTGTACTATCTCGACTCCAATCTGTATTAGGAGTACGTTCTTTCTACGTCGAACGCAATGAGCCACTCTTCTTTGCGAGGAAATCGATCTTGAGAAATTCCCACAAATTTCCCTTTTAGCTAAACTATGATAACTGTTCCGTATGACAACGATAAGAAAATGACGGAACTTTTCACTGATTCTACTCTATTAGTCAGTATCTGCGAGATTGCCCTCATTAACCGATTTTTTAAGCGATTTAGAATTTTAGAGTCGCAGTTCTGAAACGTATAGGTTCTCCATTGCCGTGCACCGCAAACTGTTTGCAGTTTTCCGCCGCCTGCCAGTTTAACAGTGATCGATTTCTCGGGAGCAAAAAAATTAATACCACATTTCTTTGAGTACTTTCGTTAAATAGCCCACGTTATACTTGTATCCGGTTCGCTATCTTCTAATCAAATTTTCGTCGGGAGCAAGAAAATTAATACATTTCTTTGAGTACTTTCGTGGTAAATGGCTCACGCTATACTGTTGTATCCGGTTCGTTATCTTCTAATGAAATTCCCGGATATTAAGCTGAGTATTCGAAGGACTAAGTTGAATGAAAACGAAAATTTGGTAAAACATTTGCGTAGGGAATGCTGGCTTTTTCCCAAGTACGTAGACACGCGCTTCAGGCGAAAATTTCCGAGCCGAAATGGCATGTATTACCTTTCGATACGCTGGCGGAAGTAATTTCGATGTACATTCCTTGAACAAAATTCGGCTTTCTCATGACACGACCCGGTGAATTCGGGGGAAAGGTTTCCCCCCACAATTTCACTAGCGTTCTAGCTTAACTTGGAGTGCGGCTTATTGACCGGTCGTTATGGCTTTTCATTTTTTTTATAGGTACTGGACCAAGAGCAAAGATACACCTGATACAGTAAAAAACCCGTTATTTATTTTAAACGTATTCGACGGACTATCCTAACTATAAAGGTCTATAAAACTACGATGATTGCAATGGGTCGCTGTTTTCTCTCCTCCGATGTAAGTCTACAGCTGTTAACAGAAAGACGTAAAGTTCTCCTTGGTTGACGGATACAAACAAAACAATAACGTCTATTTTAAAACCAATATAATTGATTCTCCATTACTTTTATATAGTGTCACTTTCATGTTCCGAACAGTCACTTACGGCTAAGCTTAATTTCACTTTACTGACACAAAAAGCTGTCTATATTGAGTTAACTGCTCGCGGACGGAGACAAATTCTTATTTTTATTTTAAAGAAAAGAAGAAGCTTGCGAAATTTAAAATACTACGCAAAGGTAATTGGTATCGGTGTAAAATTGATATCAATGCTCTAAATTTGCAATTTTAAACTTTTAAATTCGAAAACGGTCAGTTTTGATCTGGATGCTGAAAACACGCAAAAAATAACAAAAATAATTGACCACGCGAAAAGTATATAAAACATATGTTTGAAGTCACCCGACTCGTAAAGACTGAATAATCGGAAATTTCGCGTATAAAGAAACACAACTAAAACATAAAGAGAATCGCAATAGGTAAATCATGGATTTAGAAAGCTTTTTGTGTTGTAACTGAATGAGAATGGAACTTTCTCCTCACGCTACTCAGATTTCACAGTCGTTTTCAGCTGTTGCTAGGACAAAGGAAGTTTACTTGTCGTTGTTTCTTCCTGGTAAAAAAAATTGGCTTTTTTAAAATAAACCTTTACCTTTTTTTATCCTATCAGTAACGTACCCTGATGAAATCATTATTTTTGCTTGCTTTGTTTTCTGTTTTTCATCACCTACAAACCATTTTCTGTTTGGGTAATAAACCCTTCGTAATTTTACTGATAACAATAGAGAGATTTAGGATCGCGTTTACGGCAAACGACACACATGAGACTCCCGGTAATGTTTTCTCTATTTTTTTAATAGCTGGTAACTATTATCCCTTGTTAGAGTCGTGCCGCGGAAGTAGTCTGAAACGTTTTTATAGCGCTAACGCGCAATGGCTGTTTAAGGCTGACTGTAAAGCCAGCGACACACTTGGCAATTTTATACGCCGATCGCAGCGATAGGCTAAAATCGCCAGGTGTGCCCGGTGCAGGGATTGCGATTTTCGCTAATCGCCGAGATCGGCGTATAAAATCGCCAATATCTGGCATATCAAATCAGTATCGGCGAATAAATTCGCCAAGTGTGCCCGTTTCCGCGATTTTCAAGGTTTAATGCTGCGAATCGCCAGTAAAGCCAACCCATCAGGTTGGGCGATTTTATCACATGATTTTTCAAAACTGCCACATCGCCGCGATCGGCAAAAAAAATCGCCGGGTGTGTCCGCATCAATGGCTGGCGAAAATCGCAAGCGATTTTCGCTGGCGATCAAATTCACCGCGAATCGCCAGATGTAACGCTGGCTGAATGCATTTGCAGCTGTAACTTCACAGCACGTTTCTTCTGCACGGACCTTTCCATTATTTGCTTTTTGGGCCAATTTTAAAACAAAAAAACGTTTAACGTGACAACTAGAAACAATAAATTTTCGCCACAAGGCTTTTTGCGACTTTTTATACAACTAATTACAAGTAAGCCAAAACATTGTAAATTAATTGATTCCGAAGGGCGGTATAAAAGGGATCACACTGGGGATTCTACTATAGCACTGTCTCCATACTCGAATTTGATCCGAGCTGTTACTTACGATCGCCATGAAGTTCTTGACCTCGCTGGTTTTCCCTTACATCTTTGTTTCACGGGTTTTACTGTCCGTTTATCATCAAACTGCAGAGGCCCTGGCTGTAATTCCATGCAACGTGGATAAGGGTTGTCCAGAAACGAAGGTAAATTTTCCAACTTCATCAAGAAACGAAATCTAGAGGATTCTTAACTTTGTTTTACTAGATTAACTGTACTTTATGGTGTCACAGCTAATCTTCCTTTGTTCGAGCAAAATGTTTCCCTTTGCCAAAGTCAAATAAATTCCGCGACAGAAAGGTGTATTCTCTTCAGTTAGAATTAGCCGTATTCAAAGTAGGTCCGAATATTCTTGACTCCATCCCGCTAATTTTTATCGCAAATTTGCCCTTTTGAGTATAAACGCTTGTACAAATTCTGGTGCCAATTAAAAGTTGAAATCGGTCACGAATCCACAACTTTTCCCTAAGTGGAAACGAAGGGACCTAGGGCAGTCTAGCATTGAGATGTTCAACACCTGTGGGTCAGGCTTAAATGTATTACAAGCGGAGGTGCTCTGGAAAAGGAAAGGTGGTTCAACTACCGTGTTTTTTCAATTAGGCATCCGCTGGCTCGAAGAGCATCTACTTGCGCTGGACTCATGGAACTGATAAAGTCATCAATCTCCAATAAACGAAGTTAGAAATAGTGCCGTGTGAGCTTAGAGAAGGTGGATAAATAAACTAAGTAAATGAATAAAATGCGGTATAAAAATTTTGCCATAATGGCATCTTCTTATATCTTCTAACTTATGCTTTGTTTCATCCTTCTTGATATTTTCAGTTGGCTCATTACCGAAGAAGCATTTGTGAGGCCGCGCGCTCAATGAACTGCAAAAGAGAAAATAACATCTTAAAGCAAAAACTGCCTGGCGCCGATGCAGAAATCCTCCAACAGTGATATCTGACGATCACTTTCTATGAAGAAGCTATTAGTAGAGCAGCAGAGTTATAATTGTAATTTAAACTATCAACTTTTTCAATAAACAAACCTGCCTATATTTGACGTCGTCTCCTGTGTGTTGGTCTATCTGCTTTCATTTGTCTTTTACATTCATGCGTTGTTTGGGTGGGTGGATTGAAATATGGACTGATAGCTGCTGCCAGTGGCGCCTTTACATGCTGACGTCCGATGTCACAGAAGAATTGTAAACCGCCATGAGACTATGTGATCTGTGCGGTACTTAAACGCATTATCATTATCCTCTTTTTGTCTACATTGTACTTACAAGTGAGTCTGTTCGCCTACTAAACTCTTTGTGTGGAATCGGTGAGGCGTCAAATGTGGGATGCGAGATGCATTTGTAGTTACAAAAACTGGATCATTGAATAATGAAATTTTAGAGCACTAATTGGCTTAGCAGAGATGGGATATCAGGCATTATAATCCATCAAATATTTTCGCTCGCACGCGATCGGTCTAAACGCCTCACCTGACCGAATATACCCCAGCTAAAACTGGGGAATATCCGGTGATATTCCCCACGTGATATTCCCCAAGTGATATTCCCCAATTTCAAAAACTTTAAGGCGCGTCAAGCTTGCAATTAAAATTAATGTCAAGATGGGGGAACGGTTTGTTTTTGTGACAGAAGAAGAGATAAACCTGCCGGTCAATAAAGCAGTACCAGAAAACAACATACGCTCAAACATTTTTGACGGTAAACTGTTCGTAAACGAAACGTTGAAATACTCAAGCTCCTATTTGCGACATTTTCTCTTGGTTTGAACTCTGTTCAACAGTCCTTGAATTAAAAATGTGGCAAAACTAAAAAATATGACAGACGAAAAGTTTTAGCCCATCTCATTTAAGAGTATTTATATATTTTTTTTTTCAGTCTGGCAAAATGAGAAAGCCATCAACAAGCCACTAAATGAGATTAATAAGCTCGAAGCTCGCTCACACGACGGCAAATATTACAGTTGTAATTCAATGAGAGTAATTCGTGCTGGTCTGGATGAGAACTTTAAATAAAGAAAACATAAATTTCAGTACCATTACTGACAGAGTTCAAGCCGGTAAATGATGCCGTCAATGCTCACCTGGTCGAGATCGCTCGCGAAGACAAAATCTCGTCCACGAAACATAAACCAGCCATGATACCCCGAGATGTCGAAATTCTCTACGAAGAGAAGCGGCTTGTCCTACTCTCGAGCAACAAGTTCAATGAATCCTCAGCGATGGTGAGCGACTTCGTTGCTGGCTCAATTCAATGTCAAGTTAGCAAAGAAAGCGCTCTGATGGAAATCCAGCAAAAACAACCGGTGGCGTCGTATTCGACTTCAGGTTCAGCTTCGATTTCTTCACAGGTCGTTTTCGGCTGGTAAATTCCACAATTGTATTTTCAATATAAAGTACTGCTACAATTGAACACTAGATAAAGGAACAGAACGACAAAGCTCCGGCTGCTAGTTCGTTGACGGCGGTTTATACTTTTTACGGAATGCGATACTTTACAGTTTTTCGCTTTCAATGATCTTTAGCTTGTTCTCGAGAGGTAGTTAGATCCCTGTAACCTTATCCGCCACTTGTATCTTGGTTTTGTCTTTCACGGAATTAAACAAGTTTACTTTCCTTTCAAATGTTTTACCTTTTCCCCAAACAAACACTTTCGACTGAAGTCAAATCTGACTTGGAGACGTGGAGATTTTGCAAGCCAACTGACAAACTTTGACGTGATCGACATATGACAGAATGGCAGATCCTGCCGATTCCCGCATGTTGCGAAAAATATTTAAAGGATAATAAACACAATAGCCTCCATTTGACTTTGAAAATATGCTCAGATATTTGTCCTAGGACATTATCTGCTCCTCGAAGCTCACAGTTTTCCTCGAGCTTCGCTCTCAGAAAACTCTTCGTTTCTCGGAACAGATAATGTCCGCGGACAAATATCTGAGCATGTTTTCGCGCCAAATGGAGGTTGTTGTTTATTTATTAAGAACTGGATCATTGTATAATGAAATTCCAGGGGTGTGATTGGCTTAGCGACCACGATACATTGTATATGAGCCATTACTACAATACCCGAGAAATGGCAACCCGCCCGATTAAATGGACCATTTTACAGTTGTTGCTGTGTTACCTGGCTTATGGCTGGAAGCGAGGCTGCCGGTGACCTTGTTTTGATACAACTTTCTTTACTTTTCTTATGAAAATGCAGGCTAGTTTGCATCACAACATCACAATTTATATGATAAAAACGGTGAGGCTATGGTTGGCGAAATGGTGCAAAATTCAGGATAAATATTCATTCACATTCAGCTATAATATCCATTCACATTCACGATTAATATTTTGATTAACAAATAAAACCGTTCACATTCAGCATTTATATCTATATTCTGGATCAATGTTGGTTCACATTCAAGATTTGTATTCGTTCAGTAGTTTTAACTTCATTAACATTCAGCTATTGTATCGGTTCACATTCACAGTACGCCGAATGGTGCAAAATTCACGAAATATTTCCATTCAGCAATTTCTGTGCATCGTATCTTGCGCGCACCACGTGATATAAAATGACCTCGTACCCAGAGCCCGCGCTTTCGTCATCAAAAGGGCGGATGTGACGGACCGAACTATATGATGTCTCTGATTGGGAACTTTTTTTGGAGCAATACTTGACGTCTTTGACGAAAGTGAAACATTATGGGAAATACCTGATACTGACTGTCGGGAAGCAGTCCAGATTAGTTCGAGGTGTACCGATCTCGCTCGCGCTAGTCGGTCCAGCAGTGGAAAGAAATGGGGATAGAGGCAGACCAAGGCTTGAAATACCAGAAGACGTGCTGATCAATCTTCGTTCATTGGGCTTTCCCTGGACTGAAATAGCTAGAATGCTTCTTTTATCACGTTGGACTTTGAGGCGTTGCGTGGTGGAGTATGGACTACAGGATGTTACAGGGTATTCACCCTTAATTGACGAACAGTTAGATAACATTGTGACACAGTTTATGTATTTCAATATATAAATTTTAGGTTAATTTTTGAGTTGGGCTCTTTTGGCAGCAAACATTTATTCCATTCCTCTCAGTGATATTTATCAAAGCAAAAACTGTTTCAAGTCCTTTTTATTTCACTTTTCCCAAATGACAAATATTGTAATAAAAGTGTGGGGAGAATGACATTTCCTCGCTTGCGGAGGCCTTATACTGGAAAACGCACAATCCTGTGAATCGAAGAAAACGGCCAGAAAGACATCAAGTATTGCTCCAATAAACATCGCCGACACAGACGCGAGGAAAGAAGTGGTGTTTAGGCCCAGTTTCCTCATTCCTCGTTTCAAAATTCTTTATTCTGTGGTCCCGTCCAATTTTCTTGCAGCCCAGTCTCCTATCAGTCGTCTTCGAAAGCGAGACTATATTCCCTCAACATGGCCGCTGCCGTGACTCAGCCCATGACAACAGATCCTTCACAGCATCGTCAAGAACTTATCGAGCGTCTTGATGCCCTGAGAAGAAACGAAAGTTTCTGCGATGTAACTGTTGCAGTGAAAGGCAAAGAGTTCAAAGCTCACAAACCTGTGCTAGCCGCAGCGAGCCCGTTCTTCCTTTCACTTCTTGAAAGTGACATGAGAGAAAGCAACGAACAGTTGATCAGAATAGAGCTTGAAGAAGCTACTGTGGCTGTCATGGAAGAAGTACTAAAGTACATTTACACTGGAAATGTTTCAGTTACCGAGGAAAGTGGCCATAATTTGATTGCAACTGCAGATTATCTTCTTATGCCTGGCCTGAAAACAGCAGCTTGTGATTTCTTGAAGATTAATGTGACACCCGAAAACTGTCTTTACAACTATTACTTTGCTGACAAGTATCAGTGCACGGAGTTGAAGGAGTCATCCTGTGAAGTGATCCAGACAGATTTTAGAGTTGTCATGGAAACAGATGATTTTATGAACCTCGATGTTAGGCAAGTCATGGAATGGGTGGCTAGTGATGATGTTGTTGTCAGAGCGGAAGAAGAAATTTTTCATGGAATTGTGAAGTGGGTTTCTCACAACAAGAGTGAGAGAGAAAAGGATTTTCCTGAGTTGTTGCGTCAAGTGCGTCTGATGTCCATTTCACATGACTTCTTGTGTAACAGTTTGGTCAAGGAAGAGCTCGTAACAACTAACATTGCTTGTGCTAAGCTTGTCTTGGATTCTTTGGGGTCGACTTTTAGCACGAGTGGTAATGGTTGTATCACGCTACCAAGAAAATGCCTGGAAGTGCACCAAGATGGAATCTTTGTTTGTGGTGGGAAAAAAGCCTTGTGTTACCTTCCACATGAAAACAAGTGGTACCACTTTGCAGACATGACTTTGGACCATCAGCACCATGCTCCCATACAATACAGAGACAAAGTTTATATTTTCAGTAAAAAAGTTGTGCTTGGTCAGTCTCCAGTGGCTGAATACTACGTACCTTCCACTAACTCATGGGGAACAATTCGAACAAAGTTTGACTATGATGAGCAATTTTCTTCTGTATTGGTTCTAAATGGTGGTGTGACTTTGTATGTATTAACAAATGATGAAACTATTCGTGAGAATGCCATTTCTACATACCACCCAGACAAGAATGAATGGGATTATGGAGTTGGAGCTCTCAGTCGCTGTGGAGTATGTGGTGTTACTGATGGTCATCATATTTACATAATTGGGGGGACTAAGAGTGAAAATGAAGGGATTAATGGAATAACTAAGGTAGAAAAATATGATCCAAGTGAAGATAGCTGGGAGGAGGTAGCAGCTATGAATGGAGCAAGACATGATGCTTTTGGAGCAGCCATGAACGAGAAGATCTATATAGCAGGCGGACTGCAAAAGGATGATGGGAATCTAAGAGCACTCAACACATGTGAGGTTTACAACCCATCAACTGATGAATGGCAGGTGATACCCAGTCTTAAAGTGCCTCGTCACTCTGCAAGCATGGTGTGCTTTAAGGGAACTTTGTATGTCATTGGTGGTATGAAAGATAGCAGGAAATCAAGAGAGTTGTCAGTCGAAGTGTTTGATTCTGATGCAAATGAATGGAAGGAGAAATCAGCCATACCTGTCAACTGTGAAACTCAAGAGGAGGTAAAAAAAAAAATTCACTACAAAGCTTGTTTTGCAATGATCCATAAAGAGGTCCTGGCAGAATCTACGGAGTCTATCTAACACTCTTGTGACTGGCCATGATCTTTTACTTAAGGGCAGTGCGTACTAAAACTGAAGTATTTTTGCGCGGCTTACGACTATGCACATAAAAACAGATCTTAGCAAAGGGTAATTTGAAATCCAAAGGAAAATTGGGGGTAGCCATGCCTTTTTTAGAGATAATTAAGCAACAATTGTTCCGCAAGGCAGTAAAATACAAACCAATGTGTGGTGGGTTTTTTGCCAAATTGAAGCTTCACTTTCTCTGAAAAATGCAAGGTTAGTCCCCAATTTTGTTTTTGGATAATTTTTGGATACCAAAAGCACTTCAGTTGGTAAATTCTGCTTTCTCTATATAGTTTTAAACTGCGCAAAAATATTCCTGTATTTAGTATAGGCACCACCCATAGAAAACCTGAGTATCTCGAGATACGCAGAACGTATGCGCAGTACTAAAAAGTTATTAAGGCACCGTCCTAATGTTCATTTTAGGTTTCCTTGGGTTGTTTCTAACTGATTTAGCTTATTTCTATTAAAACAAAGCCTCCTCCAACGCAACTGCCTTTTTCTTGCATCTAGCCATCATTTGTGGGAAAATTCCAGGAGTAGGGTAGGCTTCACAACTGCACTAAGATCTTTGTGTTTAGTTCATAAGGCATACTATTGATTTGTTTGGTTTTATATTAACTGCATGAAGAAAGGTCGAGGGTTTTTTTTTTTTTTTCGAAGGGTAAATGAATGCATGCCTTTTGTGAGGAATTGTGGTCAACCACGTACTGCACGGCAATGGTTGAATCAACCCGGAGGTAATATACCATGCAGTGCTTCTTTTTTTTAAGTGAATTCCTAAAGGGGGTAACCCAAAAAGATCAGATCCCCAGACTGTGGACCCCTCCACCTGACCAGATTCATGGACCACCAAACAGACTGGTCCATGGACTACCTAATGACTCCCTCTACGGACCACCCCATAAGAAGAAAAGAAAAAGAAATTTCCATCCAAAACCAAAAGAACAAAAGCAATGGTCATCCATGACTGCATCAGGCCATAAAAGCAGTTGCTTTGTAATTTTATGTAGCCTGGGGTAAGATTCATGAACATGCAAAAGAAATTGGGCTGAACAAAATGGCAGAGAAAAGCAAAGAACAGTTTTATGGTCCAGTTTTAAAACACACTTGTTTATATGGTTTATTTTCTAAAATGAGCAAATGTATTTTGCTATGTATATAATTATGTTGTGGTTTAAAATTTTTTGGGGTTTTAAAATTTTTTGAACCAGTTTAATTTTTATGATTATGGTATAAAAATTATGAATACTACACAAAGGAAAACAAAAATCAGACTGGTTTGAAAAATTGTAATTAACCCCCAAAAATTAAAACCACGTTGACAACATGTATTAATCATGTGGCTTTCCCTGCAGAGCCAGAGCCAGCTAAATTTATGAAATCAAAATGCTAAACTTGAACTTCCCTCTCCTCTTATTATCGTATGGTCCATAAAGGATTCAGTAGGGGTACTCTGTGGACCAGTCTGCCCATGGATCAGTCTTTGCGAGTTACCCAGTGAGTGAATTGAAGGCCTAAAATCTAAACCAGTTCAGTTTATATATTATAACGCCTATGACTGGCCACAGGGGAACCACTTGTTTCTTTTGTCTCCTCTGATTTAGGGCAAAAGCAGATTCCCATAGACGTGTTAAATCATTAATGCTGTAAAACCTGGTAGACAGTTTTACTTTGGAGATTGTGTTTGATATTGCCAAAAGAAATCTTGCATAAGAACCCAATGAATTATCTGGATAATTTAGTGTGTATTAATTCCATTTAAGTTGTATATATTTTGTATCTTGCCTTTAGTTTTTGTCACTAGTTACTTATTATTTTATTTGTTTAATTAAATGATTGTTCAATATTTGCTTCTTTTATGTGCAAATACGCAGCAGCCAACTCAAAAGCTCTGTAACTTAATTAGCTGCTGCACACTGATTTCAATGTAACATATTTTTTTAGTTATATAACCTGCATCTATGTTTACTTTTTTTTTCTTCCATTTGTGTTTCTAGTCAAGTAATGTAAAATAAAATGATCTAATTGTTACAGTCCTAATGCACTGCTGTGTATTGAGACCAACACCAAAACACAGCCTTGAGAGCTTTGCAAATCCCAACCCCTCTAATGAGTACCTTTCATAGAGCAGTTTTCATTTTAGTGTTAAAACAATCTCGTACTCAGAGTCCTCAGGTTTTTTGGCCAGCGGTTGGTCACCGGGATAGACTTTGGGGAACTGGAATTTTTATTTAAATCTTTTGATTGGCTGCCCTGTTACGGCTTGCATTGTTTTACTGCAGAAATCCTGCAGTAATAAAATTCCAGTTCCCCAGAGTCTCTTCTGGCAATCGACCACTGGCCAAAAACCCTATGGACTCTGGGTACGAGATTGGTGTTAAAATTAATATCGTGTCTCGTTTTACTTTACTATGCTCTGTGATTGGTTAGCAAAACTTCCGCCATTTTCTCTTCCAATGAGAAGAAAAGTGAATTAAGTGATCATGCCTTGCTTGATGCGTTTTCCCCGCATATTATTCTAGACAAAAACAACGCAGACCACCATTATTATAATTAGTGCGCAATTGATTTTTCCAAGCTTTGCTATTATATTGTTACATGATATTGTCCGACGCATCGAAGAAAATTATTGTGAATTCTCCAAACAGTTTTTTGCGGGAATTTTCTGTGTGTATTGGCCGTGGGGGTTGGGGGGACGAGGAGGGGCTAACTCTGAAACGTTTTGTGTCGGGGTGTGCCACTGGGACTCTGAAACCCTTACCCTAATCCTGAACAATCCAGTTTTCGTTAGTTGAAATGGATGTCGGAGGGCTATATATGTTGCATTTAGTGACATTATCATGGCTTTTAAACATGCCTTAAAGTATGCAGATAATGCGCGACGTGGTATGGACAATTCATAAATAAATTTAAACTCAGTTACGGCTCACCACTACCGGCAAAGTATAGGCAAATGTTTACATTATTTTTTTCCCTATCATTGGTTCTGACAACTGTGCGATTTTCAGCTATCCATAAGCATAAGCTTGAGGCTTTCAAATCTGACGACATGTATACCTATACAGGTATTTTGCAGCGGATTGAATTCTCAGTCTTTTATCCACAGTATTAGATCATGATCCTCTAATAGGCAGGACATACCCTTATATCAAATGAACGGGTGCCTGGAAAAAAGCCCCAAGTGACTTCTGATCAGTCGCTAGATTCTCTTTCCAAATAAGCTTGTATTCACTTGTGGAACAAAAGGAGAATTTGATCTTACATCAAAAGTCACTTACGGCCTTATTCCACACACCCCTTCAAATGATGGTTTTATTAAAAGAGATGACAAGGTATAATTTGGCCATCGTAAAGAAATTCGCGCCCGAGTGCACGTCTTGCGCGTTAACTATTCGGTCTGCCCCTCGTCTGACGAAGGGCTAACGGTCGATACGTCCAAACATTTGTTTCCACCCCTCGATCTTCATACCGAGGCAGGTCTTGGAGATTAAGGGCGTGTTCCAGTAGGTAGGCAGCTTGGTCTGTTGTGTGTCGAACCCAGTCTTCCTGCAAGGTTATAGGCATTTATGTTGTTCTGTTTAAAATTTCAACTTCATTTAGTCGCATTCAGAGTCTCCCAGCACTTTGCTACTTGTTTCCACCGCAAGTTGCCTCTACATGACAAGACGCAAGTGGGTCTGAACTGGAAGTACCGGAATTCCGTGATTAATTAAATTGCGGTTTACTTTTAATTGAGGTTGTGTCAACGGTGCCAGGTAAATAAGATTAAAATGTCACCATCCAGTCTGCAGTTGTCGATTGACATGTCGGATGTATGGTTCCGATTACTGTTGTAAATGTGAAGTAAAATTAAACGTAAAACAAGAGAAAATATTCAGCGTTTAGTCTGTTCCTGCATAAGATACTTTGTTGAATCTTCTTTGCTGACCCAACTGAACCGAAACTTATATCAAAAGCAGTAAAAGCGTTTTTTGCAAGGCACGGTAACTTCTGTCAGGCATATATATGGTCGCTGCTATTTTTAACACAGGGCAAAGGGGAAGTCTTACATGGTGCGTGGAGGTATCTAAAAGTACCAGATCGATCGTCGGATTTAAGTCCATTACGCTTCTTACTCTAAAATGATCTAATATGTTCTTGTCACGTTTAAAAATTCCATCGGTTTTAGTTTCCTAAGCCAGTCTTTGGTAGGTGTGTCTGTTTGTCCATTACTCAAAGAAATAACTAGCCAGTCATAATAAGAGCGTCCAACCGGTACCTGGAAGGTCATGGGTTCGATTCCCGTTGGGGGCCTCGGAAAATTCTTTTTCCGAGTTATTCGACTCGAGAACGCTTCTTCATTATTTTCAACTAGTCAGTCAATAAAGCCAGGCTGTCAGTTTATTGCTAAGGAATTCAATTACAATATTGGACGGTTGGAAATTACTCATTCTTCACTGCTACGAAACTATCTCAGGGAGGTAAACTCTAGCTTTTTATCCTTTTTTAATTCGATCAATCTGTCTGTCCTTCTGTCTGTCTGTTAGTCTTGAATTAATAAGTCAATTAACTTCAGTGACAGCCAGAAAAAGTTAAAAAAATCTCCATCTTTATTTTAAAAGTGGATGTTTTTGTACATTTTATGTACGAGTAAGTTCCACTCTACTGAACCAAGATGTATTCCATGGCTTTGATCTTTGTTTTGCCATCGTGTCCATTATTTCCACACGTGTTGGAATCATCACTGTATCCACCAGTACCAAAGCCGATTCTGGAATCACACGTTCCACAATCTTTCTGCTCGTTTGCAAGGATACCGATTCTTGCCCTGGTAGAGCCCTTAGCGCTACAGGCAGCATTGAAGCCTTCTTTGTTACAGTTCGCTTGCAACGATGCCCGAGAACCAATCAGCGTTTTCCACGTGTTACGACCCATTGACGTTGCACGGTATTTCCCGTCAGCAATCAGTGCGTACATTGAGTTGGCCTGCTTATTGATGACGAGGAACTTGATCTGCTGACCGATCTTCATACCGAGGCAGATCTTAGAGAAGGGTGTGTTCCAGTAGGTAGGCAGCTTGGTCTGTTGTGTGTCGAACCCAGTCTTCCCTCCAGCAAGGTTATAGGCATTTCTGTTGCTCCAAAAAGAAGAATAGTGATGGAACGTTTTCTGGAATAGAAACAAGGAAAATTAGTCAACTGTCATATGTTAAATATTTGTACAGCGTTTGTAAAGAATGAAGAGGACTGCATACCTTTGTGCCGTCGATCTTCATGGCGAGCGTCCACCCTCCATCTCCGCATCCAAAGTTGCCCATGTGACAGTAAACAGGAATCCTCTCGGAACCAAGCATCATCGGATACACTTGGCTTTTGGTGGAACTGGATAGGAAGAGAAACAGTGAAAGTTAAAGTGGTAAGGAAGTGTTATCTTCAGCTTTTTGTTTTCTTTAATTGTTGGGGAGTCTCAGAATTTTAAAAATGGGGTTAAATATTCAAATCCGAACCTTTCCTTTGTCTCGCTTAGTTAGCGGAATGTGTCATAGTACACCTCAAAACCCACCTGCGTTTTTCATACTGTTGCTTGCATGAAGAGGCGGGAACGGCTGTAAAAAAGAAAAAATCCAGTTAGATGTAGTTTTCGAAAATATCAGAATGTATACATTGGAATTTTATCTGTCCCTCTGTTGATTGATGCGTGAGAGACGAAAGACACGAGAAAGAGAACTAAGGCGTGGTCGCACGCGATATTTTTCCACTCACGCGACCTTCTCGAACTGCGCTTAGTAAAAAAACAGTAGCGATTTGAAGCTTTCGAAAGGAAAGACGACAATAACACTGGAGGCAAATCATTTTACCTGGTGGCATAGTAGGTGAAGGTTTGTTGACCACTGCAATGACATTTTCCAGTTTAGTTTGCAGCATTTTAATGGCGTCGTTTGCGTCCGAATCCTGAAACAGGTTACACATCAGATTACAAACCATCATCTTGTCGTATGGTTTGGCACAAGATTTGGAGGAGTTGTTGGCGCCATTCACGGTCAGGACGAGGAAAACTAAAACAAAATAAACTTGGATAGGCAAACGCATTTTGAGAAATCCAATGAACGGTTTTCAGCTGCTCAACAAAGATTGAAAGTCCTGTGGATTGCTTGGCTGTTATGACTAATAACACGTAGGCTGTACTTACTTAAGTTCAAGGTTTCAACTGAGAAGGTTGTGTTTACAATGCGGGAAGATTTTCTTGCTTGGTCTCCTGTCCAATCACCTTACTCCGAGTCAGTCTTTAATTTTATCTTTACTTCCCTCAGTGCCTCCCAGTTTTATCAGTGGATTGTGTACTCAAGTTTTATCGCGGAAACAACTTCTTCCGTTCATGTTGATTATCAGATCGTAGCAAAATTCAAGGAAGAAAGCCCTTTCTCGCCTTAAATTATAGAAAACAATGAAAACCAGGAGGTGAATTATTACACTATTAAATTAAAAATTTGTAGCGTCATCAATATATAAAAACGTTGCACGCCTAGGTGGATCATACAGCGGTAGTTTAACATATTTAACGCGATTGCTTTATCATAAAGCAGGTTTGAATAAAACTACTCTACCTCTTGTCTGCCAAATGGTTGCCCCCTGCAGGGAACTGAGATATGATACGGAACATAGCCTCGAATCACTGACCATCCAATCTTCCTAACGAGCGTCCGTTAAAACCTGCGACTCCGACTCGCTTTTCTCTACTCAACCGCACCTCAACAAGTTCTAATATTTATCCTGGTAGAATTCACAGTTTTAATATAACATCAACAACAATAAGCGGAACTTCTTGCACATCTGGAGTGCAGTAGAGGATACACCTCGATGAGGAGTTCCTTCCACACCGTCTTTTTTCCTTCTTGTCTCTTCCTAGTTCCGTGAAGATTTCTGTGCTACTTTTATTGTCTGTAACTTAGAGGGCAACTTTCCGGCCGCTCGGTTAGCAAAGGAAAATAAAATCTAGGGGTTAATCCCACTTTCTTGCTCTCACCCACCTCTTTTGGAATCATTTATTTGCGCAGTTTAATTTTGCGCGTTCCTTTCGTCGATTGTGTCGATAACTTTCTAGTCTCTGAGTCAGTTTGATTAAGTTTGTAAATGCAAGTCGCGTTGGACCTTTTCCTGTGTTTATTCTCGCCATGATTTTCACGTCAGGGTGCTTTCATGTCCTAACTAAATACATTTTTTAACAAAATTGATCAATTCTCCTTTCGAAATGATTTAGTCTTTTTGTTTCAAAGTTACATGTTACTAATATACAGATTGACTGAAATCACAAAACTTTATTTTGCATTCGACACGAATACTATTAATTGTTATGCTTTGATTTCATGTTTACACACTTGCATTTGATCAACAAGTCTAGGTATTACAACTAGATTAAAATCCGCGCACCCGTTTAATTTATAATTATTTTAGGGAATAAAACAAAACGGAAACGAACCGACTCTTTTGAAATCTCACCTTATGATATCTTTTGAAAGTTGGTTTAGCTTATAGCATATTTAATTCCGTTGGTCACGTAGCACAAAGTCTCGAGATGCAAATAACGGGAAGGTCACTCATTAACTTTTCAGTGTCTTGGTAAAAACATGAATTATTCCAGCCTTTTTGCTGACATGTTATCAATGGCCACAAAGACAGAATGAAAGTATTCAATGTATTCAAGGTGGGGATTGTAAGGAGAAAATAAGCCTGCGTCAGAGCAGTCGTCTCCTTTCCGACAGCCGGCTGGAAACTCGATCTCCCCAGAGGCATTCGTTCACTACTTCTATCACTTGAGGAAGACACGTAAGTTAAGAGAAAATAGACTTTGATTATTTCCGAGGAGACAAACATGTCGGTTGTGTTCATGAGAAACAAAACTTCTGAATACAGACCATTGTATGACTGTCATTTGAAATATCGGAGTTGTTTAAACTGCGAACCAAAACTGAATAGTTACATATTGAATAACATATTTGACAGCTCCTTATTGCCAAATTAATAGATCTATAGGTGCACGTATTACATTCTGTTAATGTGTTTATTTACACTCAACATTTTAGCTTGCATTTATTTTGAATTCTTTCATTTCGTAAGTAACTATCTGCTCAGTAATAAGAAGCCACTGAATTCAGTTTTTGTTGGCCGTTTAATAGAGTGTATTATTTTGTAAACAAATTTTGTATTTGCCTCAGTCCTTCCCAACTACATCTCTTGCAGTGACAATGAGAGATATCAAGCAGCATCGACGTTTACAAGACGAATAAACATTTTCAACAAGAAATTTATCTTTGTACCAGTCTGCAGGAGGTTTGTATAAGTGTTTAGAAGTCATGCATGAACTAAAACAATGCACATTGTATTTCACTTTTGCTTAAGATTTGAATGTAGTTTTTTCGTGTTTCAAGCCAATGTGGTCACCATTACCGATGAGAAACATTAACCAGCATACAGTTTGTTAAGTCTAACCAAAATGGTGGGCAGACTCAGAGGAGACATCTCGTAGGTTAACTGCAATTAATTTTCAAAATTTTTGATGCACACACAAAAAGGTAGCTAAAATAAATTGCATTTTTTATGCATTCATTGTGTTTCACTATTTGTTTATTAAAGGAGGTCATTCCTAAATGCTCCTCTTTTTTCCTTTCACCAATATAAAGTAAACATACTCACCGAAATTTCAGCTTCCAATGCTCCGCTGATTCTAAAAAATCCACCTCTAAAGGCCGCTATTTTGAAGAATATTTAGGGGCCTGGCTGCATATCCGTGATGTCATTCCGTTCAACTTGAAATGGCAGGATGTTCGAACACAGCTTGTGGCCTTTTTGTAGGGCTAAATTTATTTTTCGCTTGGCTAGCGATCGTCCGTAAATGGTTTTAAAAATGAAACAGATGGTTCAATTTGAGCCGTAGATTTGTGCTTTTCATTGGATTTGTCTATCTCCCAGCAATGTGATATGCAAGCATTTCGATCGTAGCTAGCTTGATATCGAGCCATGTGCAGTGGAACATCATCTTTTAATGCTTTATCGTTTTTGACCTGTTTTATAGTCCTGAACTGAGGACGACAGCATTTTCAGTTCATAACTGAATGTCGAAAAAAAAAAGGAACCGCCGAAAAGCAATGCAACAAGCCCACCAGCTGTGTCTGAGCTTCCTGCTATTTCAAGTTGAACCGAATGATGTCACTAAATTTTCTTCAAAATGGCAGCCTTCGTGGTCCGAATTCGGGAAACTTTAGGGGCTGATTTCTTAAGAATCGGAAGCACATTGGAAGCCAAAACTTTGGTCAGAATCTTATCTTCGTATTTAGTTTATATTTGTTGAAAAGAAGAAAACGCTGCATTATGTCATGACCTTCTCCTTTAAGTAATTTTGATGTCAAATTCTTGAGAGCCTTTTCTCTATTTTTTTTAGTGGACACTGGTTCCTAGCTTTAGTTTACAACCTGCCTTCCCTAGTTGAACAAGGGATGATGGACAGTGACTTGAGGTGAAGTTGTATACACATCACTTGATTGTCAGTTGCTTCTAAGCATGACCAATTTTTTAATGTCATGAAAAAACATGACCTAATTTGGCATCAAACACGACATGTCTCATCAAACATTTGAAGTTTTGACAGCCTGCCTCAATAACTATTGACCAGAAATTACTTTGGGGAACATGCATTTGTTTGAAATAAGTTATATTTGTTTTAACGCTAAAATATTCATATCAGCCACAGTCAAGCATGGTTTGATTCAAACTTCTCAGTACTTTGAGCGCCAAAGTTCAAATATTTAATGGCAACGCTTGTCATGTTTTTTTGTGATGTGATCACGCTTAGATCGACTGATGGTAATTCAACAATGTAATTGAACGACTTGCGGCATAAACGCCTTATGTCAAAATGTCGAGATTTTTTTTTTGTTTTGTTTTGCTCAGATTTGCCTCTTTTTTGCATATAGCCTAGAATTCATTGGAAAAAACATAGTAACATATGTTTTTTTCCTCAATTTGGACGTCATTTTGAAGAAAATTCCAAAGATATATGCAGATGTTTCCTTAGTGTCTATTAGTAACAGCCATTGTTAAAATAAAAACAATTAAACATCCCTTGTGATTGAAAACAAAAAAATGTCGGCGAAGCTTTATGCATTCTTACATGTAGATCAAAGTCCTTACCGAATTCTTCAAATTTTAATGCTAATGATGACCAAACCTTCTATCTGACAACTGGCAAGTAATTATAACTTGAAAGCATGAAGCAAAGTATGTGAAAAAAATGCCCCATTATGGACTAGAAATGCCCTATTATAGACTAAATATACCATGTACATGAAATTTTTGGGGAGTCCAATTTTGCATTGATTCATAAACTACAAAATAATTCGTTCCCAGCAGGCAGTGCCAGTCATCCCGAATCGCAAAGTCTTGCCACATAACATATGATAAATTGCTAATCTGCAAATTAAAACTCTGACAAAAATTCCATGCTATATGGTAGTAATGTTCAATACTTACTGGTATTTATGGAGCATCAAACCTGAATACTGATCTGCATTATCATTCCAGTGCACCAATCATAATGATTGACTCAATTGTGTATGGCTCTAACAAGTTTAACAGCCCTCCATCTTCGAGAGAACTGGAGGTAGAGCTCATTCGAAGGTAAGTTAACTGTTAATGGAAACTTTAATATTTTTTTCGGTTTTTACTTAAACAAAAAAATATATATAACTATATAAATAATACTATCATTTTATTGTAGTTTCATAAGATGTGAGTGGAGGCCAAAAAAGGAACAGGAACAGCGGATACAAGTTCAGCACCAGAGTTTAGTCTAAAGTCCATGCCTCTTTTTTATCCAAAGGTGAATCTTAGTATTCATACATTTGTAGGCAAAACCCCTCCAATGGGCTGCTTGAAGTATGCACCTCCAATTAATACCAAGCAGTTATTCAAAAGTGTGCGACTATTTTTGTTAGAGAAATCACGTACATTATCAGCTTCATAAACTTTATTTAAACACAGCATATAAAAAGTTGTTTTGAGAAGTTGAGAATGCTGTGTTGAAAATTAAAGGGAAATTGTAAGGTCCTGATTGTAATGTAATGACACACAAGCCAATTGTTCACTCCTGAAAAGCAAGTCAAATTCTTCTGGGTGTATGATTGTGATGTAAAAGAAAAGTCGTGCCTGGGGTATTTTTATGTCTTTTGCAAGTGTGTGTGTGGTGTACCGATAATCAATTATAATCGAAAGTTGATCGAAAACTCTTACCGATCTGATGATCGATTACAATTAAAGCATAATCGATCATCGTGGAAAAATGAATAGTCCATTTAAGAAACAAAAATACTAATCCTGGTGTGCGTTAAAGTGTTTTTTTTGTGCACTCAAAAAGTCAAAATTATCCTGAATGTAATGCAAGGCTAAAATTATGGGAATATTATGTAACTATTTCAGGAACATCAAGCCACTTTGACTTGTATACAGGGGGAAAATGCATGGAGTTCTTTTTAGCAAATTTATCTGATTATAATCAATGATCGATCGGTTGGGACAATCTGATTTTTTCCGATGATCGATTGTGAATTTCTAACCCATTCCCATCACTAATGTCTGTTCTTTGTCTCATGCATATTGTGAAATTATTATGCTTCCACAGGTACCACAGCAAGAAAATGGATATGATTGTGGAATCTTTGTTTTGCTGTTTATTGAAGCCTTTTGCATCAAAAGGTGAGTCTTCACAGAAATTACATGCAATTCATTGCTGTTCAGAGTATTTAATAAGAACAATTTTATTTTTAACATGTCATTACATTTGAGTATCAGTTGTCAATAGTTTCAAACTGTTATTACCTATTTACACATGCATGTACATGTGGCTTAAGATCACAAACTTTTCCCCACCCATACACCTCGTAATTAAGTGAGCACTGCAATTATTCCTTAACAATGTCTGCTCCTTATCATTTCTACCAAAACCAGCAAATACAGTCTTTTCTCAAATGTACCCTCTATCTGTTGTTTTTCTTTTGCAATTTTACCTGTGAATAGAGTGTGGTATTCAACTGGAAGTAGCCTGCAATGGAGGCTCATGCGGGGGAATCTTTAAAAATAATTATTTGCATTTGTAAAGTTACCCCACATGAGCCTTGGTTTCAAGCTAGTTCCAGTTCAACCATTTGAATATGAATGGTGAATATGAAACTGGATTCACCAATGATTATTCTATATTTTTTTTGCAGTTTCCTGTGAAAGACCTGTTGTCTGACAACAAAATCCTCAATTGGTATGATCAATCAGCGGCACTTCCATTGCGAAGAAGGATAGCTCACCTTCTTTTAGAGATAGGTCATCAGACCTAATGATGTAGAGATTAAGGAAGGAGGCAAACAACATATTGACCAATTTAAAGAATGAGAAAGATGTTGTATTATTTGAAATCAATCCAGCTTTATTAATTTATTATGGCTTGACTGTTGGTCAGATAAAGAAAAAAAGATTGTTACAAAGGGGTAATTGTCAATGAATATCAGTGATTTAAAAGGCACCAAATTGTCCTTTATCGATTTCCTGTATCAATAAATTACTCATTGTTGATTGACATATATGAAATCATTGAAAGTTCAACGCATCCATCAGGTCACAGTTGTAAGGTGATGTTTGAAAAGTGAACGTATAAGAAATGTTCATTTAATTACCAATTTTGCTCAATCTTGTCACCAGTTCACTTGTCAGACAGCATATTATCTCCTAGTTATTTAATTTTAATGAGTTTCATTGCTTGACAATATTTGTTATGAAATGCGAGAGTCCATAGATTGGCTATAGTATATCGTAAGTATTCTCTCAGAATTCAAGTAACTTGTATTGCAGCAACAAGGTTCAAAGTTGCCATCATTCAGAAATAAATGTGCATAGACATAACAAAACGTTTTTGGAACTGTTAAATGTGTTGGCTGTACGATTAGTAGCTCAGCATCAACAACTGCATATCGCAATTGTGAGACTGTAACAAGAATGGTTGCTCAATATTAGGCCTTATGCATATTACAGCACTAGTTCAAACTTCACCTCCATACCTCGTTTGTACAAAATTCGTTGCAAACCTTTTGGGTATTTTTTTCAACTTTGCTGCTTTGGGAATTGCTTGGTTAGCTACATGAAGTCTGACGAAAATATGCATAAGGTCTATTGTCGGTAACATTTGGGACACAGGTGCGCAATAGTCCTAATACCGTAAAATTCCGAAAATAAGCCCCACCACTCCCCCCTCAAATCTAGGACGCAACCTCCTTCCGATAGTTTTAAGTTGTTTGCTTGCTGTTTCAAGCCGTTTTTATTGTGAAGTCAAACTAATTTTGAAACGCAAAATTCCCTTCAATGATAAGCCCTTGCAGAAAATAAACCCTTAAAAGGTCCTTTGAACTTATATTCGGAATTTTATTGTTTAAGAATTTGTATCGGGAAAAACGACTTTTTCTTAAATCTAAAAATAGGAACGAGTTTAATAAATGGTAACAAATTACAAAATCGCGGAGCTATTAAAGAATGCAGGGCCACTCTGGTAGACCTCAGGTATATCAGGTACATGTGTTGGAATGCTTCAACATTGACAAATGATTAGCCTGTGTAGCCGGTTGTTTTAGTGCGCGGGCACAAATATTAGCGCCTCCTTCCCGTCTCCTCTCAGTTCATTTTCTTCTTAGCTCACAGCTCGCGAACACTACCGCCAGCTACGCAGGCTAACGATCTTCTTGCACTGAAATTTATATTGCGCGCGCTTCGCGTAGCCTGTGAACTAGAGAGCTACGCGTCATGCAGTAGTCCGCCGGTCAATTTTCCCACCACCAAAAATAAACTCGCCCATGGAGAAGTTATCGTTAAAGTAATTGCTGCAATCATAAAATTTGCAAATAATATGTGAAACGTTTTTAAATCGACTAGCATTTGTCTAATTTGTTGACTTGTTGCGAGGGTGGGTTCATAAGGTTACTTAGGAAAAATTGACTGTTTACTGTTCGTTCTATTCTTAAAATATCCAGGAACAAGATAAGAATGAGCAAACAAAAAATCTCTGTAAATCGAGAAAACAGAACCATTACAATACCAAATATGTCTTGTGCGCGCGTCAGTACAATTTTCAATACAGTCTCGGCTAGATTGTCAGCGATCGTATACTATAATGAAGTTTTTTGAATGAAAAATCGTATGGTAAGTTTGCCGTACCGTGAATACGAGTATAGACTCGGCCACCAAATAAGTTCCACTTCCCTTGTGCACCGTCCTTCGCCCATGTTAATATTGAAAACCGACCGACTCGTCGGTCTCGCTGCCGGTTTTCTTGCTCTTGCCTTAGCAATTGCCAACGCCTTCTCTGCTTCCATATCTGACACGTCGGGAACTTCGTCGTGGTTTCTGAACAATACCTCGGACTTGAATTGCAAACTATCCTACTCCTCTAGCAATCCTTTGAAGGTTTGCTCGTCAAATATTTTGTACGACAAACGCCTCGCATTCCTCTTAAAAATCGGCTGACGGCGGTGGCTTACGTCGCGCACACTGTCCAGCATCGGACTGCCCAGGCGATTCAACATGTGGGCAAAGTACTTCTCCGGTACTTGATGGCAGTCGATATGGCACCATTTTGCTGTCGAGAAATGAAAAGCAGTGTTAGCATCAGCTACAGAGTTGTAAAATATTCCGGGATAGAGCATTTACCTGGATGATCAGGTACCAATGACGCATTCAATCGTTCCACCAGAACGCCTAGCCATTGCAGGTAGTCTTCTTTATCTTCATCGCCAAGCGCGGCTGATTTAGGCTCAACATAAGGGACACCAATTTCGTCTTCAAACTTTGCTTTTTCAATGCTGCTTTCCTGATGCCTCAAATCAAAGTGCTTTCTTAGCGAAGCACCAGTCTTGAACTTCTTTCTACATAAGCGACAGGAAACTACAAACGGCATGGCTACTTTTCGTTCTAGTCATCTACGGTTTAACCATACGAGCAGTTGGTAGATATGAAGCACCGTGGCATAAGTCGGCACTTTTTGGCGTCCAATGCCATTTCTCACTTTTGTTAAAACTCTAAAACTTTTTGCCTAATACGGCGTTCATTCACTTAGCGAATAGGAAGAAAATTAGTGAGAAATGATCATATCCAGAATTTAACCGCGGCAGTCTTTTGCATGAAATGATCGAGACTAGGTCTCAGTGCCGGGTTTTCTTCGGTCGCTTCCTTGACCAGTGCTCGGACCCTCTGATAAAAACCCACCATGGAAGATACAGCCTTAAGCATTCGTCCTAAGGAATAAATATCACTGGCGGCGCTGTACAGTCGTTCATTTAAAACCTCCGGGGCCAAATAGCTCTTTCCACGGCATTCAGGAGCATTTTGTTTTCTGTAACATCGCTGTGACGCTGATGCCTGGGTGCTCTTTCCAAAATCAATGAGAACCGGCTTGTATTTCTCCCAGACTGATGTTCGTTCGAGAACCACATTGTTCGCTTTTATGTCATTATGGAGGTAACCTTTTAAGTGAACATGTCCTAAAGCAAGACATATTTTAAGAAATATGTCAATGCAGTGTGCTGGAGTAAGCATTTTTGTGTTAGCCGCTTGATGAAGAGTGACACTTTCTTCCTTCACACCGTGAAATTGCGTTACCAGACATAATGGTAAGCTTTTTGTAACCACTCCTAAAATCATTGGCAGATTTGGCTGGTCACCCAATGCAATTATAACTTTTGCTTCGTGGACTAAATTTTTCCTCGCCCTTTCTTGGTCCACTGCGGTTTTTTGGTGCGTCATTTGCTTGACTATCACTTCGATGCCCCTATAGCGAGCGCGAAAACATTGTCCATAGCTTCCACTGCCAACGGCATGTTCAGAAATGTACTCAAGATGGCCTGGGCTTAGTTCTTTGAGAACGCATTTTGATTCTTTCGTTGCAATTGGCTTCACGCTGCAACTAAATTGTTTATGATCCGATCGTCCTCTTTGAGGTTGCGTGACCAAAGGAAGTGCGTCGGCTCCTCGCGCCTTTTGAAGCATCAAAGCCCCTCTTGAATAAGCTTTCGTTCGCGTACTTTGCGTCTCCACGTTCGTAGCAACGGGCGCTGAAAAACGTTAACGAGTTTTCTTGGCATTGCTTAAAGTGAAACATTGCTTTGAAGAATCCGATTGTTTTCTATTTAAACCTCCGAGATTGCTTGGTGCGCCATCGTTTGCTTCTTTTAATTGCACTGTACATGTAGCGGTGGCGACCGAATTTGCCCTTTCTCTCTCGCGTCTTCTTTTTCTCCATTCTTTGTTCTGCTTCCGTTTTTCTTCAGGATAGTTATTTGCGTGTATATATCTTACGCTTCGGCTTTTCTAGCTCATTTGGGTCGACAAAGTCCGCCATCTGAATTAAGTATCGGCAACTGAGCTGACCAAAATTAACCGAGTCATAATAAAGACCTTATTGTGTTGGAGGAAAACTGAGACGCGTTTATTACAAATTGATGACATGTATAAGCCCGGAATAAGTCGGGTCTTATATCGGTGCATCTCTGGTTTACTTTCAGTACAAGGACATTTCTGTGACATTTCTGTGACAGAGAAACAGATTATGACGCCTCGCCTTTACCGCAGGACAGCGCTCCCAGATAATCCGTATAAAAACCTTAGAAAATTTTTCTAAGGTTTTGTATGGGGTACTTACAGAAGACGCCGCCTCTGTCCCCTCACGGCGGCGGCCATTGTCACAATCACGTGCTAAATGTAGACATGGTACCCTTTTCAAATAATGATAACTTGTTTGATCAGCCTTTCTTCCAGCCGGGGTTTGACACTTGTACTGTAGTCCTTTGTTAAAGTTTTCTGCTTACTATTCCTACACAAAAGTTTCACTTCCTTGGCCTTTTGCTGCAGTCATTGCTTGTAGCCTTCTTCCTCAGTTCACGTCCTTTGCTTGCCGCTATCAGCATCAGTCTCCGCACAGAGGCTGATGCTTACAGAACTTCGATTCCGTTGTCGTAGTTTTAGCCCGAGACTATGATAAATGAGATTAACGTTTCTTGAGTTTGAACTTGTTACAGTTACAGTAAAGGAATTAAACAACGCTTTTGTGCGGTAAAATGTCTGCCTTAGTTTTTGTATCGATAAAACATATGTAAGTCACGTTTTTTTCTAAGAGTCGGTAATACGGGAACCCGGATAATACAAGATCCTTCGCATATCCCCTTGGCGTCCGTATAAAACCGGGTTTCACCGGTACATTCATAAATGAACCTTTGAATTCAATGGTAACAAAGGCAAGGAAAGTTCAGTGAAACAAAAATAAAGCTAGATTACCATTCTTTTATACTTAAATGGGCTTTAGTTTTAAATCCAAAACGTGTTTCTCGTGATATGTTATTTTTCAAAGTACATCTTTTCGTTGCTTACTAGCAGACGAATGTACGAGAACGCGGCAAAATTGTTTGATCACAGCAAGTTTCCACAGAAAAATGAACTTTATTTGTAATCGAATAAAAGCTTTCTATTTTATCTTCCATATAGACTATGAGAGGGGGATATGGGTGAGTTGATTGTGAAATTATTTTATTTATTTTATTTTATTTCATTTTATTCAAGTGACTCCAAAACGTGCGTTTCTCGTGATAATATTCTTTGAAAGCACATCACTTCTTTACTTACTAGCAGAGTAGACGAATGTGCGAGAACGCGGCAAAATTGTCTGATCACAGCAACTTTCGACGGAAAAATGAAGTTTATTTGTAATCAAACAAAGGCTCTCAATTTTATCTTCCATATCGCTAATTCTTCTCAACTAGCTTCCCTAGCTTATCACATCATGTTCAACGAGAAAAGCACCGACTTGCAGACACCGAACACTCAAACAAAGCCGCTGCACATTGTCTTAATTCATTCACGGTGTATAATACATTCATGAGAACACATTGGCATCGGCGTGATTAAAGCCGAAATATCTGGAAAGCGGGGATAATAATTGCTCATAGAATGTAGATAATTTTCCATATAGGTTATTTCAAGATTCACAGAATTTTTTCCTGCGATGACCGATTTTTTATTATAGTTAGCATAAAAGAAAGTTCTCTCCATAGCAAGACTGCACGAATGTCTAATTTGAATAGATTGATAATACCATGAATACATTCATTCATTCATTCATTAGAAAGGTAAGGAAAGTTCAGTTTCAAAAAAAAAAAGGCTAGTTTACCATGTTTTTAACCGTTTAATGCGCTTTAGTTTGCATTAAAAAGAAAACGTGCGTTTCTCGTGATATGTCATTTTTCAAAGTACATCACGTCTTTGCCTACTAGCAGAGTAGACGAATGTGCGAGAACGCGGCAAAATTGTCTGATCACAGCAACTTTCGACGGAAAAATGAAGTTTATTTGTAATCAAACAAAAGCTCTCAATTTTATCTTCCATATCGCTAATTCTTCTCAACTAGCTTCCCTAGCTTATCACATCATGTTCAACGAGAAAAGCACCGACTTGCAGACACCGAACACTGAAACAAAGCCGCTGCACATTGTCTTAATTCATTCACGGTGTATAATGCATTCATGAGAACACATTGGCATCGGCGTGATTAAAGCCGAAATATCTGGAAAACGGGGATAATAATTGCTCATAGAATGTAGATAATTTTCCATATAGGTTGTTTCAAGATTCACAGAATTTTTTCCTGCGATGACCGATTTTTTATTATAGTTAGCATAAAAGAAAGTTCTCTCCATAGCAAGACTGCACGAATGTCTAATTTGAATAGATTGATAATACCATGAATACATTCATTCATTCATTAGAAAGGTAAGGAAAGTTCAGTTTAAAAAAAAAAAGGGCTAGTTTACCATGTTTTTAACCGTTTAATGCGCTTTAGTTTGCATTAAAAAGAAAACGTGCGTTTCTCGTGATATGTCATTTTTCAAAGTACATCACGTCTTTGCCTACTAGCAGAGTAGACGAATGTGCGAGAACGCGGCAAAATTGTCTGATCACAGCAACTTTCGACGGAAAAATGAAGTTTATTTGTAATCAAATAAAAGCCCTCAATTTTATCTTCCATATCACTAACTCTTCTCAACTAGCTTTAACTGGCTCATCACATCATGTTTAGCGAGAAAAGCACCGACTTGCAGACACCGAACACTCAACGCCGCTTCACATCACCTATTATCCATATCAACTCTGCAATGAATGTCTTAATTCATTCATTGGTGTATTATGCGGGGAAAATAATTGCTCATTATTTTAATATAGACAATTTTTCATATGCGTTATTTCAAGATTTACAGAATCCTTTCTTGCGATGACAGATATTTAATTATAGTTAGAATAAAAGAAAGTACAAACAACACCCGCGCATTAGCATTACTCCCGAGGAAGTCTGATTCAAATAGATTCATAATAATTGATGAATACATTTACTCGTAAGGAATGTAAGGAAAGTTCAATGGAGCAAAAAGGATAGATTACCATTATTCTAAAGTTTAATGGGCTTTAGTATACATTAAATCCAAAGCGTACGTTTCTCGTGATATGTCATTTTTCAAAGTACATCACTTCGTTGCCTACTAGCAGACGAATGTGCGAGAACGTGGCAAAATTGTCTGATCACAGCAACTTTCCACGGAAAAGTGAATTTTATTTGTAATCAAAAAGAAGCTTTCAATTTTATTTTCCAATAGCTTACGATAGGGGGGTAGGGGTGAGTTGATTGTGAGACAATAGCTCGTTTCCTCGTTTGAACCTTAGATCTTTACAACAATAGATTACCATCGTATGAGTATCACGTGACACTCACCCCATCTTCCTCCCATGTAATTATTATTGTGCATATTTTTGTAGTTTGCCGTTTTTCTGGCCGTCACCTTTGCTAGAGCTTTTAATGCCTTATTGCTACCTCATCGTCTGTCAGCTATTAGCTCACGTTTGTACTTTTCAATATAAAGCGGCCACGTACAATGGTCAAACCTATATGACAGAAAGAGGTTGTGTCAGGGCTCCTGGTTGTGTTCTGCTTCTGCGCGCCCGCGTTTCTCGCGGCTTGGCCGCTCGCTACATTAATCGCGCTCGTTCTACGGAACTTAGGAAAACAAAGAGACTTCTCGCAGTCTACTCTGGCAAACAAACTTGGCTGTTGGCATCGAATCGATGTCAGAGAAGAGAAATAAATATGCTTACTTACAGTAACAATAATGTACAGGTGTTTCTTAACAGACCTTTGTTTTACTGTAATGTAAATAAATTATCTATCATCAAGTAAAATGATGTTATTGAGCTTAGAAGAGCATAGGAGAGCGCAGGAAAGTGCACATTGGAAATGAATCCGCAGAGATAATTTATTCGCCTTCTATACCCGCTATCAATTTAACTGGGTCCAGAAAGATCTGGTGAAACTTTCTTATGGTGACAGCATTTTCTAGCAGAACTTCAATTACTGCAATTAAAATTTTTGCTATCTAAAAGGAGGTACAATGGATACCAGAAGAGCATAAAACAGAGAGGGTGTTTGCTTTGTACTATCTTCTTGCAGCGATAGCAGAGGAACCTCATTGGAATCAAGAAAGCCAAGATTGTCTGTTTGCGGTTCAAAACTTCTCAGAGGTGAGATTAACTTTGGTATGAACAAAATAACGATGACTTGCCTTTTATTAACGCCAATGAAAGTTTCCAAATAGAAATTCCTTTAACTCCTTGATATAATTTAAAGGATAATGGAGATCTACGAAAAATCGTAGTACCCTGTTTTCTCGAAAATAAATGTCCTCTTCCTGATTTACTGGTGAAGAATACAAAACCCTGATGCCTCTTGCAATAGGCACGAACTGTGAGTACTGTCGTACTAACGGCGATGTCGGCAAACCAATTTAAGTAACTGGGCCCTTAGGGTTCCTATTAATTTTCTCTGAAAACGCTCTGTTTTTGAGGACGAAACAGTTCTTTTCTGAAACACATGGTAGCTAGCGCCCCGCTTTACCTATTTCTAAATTTCTTTCTTGATTTGGGCGTTCAATTGTAAAATACACCTTGGCCGGATTATTTTTCGTTGCTGTAAATCGTGACCACGTTTTATCACGTTTATATATACGAGCGCGAGCAAAGCAGCGAGGATGATGCCACACCATCCGCTAGTTTCATTGAAACAGCGAATCCAGCGAGGAACCCTCAAACGACGGAAAAACCAACAGAGCTTGGATGGAAAGTGTACTCTCTAAAAGAAAAAAACATGAGGATGAAACTACACATTGAATTCCTGAAGACATGCATGGAGGAGGATATTATTCTGAAAGGATTAACCATTGACTTGCGATCAACGACAGGCCGACAAGACGAAACCTTCCAAACCAAATAGAACGATATTTTAAGCAATTGCTCACGGCAGCACGTGGAATGTCTCGTGGAACACTACGAGAGGCAGGTGGCACAGAACGTTGCCGTGATAACCGACACTTTCGAGTCACTCGAGAAGATAGAGACTGGACGGACTGACGGACAGGGACAAGCAACAAGTAGAACAAGAAATACAATCAATTATCGACACAAAAGAAAAACAGCTAAAGGAGCAAAAAGAAAACAACCTAGAAACGGCCGGAAAGAACAAACAACCGGTACAAGAGGCACAACCACTTAATCGGGGAAGTGAAACATATGCAGAAGCAGTAAAGAAACACATTCATCAGAAACTGAACCCAAACAAGTCAGACCCCACAGGAAGCAAAAAACGGCCTGAAGAACAAGGCCAAAGAGAAGAGGAAGTTATCAGAGTATGCAGAAAGTGCTTACATTGACTCAAGAGGAATGTTTAAAGACCAAAGAACGCGAACCAACAGACCGAATTCCTCTGGTCACTACGTTCAACCCCCACACCACATTTATTGCAGAAATTGCTAAACGAAATTGGAACTTTCTCCAATCAAAAGAAAGGCTATCGCTCATATTCAACAAACTACCTTTAGTCGCCTACCGACGACCGAAAAATCTACGAGACAGACTTGTGCGTTCAACATTTGTAAGTGCAACACCTCACAATCTGATACCAAAGGGATGTAGAGCATGTGAAAGAACGACGTGTAGTTAGTGCAAAAAGATCAACCAGACGACAACTTTCACCAGTCCCAACAACAAGAAGACTTTTACCATATTTTATGCAGTGGACTGCCAGTCGTCATGGATCATTTACATAATCGAGTGCAACATTTGCAAACTTCAATACATTGGCAAAAGTGAAACAGCATTTAACCTACGGTTAAACAATCACAGAAACCATATTAAAAAGGTAGTGAGTGGCTGCGAACTCACTGAACACTTTTTACATAACACACGAACTCACGACTTTCACAATAATGTTACCATTACCATCATAAAAAGAAAGAAGTCCTTCGAGAAAGAGAGATTTTCTGGCAAAGAACATTAAACTGCATTCAGCCGTAATGACTAAATAAAAGAACTGGATAAAGTTTTTACGCAGGGGCCTTTATAAAGTTTTGGGTACATAAATTGTTTAAAACATACGTTATAAAGGTTGTAAAAGGTAACTTAATTAGAAATACTAATTGTTTACAAAACATTGTACTCAACATCTAATTAAGCGACACGCATTATACTACGTCACACAATTGACCAATTAAGACTCTGTAACAATTGCATGTTACAGAGGTAAAGTTTAAACTTATCTGGGCATATATTTGTCAGTTTGTGAACGAAATTTACTGGACCACTAGGCTACTAAGTAGCTAAGAGGATTTTCGTTTGACTAGCATTTTTGTTAGTTTTTTTCAGGCTAATCTTTTTCACAGAGAACGAGGTACTTAGCAATTTAGCGGGCACTCTAGCGGAAGGGCGACACATTTTGATTGTTGATCATTTAGATCCAAATTTTTCTTCTGTAGGAAAAATGTATCTGTTCTTTTGTTTTGTTCAGTTTCTACCCATTGTTTTCGTCAGTCTCCAATATCCAGGTGCTAAAAAATAGACTAAGGTATAGATTGATAACGATCGGATAACGTGTTTAAAGATATCTCAGGCATACTGCCAACTAGCACAGAACTGTTTCGCTCAAAAAATGGGCTTTTTCTTTTCCTCTTCTTATTTAACCAAAAAAGAGACTTTGATGTTTCAAACGTTTGCCAGTGTTTTCCTCCTTTTTACTTTTTTGACCTGTTAAATGACATTAAATCGTACAGTGGGTGTCTTGATATTTCCCTCTTTGTAAGATTTAGTTTTTCTAGTTGTTAGAGAAGTACCCACAAGAAACCTACATATGATAGATATTGAAGACCTCATGACTGCAGACAATCAAACTCTTCCTCGATTCAGTTCCCAGAATTCGAATTTTGACTTTCTTATCGTTCGTAGATAACGTAGGTCAGACGATACAACCTTAATATTAAATGGTTCACAGGCGTCGCTCTCAGCTGCTCTTAACACACTCGACGTTTTTGGAGAAGCCTCAGGTCTCAAACTCAACAGTAAGAAAACAGAAGTGATTTGGATCGGAACAAATAGTGGAAAAACAGAAATTCTTCTTCCAGAAAGAAATTTCAGACGGCAAACAAACAAAGTAAAATCTCTTGGCGTATGGTTTACGACAGACCCTGAAAACACTGTACTTTTAAACAGTAAGGAAAAACTGGAAAAAATTAGAAATATTCTAAGCAACTCGAAATACCGTAGATTAACCTTAAGTGGAAAGATCACAGTTCTGATAAGCCTAGTAGCTTCTCAAATTGTGTACGCCTTGGCACCCTTGTGCACAAACAAAAAATATAATTAGCGAGATTAACAAGCTCTTTTACTTGTTTCTTTGGAACGGAATGGGAGATAAAATAAAGCGAGATATTATGATTAACAATTACCCAGCAGGTGGCCTCAAAATGATTGACATATTATCTTTCAATAAAGCGCTAAAAACCACTTGGATAAAGAAGTACTCACTCACTCACTCATTCATTCATTCATTCATTCATTCATTCATTCATTCATTCATTCATTCATTCATTCATTCATTCATTCATTCATTCGTTCATTCGTTAATTCGTTCATTCGTTCATTCGTTCATTCGTTCTTTCGTTCATTTATTCATTCATTCATTCATTCATTCATTCGTTCATTCGTTCATTCGTTCATTCATTCATTCGTTCGTTCGTTCGTTCATTCATTCATTCATTCATTCATTCATTCATTCATTCATTCATTCATTCATTCATTCATTCATTCACTCATTCACTCACTTATTCGTTCCTTTCTTCGTTCATTTATTCCTTTGTTTGTTCGTTCGTCCATTTATAATTAGTACAATGGTATAAGTCGAATGAGCTTTTAAAAAATGAAAATGTGGTACATATGTAATATCCCTGCTTGTATAAATCACAGTTTTTTTGTCAAGCAATGTAACTGATGTTAACAGACGGCCTTCAAATATGAACTTAACCTGTCATTTCAGGATATCTAAGGAACCTGTTAGCCTTTGTTTTATAGCACTTATTAATGACATGATTTCTTGCCTTAAAATTCAACCCCTGAAAGCACCGTTTCTTGTTCATTTGATTGCTACAGATTATTCTGAGATGATTTATGATGCAAAGGAGAATATCAACCCTTTCTGGGAAATAAGAGCCTATACCCTTGTACTTTCTGAGCTGATTTTCCAGAAGGTGGCTACAGAAATTACAGTTTTCGTTAACTTTTAATTTTTTCTTTTCTTTCTCTCTCTCGTGCCTGTATATGGCACAGTGAGCCCCATTCTCTCTCAAATGCCTATAAACCGCACAACGATTGCGCTTTGAATTCGGCACGCTCTGAACTCAGAACAAATTCATTAGACCTAGCGTTTTGTTTGGCTTCCTGAGGCAAAATTTTCCTGAGGATTAAGTCTAGTGAGGGAAGAAGTCTTACGCGTGCAGCTTAGTCCTACCTCGTCTAATATGCTTCCTACCAGTAGTTCTCTTTTGAGCTTAAAGGGTAATTTTCAGTTACTCGGGCAGAGACTAAGGGTTGCATATTGTGAGCTTTGCTTGAGAAGGTGACAGTCTTTGGCCGTAGAAAGTAGGTCTTAGGGATGATTTGTAGTCGGGAAGCGTGAAATTATCGGGAATTTTTGACCCGGCCAAAGACTTAGTATATCTTTCTCGTTGAAAACCGCTGTAAATGCTTCCAGTTCCAACTTTTGTTTTTTCAACATCCGAGACTTAACGTAAAATGGCGAAACACGAGCAAGAATTGTCAATAATTTTCTCTTCGAAAAGCGTGAGTTTGAGAAGGATTTTTCGCCCTTATAACTGTAGCGATGTTAGGCTAGTGATCGATTACTCCTGAAGTGGCATTTTGCGTGGGATTTCCGCTCGAAAGTGTCATAATTAATTTCCAGATGTTCGATGGCGTGATTCGCGTTGCAGCATGAATCTAGAATGAAGACGAAAAATCAATTTAAAACGCTGTCTTGCTCCGATTAAGCCAATTCTGTTGTAGAAAGCTAGACTGGAGGGCTAAAAGACCGGGTTTTGGGTTCGATTTAAGATGCGTTGGCGCCGTTAGTGGTAATTGCCAAATGTCACACTTCTTTTGTCGGATCACAGGTCATATTTCATTTCACTCATTTATAAAATATTTAAGATAGTACGCGCGCTCTCATTGGTCGATAGGTGTGTTTAGATGAGAGTATGTAAACACGGTTACGACGTCACGCTTTCTGTGTCTCCCGGCACAATTTGAAAACATTTTTTGCAAGACTCGCTAAGTAATTTCAAGTACAACTGTAAAGGAAAGGGAGAAAAATTTCCCAAAATTTTGATCGGGGTTTGCCTATCTCCTCCCCCCTGAGCCCGAGGGAGAAAAAGCAAAAGAAAGAAGAACCACAGTGTTTTGCTTGCCTCGCTAGGCGACCTCGTCCAGGGAGCTTAAGTGAAGGCGACAAAATATGCAACAAATACGCAGTAAACGTTTTTAAAGGTAATTTTTGCATCTGAGTACCACAAAAAAATTCTCTAAAAGACATTCTTTATTCAAAAAATGTACACGAAAACGAACACAAAGCTATATGCTACAGACTATAAATGTTTCAAATCAAAGTTTGTATGGCCGGTTGCCGTGTTTTGGCTGTCAAATTTGTATAACATGTATTTTCTATGAGACTTCCTCAGCGTAATAATCTACTGTTACGATTGCTATTACCAGCAACAACTTCTAAACAGCAAAACTTCACAAGGCACGATGAGCGATTCGACTTCTCAGCCATCTCAGGCTGCCACACCGGGCAAGTTCACGTAACTTTCAAGAGCGACCATGCACAGTGACATTCATTTTCAGCTTAAATAAACTCCTCATCTTGAAGTTCTTTCCTTACAGAATCGTATATTTTGAACACTTCCTCTAGTACCTTGCTTTCCAAAAAAGAAATGTTATTTCTCGAACAGACATCGCTTTCATTGCTAACGTGGTAAACTAGGTATAACACGAGCCGAGAAAGGACCGAAATTGATAAGGATACTGCTACAAAGAGAACTAAGGCCGAAATTTAGTTTATTGTAGTTAACATCTACAATTCACACCCATTTTTAGACTTTAAGTCAAAAATGGTTAAAATCGATACCCTGTTTCAGACCAAAACGGCTCAAAAACCATACCGTATATAACTAGATAGCTTACATAAGGTAGGGGCAATTGTGTTTACACAGTACTATTATTATCCAAGTAATCAATTAGTTCGAATGGCACAGACCAAGCCTAAACAACCGACTGTGAAGTTGAACGCTATTTAGGGACGTGACTGAGCACTGACTGAGTTGAATGGGAACTGGGAATATGCTGGATGGCGTTTGAAAGCGAGGAATGATGCAGGGAATCAAGCTAATATATTTTAGTATAAATCTACTAGTGGTCTATCACGAATGCCGTTCTCTGATTGGCTACGCTACTCGCTATCTATTCTGTGATAGATAGTGAGTAGCGGTTTTCAACAAAATGGCGGCCGCTTCGTCGAGTTTTCGAAGTGTCTGCGATGAGGATATAATTAATTTACTTGTTTAGTTTTGAACGACTAGTAGATTTATACTAAAACAATTAGATTATTCGCTCTCGATTTCTATGCATGATAGCTGATTCGGGCTGCGCCCTCATCAGCTATCACGCGACAGAAATCTCGAGCTCATAATCTAATTGTTAAGTAGAAACCACGCCAATGGTAGTCGGTGAAATAAGTCGAGATTAGGGGTGAGAAATTCAATTCACTTTTGTCTTCCGGTACTAAAATAACGTAACTTGATAGGAATGACAACGTTAATTTTTAACCGGCAAACTAATCAATATATTCCATGCTTTTCTATCGAAAGGGTGTCCATTTTTGTGATTGGATTTTGAATGTGACACTGGTTTATAACGGCACTCTCAACGCTGAAAAGCCATTCCTGGTGATTCATGTTTTTACTCAAGAAGTAGGGAGAAACACTCGACTACGTCTCGTTTTCCCCCCTACACTTTTTTCGTGCTCTAGCCGCTTCCTAATTGCTTTACAACAGAACAGAGCACAGTCGAGGCTTCTTTATTTGTTAAATACAACAGCAGTAAGGCCACAGACAAATTTTACTTGAAATTTCTGCGCTCACTTCGCTGGAATCTAAATTAAACTGATGACGTCCAAGTACCGAGCACGAGACACCCTTTCACCGTTCGCACTGTTTTTACACTGTCAAAAATCAAGCAAAAAGAGCAACATGCGTGTAAAAGTGAGACATTTCAAAGAATCGAACGCAACTATGTGTAGCCAAAAATTTTTTCAAAAAGCTGGCGAGGTTCGCGCATGGCTATAATTTTTTTTTTTGCCAATAAAGCAAAGAGACAACAAAAAGGAGAAAAGACTGATGAAAATAATTAAATGTTCTTATACCCTCCAGAAATAAAATGGGCCGGATTAGCCTTGTCGTCTCGATTGTCTTACTCGCAGCGGGGACTTTTGCAACAGTGGAATCTCCAATCAAGCAAGATCATCCTCAGCAGTATCATGAACTTCGTTTAGACGGAAAGGTTAGGATATATTATGCAGCTACTTCAGTTAGCCTCCTTGCATATTTTGTTTGTAATGAAATTATGAAAATGATTTTTTTACGAATTAGGAAATGTGCCGATATTCCGGCTCACTCCAGGTGATTCAATGTGATAAACACCAGACGGCCTTGTTACTCGCGTAGCAAAAGCAAGTATAACCTGACAAAATAAACAGCGTGCGTTAATACTCTGAGATGCTATTACAGTTCTTCCGGAGATGCGCGTTTACCATTTGCACAAAAAATCCGGTTGGAATGGAACGCTTTATATGGTACGGTTTTTCCAGTTTAAGCGGTTTGGCTGGCCCGAGTCCCCTGCGGCTCACGAAAACAATAAAACAAAATGGCGGCACAGTTGTTGAGCACGATTCCGCTACAATTCTACACCTCCAAGAGTTTGGCCCCTCAAAATTAAGAATAGATAAAATTGATTATTTACTTACCTCTGTAATCATGATTCAGTAGTTGTGAAAAATATTGCTTCACAAAGAGTGCATCGCCATGCCGTAGTCACCATCTTGAATTGCAACTGAAAAGCGCGCGAAAATGGACCGGGCCGAGCAAGGGGGGGTTTTGCACGCTTCCCATCGTGCATTGCGGGCAAACTATATTATCAACGCGAGGCCACCCGCGATCACCTCATTTGACAGTGGACGCCGTGAGGCTCGCAAGTCCGCGATCCGCCGGCGAATATTTTATAGTGCAAAAACAGCCAACATCCCAAAGAATCTTCTTTTATTCGTCTGCCAGCAGTGTTCCTGTTATATTTAATGTGTTTTATCACCAAAGTATGCTCATAAGGCGTCGTAGGTAACGACAATCTTATCGAACTCGTAAAGACAATAAGAGGAAATCGTAAACTGTTTTGGCATATTTATTTATTGGAAAAACATCAGAAGGAAAACGTGCAGTCCACTCGCATTAATCTAGACAGAGAAAGTTAACGGGAAGCCGCCAAAAATTTCTCTGAACTTAGATTATCTCATTAGCATTTTAAAAGACAGCGCTTATTGAAACGCCTGTTATAAAAAAAATGCGCATCGCTCCCACTGTGCTTGTTTATTTCATTTCGGTTCTACATCTACCTAACAGTAACACGCCGCTTGTGCGGCATGAACGATTCAAAATGCTTATTACCACTCATTGTGAAACAGTCGCTGATGACAACAAACAAATAAGGCTCCTAAAATTATTTTTATAAGATCGTATTCGCTCAAAGAAACACATTAATCTCATTATTGAGAATTTAGCAACATAGTAAAAACTGTTTACTTGCCATTTCTCATTTGTGAAGCGAAAAAATCCATGTGGAACTTCGACTAAAAAACACATATTCAAAGCTGTCACTGGAAGTCATTCACTCTCAAGCAACGCAAAGAACGATGGGAAGAGTGTAAATCCCCCCCTTGGGCCGGGCTTGATTTTGACTAATGGTACGGAATTTTCCAGTCATTTCGGTTGGAATGGGAAAAGAGGAATACATCTGAGCATTTCCATCTTTTCCGGAAACGTTCCAGTGGAATGGCCTGAACCATTTGAACTTCCAACCGAAAATTTCGGTTTTTTGTTGTCAAATGGTAAACTGCCATGGTGCTGAGATGCTTCTTTGATATATACAGGGTCAAAGGAAATTTGTCCAGCGCGACCAAGATGAGCAAAACGTCAAGCAAAGAGGTAGGCTTTTTCAAGCGTTTGGCACTTCTTTACAGCGTTAACAAACATAGATTACTGTGTAAAGAAGAATTGAAACATCTCACCAAATTCAATGATATATGAGTAAAGAGAGTAGGCAGAGTCGACAGAAACTAAGGCTTTTACGAAAATTTACAACGTATTGGACTAGTTTTTATAAAGATACTGATTTGTTGAATTCTCCAAACTGATTGCTCGTCACGTCAGTGGATTGTCTAGTGGATAAGAAACTGTGCGAAGGTTCCACCATAAAATACTAACTTATTTTATTTCACCCTTCCAGGATTGGCAGGAAGCGTTATCGATGGTATTCAACTTGGAGCCGACTTGCTCAACACAATTTTGAACGCCATCGGTGACATAAACCGTAAAGTCGCCATCGGTATTGAAAACGAAAGTGGAGACACCTGGAATGCACTCAACGTCTACTTCTCCTCAGGCACTTCGGATTCGTCCTTACCCTATTCCGTAGATTCAGGTAACAATAAATTTAGCAACCCAGTAAAGAGCTGTAGGGGCATGGCGATCTAGTGAAGATCACAATGGACTTTACGACTGGTTGGCCCCCGGCCTAAGGAAGGTGATCAGGCGGAATGGAGGGTGGGAAAATGAAAAGAGATGTAGCTGCTGCGATTGTGAATGGCATGAGGGGTGAAATGTCCGAAAGACCAGGTTTTCAGACATGCAATGTCACCACACCCGGCTAACGTTATCCTTTTAACATGATCTGAGTTTGATGTTAATTCTCGTAAAAATACGGTGGGATATCTGTTCTTGAATTGGCTCAGTGTTTCTCACCACAGTTATCTTGGGACAGATCATTTTAGCAAGTAAACATCCTTACATATTTTCAAGCAGGAAAATAAACGTTCATTTGTTGTTTTCATCAGGAGAAGCCTTGCTATACGACGCTCGCAAGACCAGTGGACCGGTCGCCACAGGTGTCGTGGGAGTCCTGACATACTACATTCCCGACCTTGACAAGACATTGGCTGTCATGTTCTCCATTCCGTTTGATTACAACTTCTACAGCAACTGGTGGGATATGAAGCTTTACAGTGGAAAGAAACGGGCCGACCACGGAATGTATGAGGACCTGTATTATGGCAATCCGTTCAAGGGAGATAATGAATGGCATGGAAAAAGCTTAGGTTCAGGGCTTACATTCAGGGGCTACATGTCTAGTTCTGGTCAGGCTATCCTTGAACTTCATGTCACTATATGATTGACAAACTGCCCGCTTCAGTCTCATGTGAGCTACAAAAGTGTGACTGCAATTACACATTGTACCGTATATTGCAGATGACAATAAAACGCATTTGAAAAAAACAAAAATGTTTCAAGTTGAAAATGCTGGGGTTAATGTAGTCCCTTACTTTATTAGCTGCCGATGGAAGTCTTCCAACACCCCAATTCCTACTTAACAGAAAATCAAAACTCCCAGAAGAAATTTTCCATATATTATGCGGAAATAAATTTCATTCCAAGAAACAACCTGAGTGGTAGATTTTAAACTGTTTCAGGCCTGTTTTGACCGAAAATTCAACGCGCACAGAAGGAAATCAAATTGGTAGCAGTGCAATCCAATAAATTCTCGTCTCGATGTGTGGTTGCCATTAGAATGTCCTTTATTAGAGAGACCGGGCTGGACCTTACCGCGCTATCTGTTGCTTCAATCCGTTGTTATTTTAGTGCCTTCCTTCCTTTCCGGTCAAAAATTCGCGAAAATAGGTAAGAATCGAGAAATAACTTCTTTTCTTTCTGTTTCCAAATTTTTAAAAATGGTGATTTAAGAAACAAGTTCAATCCTCTTTAACCTCAAATTCGTAAAAATAGCAAGAAATTGAGCTATTTTTTAAAACTTTTTTCAGGTCTCAAATTCGCGAAAAAGCCTAGCCTCAGCAACAAGTTCATTCCTTTCTGGTCTCAAATTAGCCAAAAACCGAACAGAAGGATCACTCCTTTCTCGTCTGAAATTCGTGAAAAAACTTAAAAAAAAAACGAGCAATAAGTTCATTCCTTTCTGGTTTAAAATTCGTGAAAATAGCCAAACCTCAAGCAATAAGTTCATTCATATCTGGTCTCAATTTCGTGAGAATAGAGAAAAATCAAGAAATAAGTTCATTTTTTCTCGTAAATTCGGGAAAGTAGTTAAAATTGGAGAAATACGTTCATTCCTTTCTGGTCTCAAAATCATGAAAATAGCCAAAAATGAGTGATAGGTTGATTCCCTTCTTGTCCCAAATTCGTGAAAATAGGCAAAAGTTTCTTGGATTTATTTCAAATAGGGAGGCCTACGCGAACGTGTGTAGTGGCTTGCACGTCGGCAAACATTTTGCGTGTTTTAAGACTGCCTCATTGGTGTTCAGACTCGATCTGTTACCGCCTCGCTACTTATCTGCTAATACTGATGATAATGAGGTTAGGCTACACAAACACCTACATACACAAACTTTGCCAAAAGATGGCAGATCTCAGAAAGGAAAAAAATCGTCCAAGCAAATCGTGACAACCATTGCAGAAACAGGAATACTGTGCTCCGTGACTTTGCCTAGACGACATTAAAAAAAAGAGCGAATTCGACTAGCATCTAATCAAACGGCGACCTAGCGTTAAAAGCTTACCATAAAGAAACATTATTATTATTATTATTATTATTATTATTATTATTATTATTATTATTATTATTATTATTATTATTATTATTATTATTAATTTTTATCGAATTGTTTTGCGGAACACCGCTGTGCACTAGTTCCCAGACTCCCGTTTCCCGTTCCCGGTTTTAGGAACATCCTAACCTAGAGAATTAGAGGAAAAAAAGAGAAAACTGGAACAAATAATAGAGCACAAAACAAAAGGCGCAATTTTAAGATCCAAATGCATATGGTACAACGAGGGGGAAAAGAATCCAAAAATTTTTTTAAACCTCGAAAAAAGACATATAGAAATGGCGTAATCAACCAACTTATTAAGATCAATGACGATGAATTTGTCACGTCTGATAAAGAAATTTTGATTAGATGCGAATCCTTTTAGAAAAATATCTACAGCTCTAACATCGATCATGATGATCATAACGAAACCAAAAACATCTTTTTTCCTAAGGCCACTCAAAAGGTGCTAAATCCTGAGGACAAAGAAAAATGCGAAGGCCTGTTAGCTAAGGAAGAATGTTTACAAGCCATGAGAGATATGAGCCCCAATAAAACGCCAGGCTCTGATGGGCTGCCAGCGGAATTTTACAAGGTTTTCTGGAACGACTTGGCTGACTATCTTTTAAATTCGCTTAATTACGCTTACCAGAAAGGACAATAGTTATCAGTGAGTCAGAAACGCGGGGTGATAAAACTAATTCCCCAAAAAAGATGCAGAACCCTACTATGTCAAAAACTGGCGTCCGGTAACCCTTCTGAATTGTGACTACAAAATAGCTGCAAAAGCCATCGCTAACCGTCTCAGAAATGTTATTCCAAATATTATCAATAATGACCAGACTGGTTCTCTTAAGGGCAGATTTATTGGCGAAAATATAAGATTAATTGATGGCATAATAAATCACACTGCGGCACATAATATTCCTGGCTTATAACTGTTTTTAGATTTTGAAAAAGCTTTTGATACAGTAGAATGGTCTTTCATTTGGAAAACACTGGACTCGTTTAATTTCGGATCATCCATAACAAATTGGATCAAGCCTTGCTATCAGAATATAGAAAGTTATATTTTAAATAATGGGTGCATGGGCAAGCAGTTTCTTTGCACTTAAAAGAGGTGTCAGGCAAGGCTGCCTCCTTTCCCCTTACATCTTTCTACTTTGTGTAGAAATATTAGCGGAAAGAATTAGGATGAACCAAGATATTAAGGGAATTTCTATGAATGGAAATGAAATTAAAATCAGCCAATATGCGGACGACACCACACTTATCCTTAATAGCTAATAATTATTATTAATTAATTAACAATTATTATTTGACTGATTTCTATGAATTTTTGACACGGGTATGGTCTTGTGAACTACTCATTAAAAAGGATAAAAACTTAATCCCCTCCAATATGTGATATGGTTGACCATCCCCTTAACTTTTCAACTTTTCCCCCCTAGAAGTTGTGGGTCTCGATACATCTCTCACATTAACGAAGATGTTAAGAACTGCAAAATAAGCTATAGTTTAGAGCTATACTTAATATAGACGAGGATTGGGACATTTTTGAACTTCTCAATTTTAGATTTTTAAGGCTATTTTTCTCAAAGCCATAACTTTTCTCATTCATAATTGTCTCAGTTATGAACTACACTCATGAGTAGCTTTAAGATGGTTTATCATACATGGACATTGAATCTGTATTCTTGGATCTGGAGAAAATGTCGTTTTGGCTTAGGGGTTAAAGGGTTAAAACTCCATTCTCACATGTAGTATTTTGATACATGGGAACTTGAGTCTCAATAGTTTTGATTACCGTATTTCCTCGAATAATAGCCGTCCCTTGATTTATTGCCTCCCTTGAATAATCGCTCCATTTTTATTAAAATAATAGCCCCCTCGAATAATCCCCCCCCCCCCCTCCCCACTTCACCATTTTCTCTTTCTTTTATACCCTCCCTCCCAAGTTAAAAATTGACATCTTGGGTAACAAATTAAACAAGCTTTCATTTACTCGTCACAACTGAATGGTTACAAAAGCACCGTTTTTCTTTACAGTTTTTTCTATGGTAATGTTCATGTATTTCACTCTTTCAGGCTCTGACACCGAAGATATTGACATTGAACATTGATTAATCAACGAAACAAATTTGAAACACTTAAAAAGCCCATGGTCGGTTTATTTTACAAAATATTTATGGCAGAGCTAGGATCTCCTGTCAGAAATTTTTGAAATAATTAATCGCCTTCCCTCAAATAATCGCACCCTTTCGGTGCGACAAATAATGGTAATAATGTGGTCTATGCTTGGACTGCAGAAAAGTTATTGAAGGGTGAAAATATGGCAGATGGCAGCCACCAATTAATTGCTGGCAGATGCCAGCTCAGTGGTTGAACCTGTGAAGATGGCAGCTGGCAATAATGTGACATTGATGGTGTGAATAGATGTATGACAGTTGAGTGGCAGATGCCAGCTCCCTTAAAATGTATGTGGTGTGAGCAGATAGTAGCCACCAATTACATTGCCGGCAGATGCCAGCTCAAAGTTCAGTTTACCCTGAGCAGATGGCAGCTTGTAATAATGTCACATGTTGATAGTGTTACTAGATCTACGAAAGTTGAGTGGTAGATGCAATAATGGCTCTGGGATGCACAAGCACTATTATTGTGCATGTCAATTCTTATTATTATCAATATACGCGCCAAATAGAAAATCGGCCTCTTCAAAACACACGCTCAGCGGGCCGCAAAAGACTGACAGCGGGCTGCTAATGCATTATCAGCCCTACAGCTGATTGGTTGTTGCCAGGAGGGAAAGGTCAACTCGTGGGCTCGGCTGTCCGGATGATACGGGCCATCGTGACGTCACTTCCTGTGAAGCGCGGGATTTTGTCCAGTTTCGAAAATGGCGCTGGTGATTTTGTTTCATTAAAGACTTTTATTTCCAGCCAGGCTCCGGATGGGGTTGGTTTTCTTGCTAAATAGATTTTTAATCTTCTTTTCTCGATATAGGTAAGTGTTCATTTATTTTCAACCCA
>NW_028145550.1:27500-97500 GCF_977016875.1 Pavona decussata | reverse complement strand
ACAATGTTGCACTATTTTTCAGTATTTTCGACAAACACAGAAAAACAAAAGCTTCGTTGGCAAGTGTTTTTATACAGCTGGGCATAGAGAAAAATTTTTGTTTCTACTTTCTGGTTATAAATGTATACAGAGGTAAAACAATAACGGACGCGTTTCACCCATGTGGCGAGTTGAGAAACGGCTGATGTTTACAGTGCGCGATTTTTTCAGTTTTTTATTGCAGTGGACTTTATTCGTAATATTTAAGGCAAATTCTGTTTTAGGTCACCCAAAAAGGGAGCATTTACACTTTCTAGCTTAAAAATAACGGTAGTTTGGAAGTGTAGCAAGATATGAGAGACAGGGTATTAATTTCACAGATTTCAAGTTGTTTCCCTGGGAACGGCTCTTTCACCTCACTTGAACGGCTCAATATAAACTCGAAAATTTCACCTGAAACGAATCATTTGATGACTTAATGCTAATATGGGGAGCTCTCAAGTTTAAAGCTTGTTATTTACGTGTATTAAAGCATGAAATGAAACCAGAGACCTTGGCTTTTATCTAAAAGCTTCCGTGAACTGTATTGACACGTGCAAAGTTACAGAAGGAACATGAAGTGCTGAAATGGCGAATTGTGTCAAAGTGCATTGCACACATCTCGACCTAGCGCGCTCGCTTTCCACGGGCCAAACTAAATATTTTAACATGATAAATAAGAAAAATTACCCGTTCAAAACAGGTATTTCATTACCAGTATATTCGTATACCCCCGATGATATGGTCATCTGAAATATGGCTAAAATCACTCTATCTAAGAAATAGCAAACATTGTATTCTTTACGTTGCTAACTTCGAATGAAAGAATGTTCAGGTCGAGATAAAATATGGTTTGGAAGCAAGCAAAAGGGATGTAAAAACGATTGTGAAAGTGTCAACTCGAGAAAACGTTGCGTTGTCTTGAACGAGAGTTTTAAAAATGTACTAATTTGCATAATTTCAATCGAGCCATCGGGCACTTTGAGGCCGATTTCGAACTTTTCTAATTTTTGCCGAAAAAAAATTTCGCTGGAACTTTTGAATATTATTTTTGAAAATAGTTCACCAAAAGGGTCTTTTGGGGCAAATAAAAAAAAAATTCGAATTTTCGCTTCTGTCGCCGGATTCTCGAAAGTTACTGACAACGGCTCTTAATATATTTAACGTGGTTGCTTTAGCTTGAAAGAGCAAAGAGTATAGCTAATCTACCACTTGTCTGCCGAAGGGTTGCCCCCAGGAACTGTGATATGCGGATGCGGAACATAGCCTCGAATCACTGACCTTCTAATCTTCCTAACGAACGTTTGTTAAAAAATGCGACTTCGACTCGCTTTTTTCTACTCAACCGCACCTCAACAAGTTCCGTAGTATTTATCGTAATAAAATCCACAGTTTTATTTTAACAAAAACAACAACAATAAGCGGAACTTCTTGCACATCTGGAGTGTAGTAGAGGATATACCTTTATGGGGACTGAATTCCCTTCCCACCGTCTTCTTTCCTTCTTTTCTTTTCCTAGTGCCGTGAAGATTTCTGTGCTACTTTTTTCAGTTGTCTGTATAACTTAGAGGGCAACTTTCCCGCCGCTTGTTTAGCAAAGGAAAATAAAATTGGGGGGTTAACAACACCTACTTCCTCTCACCCACCTCTTTTGAAATCATTCATTTGCGCAATTTGGCTCGTTTCTTTCGTTGATTGTGTCGATAATCGTCTAGTCTCAGAGACAGTGCTTTGATTAAATTTTGTTAAAGTTGTCGTGCTGGACCATTGCCTGTGTTCTATCTCGTCATGATTTTCACGCCATGGTGCTTTCATGTCCCAACCAAATGCCTTTTTAACAAAATTGTTCAATTCATCTTGCGAAATGCTTTAGTCTTTTCAGTTCTTTCACAGTTACATGTTACTTATACAGATTGACTGAAATCACACAACTTTATTTTGCATTCGACACGAATACTATTTAATTAATTGTAAGTTATGCTTTGATTTCATGTCTACACACTTGCATTTAATCAACAAGTCTAGGTACAACTAGATTAAAATCCGCGCACCCATTTAATTTATAATAATTTTAGGTAATAAAACAAAACGTAAACGAACCGACTCTTTTGAAATGATATCTTTTGCAAGTCACTTTAGCTTAGCATATTTAATTCCGTTGGACACGTAGCACAAAGTCTTGAGATGCAAATAACGGGAAAGTCACTCATATTAACTTTTCAGTGTACGTCTCGCTGAAAACATGAATTCTCCTAGCCTTTTTGCTGACATGTTATCAATGGCCACAAAGACAGAATGAAAGTATTCAATGTATTCAAGGCCGTGATTGTAAGGAGAAAATAAGCGTGCGTCAGAGCAGTCGTCTCCTTTCCGACAGCCGGCTGAAAACTCGTTCTTCGCGGAAGCATTCGTTCACTACTTCTACCACTTGAAGAGGAAACGACTGCTACCCAAGTTAAGAGAAAATAGACTTTGATTGTTTCCGAGGAGACAAATATGTCAATTGTGTTCATGAGAAACAAAACTTCTGAATACAGACCATTGTATGACTACCATTTGAATAATCTGATTTGTTTAAACTGCTAACCAAAACTGAATACATATTGAATAAGACATTTGACAGTTCCTTATTGAAAAATTGAACAAATGCAGGTATTACATTCAGTTAATGTATTAGTCACACTCAACATTTTAGCAAGCATTTATTTTGAACTTTTTCCAATTTAATTTCCTAGGTCTCTGCTCGGGAATAAAAAGCCACTTAATTCAGTTTTTGTTGGCCGTTTAATAGATGTAGAAAAAACCGTGACATCCCTTGTATCAAGCATGTTGTATGGATCACACGAATGCAGCCTGGACGCCTACTAAAAGTGGCCCTCTAACAGAGGTTCAATTTCCAGTAATCAATACTGAAATTTTTTTTCGGAACCCTCACTTGAAAAAAAGTGTCTGCTTAACCTTGAGATTTGTCTGTAATTTCAAAATGTCGCTGTTTGTGGCGGCTTGATCCCATGCTCAGTAAACTCCGAGGGTGAAACGTTCAGTTTTCATTGCCACTTTAGACAGCAACTGAAGTTGCGTTAAAAAGTGAAAGTAAAAGAAGCCCCTTTTCCCTATCAGTTCACCTTCCTTTTCGGAATTATTCCGTCATGCGATTTCGGCCCGTTTCAACTGACGCTTGTTTCGATTACCTTCTGGTCTCGAAGGTTACGCTTTGTTTCAATTCTTTTAAAGAAAATCACTGATTTCTTATACAAGTAGCACGCCAAGGTAGCTCATACCTAACTACGAACCACAGATCTTCTCTGTAATCCTAACACCGAAAGTTTAATTTCCACACACTAGCTTTTCATTACACAACCTTGCCTTCGCACGCCATGATAAACAGCCTACTATAATTCATAGTTTTCACAGAAGCATCCTTCCACCGGTGCCGTAAATCTTATGGATTGAATGATCATTATTACATTTCCTATCTTACTTCGATTTGCTGTTTCTTTTCCTTCTGTATTTCCTTAATTGTTCCGCCAAGGTTTCTGTGAGGGCACTCGCCGTTCGCGTTAACAGTTTCTTCATGGTTGCCATTTGCAGTGTGTTTATTTTTTTTTTCAGGGCGTCACGCCAACGTAAGTACACGTGTCGTATTTTCACAATTAATCGCATTTTGAAAAAAGTCGTCAATTCCTCTTTCGAAATTCTTCAGCTTTTTCAAAAGACATATTTTCGTTACACACTGACTAATTTGGTAAAACTTTCGACACCATTCGATAGGAACTGAGCATTGTTATGTTTTGTTTAATTTGAAATTTCAGGTTTACAATCGCGTTAGATCTCCATATCTTTAGTCATGAAAACCAATCATAGTTTTAAACAATCGCCTGTATTCCCTAATATTTTTACGTTACGGAAATGAAGCGTAACGATTCTTTTAAAACTAAAAACTCAAAATTCCTCCTGAGGAGGCAAGTCTTTAAGTTTTTGTTAATCAGTCAAGTTAGCGTTTAATTGCCGTAGGGACGGAGACTAAAACAGACTGAAATTGTCGAAATGCAAATTACAGAAAGGTCACTCATAGGAGACGAATTAATAAGTATTAAAACTGACTCTTCTGTAGACAAGGGGGTTTAGTTGCCAAACAAACTGTGCTGCTGCGTCGGTGGGGAGTCGAAACGAATGTTTGGTTTTGTCAATAAGGTAATATGGCCACCGTCAAGAGATTCGAGTGTTGACGTTTCGAGGCGTTAGCTTTCATCCGAAAGCGAACCCGGAATGTTTAGTTTTAAACAGAGTTGATATAAAGGTAATTTGACCAACATACTGAGGGATTCGAGTGCTTTGATATTTTATATCCATTTGTCCTTTGTCAAAGCGATTCTGAAGACAGACCATCACATAAATGACAACCGACTCGAGTTTTGACAGTTCTCTATAAGGAAGACGCATAAAAAAGGTTTTCTTTCGATTCTGGTAGATTTCTGGTTGCTGTCAAAATTGCGGTTACGAGCAAGGAATTTCTTTCAAGTAATATTTACATGGTAACCGTAACGGAAAACAACCTTTCTTGGCGAAGGAAAAGCCTCCTATGCATTTATGCTGCTTGTAAACCTGGTCGTTTTGGAGAAAAAAATTTGCCATTTTGCCTCAGTTGCGGGCTGTTTATGGTTTTTATATTGAGCAGTGGAGCCACGCTTTAGGTGGAAGCTAGTGACTTGAAAACCGAGAATAAATTAATTGAAGTGAGGGGCATTCATTGATTTTGTGGGTATTAAGGGTGCCGATTTGAAAGATGAATTTTTGTTGCCTTTCCTTTAGCCGCGACAGATCACCATGCGCTTGTAAGGTCGGTTTGTTATTTTTAGCAATATCTCGTAGTTGCTGGAGGAAAGGGTTACCAGGTCTGCTCTCTATTTCGCCAGTATATATCTTTTTGCATAATCGAGGTATATGCAAAATATTAAGTGATTTTGATAGATTGCTCTGGTCCCCATATGGTGCGCGCATTTGGGATTAAAGGACAAGTCTTGCATGGTGCGTGGAGGCACTTCAAAAGTACCAGACTGATCGTCGGATTCCATTACGCTTCTAACTCTAAAATGGCTAATATATTCTTGTCACGTTTAAAAATTCCATCGGTTTCAGTTTCCTAAGCCAGTCTTTGGTAGGCGTGTCTGTTTGTCCAATACTCAGAAAAATAACTAGTCAGTCAATAAAGCCAGGCTGTCAGTTTATCGCTGAGGAATTTATTAAGCATATTGGCTGATTGGAAATTATTCATTCTTCAATGCTACGAAACTATCTCAGGGAGATAAACTCTAGCTTTTTATCCTTTTTTTAATTCTGTCAGATAGTCAGTCAGTCAGTCAGTCAGACAGTCAGTCGGTCGGACGGTCAGTCGGTCAGTAAGTCAGTCAGTCAGTCGGTCAGTCAGTTAGTCAGTCAGCAGTCAGTCAGTCAGTCAGTCAGTCGGTCGGTCGGTTGGTCGGTCGGTCAGTCAGTCAGTCAGTCAGTCAGTCCAGAAAGTTAATTGACTTCAATGACAGCCAAGAATAGTTAATAAACTCTCCATCTTTATTTTAAAAGTGGATGTTTTTTGTACATTTTATGTACGAGTTAGTTCCACTCTACTGAACCAAGATGTATCCCATGGCTTTGATCTTCGTTTTTCCATCGTGTCCATTGTTTCCACATGTGTTGGAGTCATCACTGATCCCTCCAGTACCAAAGCCGATTCTGGAATCAGGGCTTGCACACTCCCTCTCGTTGTTTCCAAGGATACCGATTCTTGCTTTAGAGTGGCCCTTACGGCTACCGGCAGTGTTGAACCCTTCTTTGTTACAGTTGGTTTGCAAGGACGCCCGAGAACCAATCAGCGTCTTCCACGTGTTACGACCCAGTGACGTTGCACGGTATATCCCGTCAGCAATCAGTGCGTACAGTGAGTTGGCCTGCTTATTGATGACGAGGAACTTGATCTGCTGACCGATCTTCATACCAAGGCAGATCTTGGAGAAGGCTGTGTTCCAGTAGGTAGGCAGCTTGGTCTGTTGTGTGTCGAACCCAGTCTTCCCTCCAGCAGAGTTATAGGCATTTCTGTTGGTCCAAAAAGCAGAATCTTAATGGAACGTTTTCTGCAATAGAAAGAAGGAAAATAAGTCAACTGTCAGATGTTAATTATCTGTACATCGTTTGTAAAAGATGAAGAGAACTACATACCTTTGTGCCGTCAATCTTCATGGCCAGCGTCCACCCTCCATTTCCGCATCCAAAGTTGCCCATGTGGCAGTAAACAGGAATCTTCTGTGAACCAAACATCAGCGGATACACTTGGCTTTGGGTGGAACTGGAAAGGAAGAGAAACAGTGTATATTAAAGTGGTAAGGAAGTGTTATCGTTAGCTTTTTGTTTTCTTTTATTGTTGGGGAGTCTCAGAATTTTGAAAATGGGGTCAAGTATTCAAATCTGAACCTTTCCTTTGTCTCGCTTAGTTCGCGGAATGTACCCACCTGTGTTTTTCATACTGTTCCTTACATGACGAGGCAGGAACGGCTGTGAAAAAGGCAAAAACCCAGTTAGATGTAGTTTGAAAAAATATCACGATGAATACTGACATTGGCCTTCTATTTGTCCCTCTGTTGATTGATGCACGAGGGACAAAAGACACGAGGAAGGGAACTAAGGCGTGGACCCGCGCGATATTTTCCCACTCGCGCGACTTTCTTGAACTGCGCTTAGTAAAGAAACAGTAGCGATTTTAAACTTTCTCAAGGGAAGACGGAGAAAACACTGGAGACAAATAATTTACCTGGTGGCAGTGTAGGTGAAGGCTTGTTCACCACAGCAATGAGACTTCCCAGTTTAGTTTGCAGCATTTTAATGGCGTCGTTTGCGTCCGAATCCTGAAGCAGGTTACACATCAGATTACAAACCATTATCTTATCGTACGGTTTGGTGCAAGAATTGGAGCGGTTGTTGGCGCCATTCACGGTCAGGACGAGGAAAACTGCAAGGAAATAAACTTGGATAGGCAAACGCATTTTGAGAACTCAGTGAACGCGGTACGGTTTTGAGCTGCTCAACAAAGATTGAAAGTCCTGTGGATTGCTGACTGTTATGACTAATAACACGTTAGCTGCAGTTACTTAAGTTCAAGGTTTCAACCGAGAAGGTTGTGTTTACAATGCGGGAAGATTTTCTTGTTGCTTTCCCGTCCAATCAGCTTTGTCCAAGTTATTGTTATCTCAACTCGCCTCAGTACCTCTCGCTTTCATCAGCGAATTATTTACTCAAGTTTTATATCGCACACATCTTCCTACATTCTCGTTGATTATCTTGCTTAAAATGAGCAAAATTCAAGGGAAGAAAAACCTTTATCGAGTAAAAAAATAAATAAAATAAAATAAAGTAAAATGAAAATTAAGAGGTGAAATGTTACATTACTAATATCTAGATTTGTAGCGCCATAATATAAAAACGTTCCACGCCTAGAAAGACTATACAGCTGTAGTTTAATATATGTAACACGGTTGGTATAGCTTGAAACAGCGAAGCGTATAACTAATCTACCACTTGTCTGCCGAAGGGTTGTCCCCAGGGAACTGTGATATGCGGATGCGGAACATAGCCTCGAATCACTGGCCTTCCAATCTTCTTAACGAACGTTTGTTAAAAACTGTGGCTGCCACTCGCTTTTATATACTCAACCGCACCTCAACAACTTCTAATATTTATCCTAATAGAATCCACAGTTTTAATATAACATCAACAACAACAATAAGAGGAACTTCTTGCACATCTGAAGTGCAGTAGACGGTATACCTCGATGGGGACTGAATTCCCTTCTCACCGTCTTCTTTCCTTCTTCTCTCGTCCTAGTACCGTGAAGATTTCTGTGCTACTTCTTTTGTCTGTAACTTAGAGGGCAACTTTCCCGCCGCTCGGTTAACAAAGGAAAAAAAAATTTGGGGGTTAACACCACCTCCTTGCTCTCACCTACCTCTTTTGGAATCATTCATTTGCGCAATTTGGCTCGTTTCTTTTGTCGATTAATTGTGTCGATAACCGTCTAGTCTCAGAGACAGTGCTTTGATTAAATTCTGTTAAAGCAAGTCGTTTTGGACCTTTGCCTGTGTTTATTCTCGCCATGCATGATTTTCTCGTCAGGGTGCTTTCATGTCCTCACTAAATGCATTTTTAACAAAATTCTTCAATTCTTCTTGCGAAATGCTTTAGTCTTTTTGTTTCACAGTTACATGTTACTTATACAGATTGACTGAAATCACAAAACTTTATTCAGCATTCGACACAAATACTAGCTATTAATTGTTATGCTTTAATTTCATGTTTACACACTTGCATTTGCTCAACAAGTCCGAGGTGTTACAACGAGATTAAAATCCGCCTACCCGTTTAATTTAAAATAATTTTAGGGAATAAAAGAAAACGAGGACTGACGAACCGACTCTTTTGAAATCTCACCTGATGGTATCTTTTAAAAGTCAGTTTAGTTTATATCATATTTAATTCCGTTGGACACAAAGAACAAAGTTTTGAGATGCAAATAACGGGAAGGTCACTCGTATTAACTTTTTAGTGTCTTGCTGAAAACCTGAATTCTCCTAGCCTTTTTGCTGACATGTTATCAATGGCCACAAAGACAGAATGAAAGTATTCAATGTATTCAAGGCGGAGATTGTAAGGAGAAAATAAGCCTGCGTCAGAGCAGGCGTTCTCTTTCTGAGAGCGCTAGAAACTCGTTCTCCCCTGAAGCATTCGTTCACTACTTCTACCGCCTGAAGAGGAAACGACTACTACGCAAGTTAAGAGAAAATAGACTTTGATTATTTCCGAGGAGACAAACATGTTGGTTGTGTTCATGAGAAACAAACTTCTGAATACAGACCATTGTATCGGTGTCATTTGAAATATCGGAGTTGTTTAAACTGCTAACCAAAACCGAATACATGTTGATTAAGACATCTGACAGCTCCTTATTACAAAATTAATAAATGCACGTATTACATTCCGTTAATGTGTTTATTTGCACTCAACATTTTAGCTTGCATTTATTTTGAACTCTTTCCTTTCGTAGGTATCTGCTCGGCAATAAAAAGCCACTGAATTCAGTTTTTGTTGGTCGTTTAGACGTAGAAAAAGCCGTGATATCGATCCCTTGTATAGATGGTATGAAAGTAGCCCCGACGGACGCCTACTAAAAGTGGCCCTCTAACAGAGGTTTTATTTCCAGCCATCAATACTGAATTTTTTTTTTCGGAGCCCTCACTTAAAAGAAAGTATCCGCCTAACCGAGAGGTTTGTCTGTAATTTCCAAAATGTCCGGCCGCTGTTTCTGGCCGCTTGATTCCATGCTCAGTCATTAAACGGCCCGAGGGTGAAACGTTCAGTTATTATTGCGACTTTAGAGGTCAACTGAAGTTACGTTAGTGAAAATGAAAGAGCCTCTCTTTCCCCCTATTTCACCTTCCTTTTCGGAATTATTCCGTCGTGTGATTTAAGGCTCGTTTCAACTGACACTAATGTTTCGATTACCTTCTGGTCTCGAAAGTGACGCTTTGTTTCAATTGTTTTAAACAAAAGTTATACAAGTCGCACGCCGAGGTAGCTCATACCTAGCCACGAACCACAGATCTTCTCAGTAATCCTAAGATCGAACCAGTTGGAACAATTGATCACACAACCGTGCCTTCGCACGCCATGATAAACAGCCTACTATAATTCATAGTTTTCACAGAAGCATCGTTCTACCGGCGCCGTAAATGTTATGGATTTATAATTATTGTATTTCTTATCTTACCTCGATCTGTTGTTTCTTTTCCTTCTGTCTTTCCTTACTTGTTCCTCCAAGTTTTCTGTGAGTGTACTCGCCGTTTGAACAATTTCTTTATGGTGGCCATTTGCAGTGTGTTTATTGATTTTCTTCAGCGCGTCACGCTAACGTAAGTACACGTGTCTTTTTCTCAATTAAACCCATCTTGAAAAAAAGTCGTCAATTCTTCTCGCGAAATGCTTCAGCTTTTTCTTAAGACACATTTCTGTTATTAACTGACTAATTTGGTAAAACTTTCGACACCAGTCGATAGGAATACCATTGTTATGTTTTGTTTAATTTGAAATTTCAAGTTTACAATCACGTTAGATCACCATATCTTTAGTCACTAGTGAAAAACAATCATAGTTTTAAACAATCGGTCTGTTTTTCCTAACATTTTAAAAAAACTCAAAACTCAAAACTCCTCCTGAGGACGGCAAGTCTTTAAGTTTTTTGTAAATCAGTCAAGTTAGCAGATTTAATTGCCGTAGGGACGAAGACTAAAACAGTCTGAAATTGTCGAAATGCAAATTACAGGAAGGTCACTCAAATAAAACTGACACTTCTGTAGACAAGGGTTTTAGTTTCTAAAGAAACTGTGCTGCTGCGTCGGTGGGGAGTGGAAACAAATATTTGGTTTTATCAATAAGGTAATTTGGCCACCGTAAAGAGATTCGAGTGTTTATGTTTCGAGCGTTAGCTTTCGTCAAAGCGAATCCCGAATGCTTGGTTTATCAACAGAGTCAGTTGAAAAAGTAATTTGGCTACCGTACTGTGGGATTCGAGTGCTTTATAGCGTTTTGAACACTTTGTCAAAGCGATTCTGAAGACTGACCATTGTATGAATGGCAACTGACTCAAAGGAGTTGTTTCTGAAACAAACAGCAATAACAACCCCAACAAAAAACAAACACATCGAAATTCGACGATTCTGGAAAAAGAGACGCCAATTTATTCTGACAGTTGAATTTTTACGTAATTATTTAATTTTCTGTGTCAACCATCTTGAAATGTGTGACGAAAAGGATATGGGGCCAAGACATGGCTGGCCATGGTTATTGCAGTTTGAGTACACAGATACAGATTTTCCAAATTTTCTAGTCCATCCTACCGTGCGGTCGGCGCTTCTGAAATTGAAAACACCCGATCAAGCTTTCATACGTCATTAATACCTACGTTTGCCTGTGATTAGTTGTGCAGAACAAGAGAAATACTACAAAAAGTCTTCATTCAAGGCACAAGGAAATGTTTACCATTATCAATTAAGGTAACTTATTGCTTGAGCAATCATTTTTAGATGCTGAATAGAAATGAATGGTTTTAATTCTATATTTTTGCATGTGCAAAAGCGAACTGAAAATGAAAGAATGCCATGTGTACTCATCTAACACATTTGCTCTTTAAAGAAACAAGATAAACTATCTTTTAATTTTTTTACCATTTAAGAGCTTGCAGTAGTACACCAGTTGGGCTGTCAGTATACCTGACCATCAGACTTGTTCGGTTAGTAAACCCTGTTAGTCTATTAGTCGACTATCATTCAGTCAATAAGAGAACTTCAGTAGATTGTGCTACTAGTACGAACTGACACGAGTACGAGTTTTTCCAATAGAGAAAGAGAGCGCGCTTGAACCAGTGTCATTTTGGCGGGAAAAGGAGACAGCCGTCGTCATGGTACTATGAGGTTTTGTGAGAATGACGTAGTGGCGAAAGTAAGTCGTCAAACCGTGAGTGATCTCGTCATTTTGGAATCACGAAAAGGCTTAGCTATCATCATTAAAAACAACTGCGTCAAGTTCGTCGCTCACTGAATAGTAAAATGAAGCGGCCCTTCCAATTCCCGGCATATATCATCTCATCTTAGTACTTCGCCAAAAAGAGTTGAAGTCTTATTAGAAGTCATATTGCTACTAGAATCTGAAGGCTCTAGTAAGTGTATCAGTCAACAAGTTTGAGAGGGGTGTACACGTTATGTTTAAAATAGGAAAGGATTTTTAGACATTGATCATGTAATATTGTTTTCCATTAGTTGTCTTATATTTTGTTACTATTTCAACCATCTCATTTAAACAAGACGAAAACCTGCCTTTGTAGAGTACCGTGATCACAATAGCGATCCATCCATCCAACCACCTCAAGTACAATGTATTCATGTCCAACCAGCCAGCCGGTCCGGTTACTTAGTCATTCAATTAGTTAAGACAGTAGCCAGTCTTTCATTAACTTATCACTTAATTACTCAGACAATTACCTACTCAATCAATCAATCAATCAATCAATCAATCAATCAATTAATCGGTGAGTGTATTGTTCAGTCTGTTTATCCCTGGACTATTTTGACAGCCATTTATCAAGTCCATTGTCCAATCAGTCAATCAGACAGTTTGATCATTAAATTCAGTTACTTGTTGGTCAATGAGTGAGTCCGTTGGTTTTGTCAATCCAGAAATCAGCGTGCCAGTCAGTTTGGTTATTAAATCCACTTTTTTTGCCTGAATGTAATCAATTGTTTAGTTGATCAGTCAGCCTATTAGCGTAGCAGGCCGGCCCTTGGTTTCTCAGATGGTCATTGGACAACAAGGAAGACCAATGAACAAGTGTCTTGATTTCTGTATGAAGTGTGGCAATCTATTTTCACACAAATACATTCGTGACTTCCTGTCAGTGCCCCAATCTCTGATTGGCCGAACCTTAATTAGTCATTGAAATTTGCATAATAGCCATAAATATTAAGTGTGTGTTGTGTTTCGAAAATCGTTCAGACAGATTTTGTCTTTCAGTGAATTATTGTCATTTGGCATGGCCACTCATAAGCCTATACCCCAATCGTTCAGTTAATACATAAGTCAAAAACTGTGTTACTAAGGTAGTTGAACAGTCAGTTGGTCAATTATTCAGTAAGTTGCTTAGACAGTAAGTCAGCAAGTCAGACATTTGGTCATTTATTTAGTCATTAGTCTGTCGAGGGGCACACCAGGCTGCTACTAGGGTTTCTCCGGCCTGTTTTCCCTAATAACATTAACATGGATATATTTTTACAAGGCAGACTTGTTAGCCAAGCGCTAAACCTCCAACCTGGAGGGCCAGGGTGCTGCTCGATCTGGCCCCTCCCCAGTAGACCAGTCTGGTATGGTTGAATCTACAAGGAGCGGACCATCTCTAGGGGTCATGAGGGCACACAAACTAGCCTCCCCAAGACGCCAGGTCAATCCACTAAGGGAAGACGGACAGACTGTAAACCAGCGCACAAAACAGCCGAGTGTCAATCTCTCAGTCATTGAGTAAGTTAGTCAATCAAACAGTAAATCAGTACTCAATAAAAGCCTTTTATTAAATCAATAGCTATGTTGTACAGTAATGTACCAGTCAGCCTTAAATTCAGCCGTCTGCTTAGGTCGATTGTAGAGGAAACGACTTAGTTCCACTCTATTGAACCAAAATGTATCCCATGGCTTTGGTCCTCTTGGTTCCATTATCTCCCCATGAACCATCATTTCCACATGTGTTGGAATTGTCTTGATAGCCACCAGTACCAAACCCGATTCTGGAGTCAGGGGTTATGCAGTCGTTCTGGTTGTTTCCCAGGATTCCAATTCTTGCTCTGGAAGAGCCCTTTTCCTTACCGATAATATTGAATCCTTCTTTGTTACATCTGGTCTGCAAGGACGCCCGAGAACCAATCAGCGTCTTCCACGTGTTACGACCCAGTGACGTTGCACGGTATTTCCCGTCAGCAATCAGTGCGTGCAGTGAGTTGGCCTGCTTATTGATGACGAGGAACTTGATCTGCTGACCGATCTTCATACCGAGGCAGATCTTGGAGAAGGCTGTGTTCCAGTAGGTAGGCAGCTTGGTCTGTTGTGTGTCGAACCCAGTCTTTCCTCCTGCAAGGTTATAGGCATTTCTGTTGCTCCAGAAAGGGGAATCGAAATGGAAAGTTTTCTGAAATAGAAAGAAGGAAAATTAGTCAACTGTCAGATGTTCAATAGTTGAACAGCGTTTGTAAAAAATGATATCGTCAGAGGACAGCTGAATACCTTTGTGCCGTCAATCTTCATGGCCAGCGTCCACCCTCCATCTCCACATCCAAAGTTGCCCATGTGACAGTAAACAGGAATCTTTTGTGAACCAAACATCAGCGGATACACTTGGCTTTTGGTGGAACTGGAAAGGGAGAGAAATGGTGTAAGTTAAAATAATAAGGAGGTGTTATCTTTGCCTTTTTTCTTTAATTGTTATGGGAGATTCAGAATTTTAAAATGTTGGCCTGGTATTCCAATTGGAACCTTCCTTTGTAGGAATTCATTGTCTTGCTTAGTCAGCGGAATGTGGCTTAACTAAAGTACACCTCAAAACCCACCTGCGGTTTTCATATTGTTCCTTGCAGGAAGAGGCGGGAACGGCTGTTAAAACATAAAGATCCGGTTAGATGTAGTTTTAAAAATTTCAAAACGAAAACATTAGACTCACTGATTGATACGCGAGACACGAAAGAGACGAACGAGGAATTTATGCTGTGGACACGCGCGAAGTTTTCCCTCTCGCGCGACTTTTTCGAACTGCGCTTAGTGATGCAACTGTAGTGATTAAAACCTATGGAAAGGAAAGACAGGAAAAACACTACAGACAAATCATTTTACCTGGTGGCAGAGTAGGTGAAGGTTTGTTGACCACTGCAATGAGACTTTCCAGTTTAGTTTGCAGCATTTTAATGGCGTCGTTTGCGTCCGAATCCTGAAGCAGGTTACACATCAGATTACAAACCATCATCTTGTCGTACGGTTTGGCGCAAGATTTGGAGGAGTTGTTGGCGCCATTCACGGTCAGGACGAGGAAAACTGCAAGGAAATAAACTTGGATAGGCAAACGCATTTTTGAGAAATTCAATGAACGGTTTTGAGCTGCTCAGCAAAGATTGAAAGTCCTGTGGATTGCTGACTGTTATGACTAATAACACGTAGGCTGCATTTTCTTAAGTTCAAGGCAACCGAGAAGATTGTATTAACAATGCGGGAATATTTTCTCGCTTCGAGCGGCGTCCAATCAGTGTCTTCTAAGGTTATTTTTATCTTCATTCGCCTCATTAGCTTTTGGCATCATCAGTAAATTTAAAATTATTCGAGTTGGATTTTGTAAACAAGTTATCCCAATCTCGCAGATGTTGGGGAAAATGGACAAAATTTACAGAATGAAGAACCTCTGCGCAAGGGAAACTATAAAAGTAAAGAGAAAATTGTCTAAATGCTGTTAATTTAGCGGTTGTATTATGTATTTTGGAATTCAGGGGAAAATAATGAGATGCAAAGAAACGTTAGCAAGTGAAATAAAGGAGCTGTCTAAATTATCTTTTGAATTATTCCGTCTGTTGCGTTTTCCATCCTTTTAGTTTTCACTGTACTGGTTGCAATCGTTCTACGACGGGGCAATTACCGGAACCTTCATTTTGTCGTACGGTTTGGCACAAGAATTGAAGGATTTGTCGCCATTCACGGTTTGAGGACGAGGAAGACTGCGAGAACATAAGCTTGGAAAGACAAACGCATTATGAGACGGCTCAGATAGAGTTGTTAGACGTTCAAAAACGAAGTTCTATTGATTAACGGCTCTCGTAACTAATGGGTAGATTTGCCCTTACTTAATTCCAAGAAAGCAGAGAAGATTGTGTTTACATTGCAGGAATATATTCTTGCTTGCAGCCCCGCTTCTCAAGATTATTTATATCTTGCGGCTCGCATCATTACCCTTGGCATCATCAGTGAATTTAAAATTTATACTGAAGTTGGATTTTGTAAACAACATCTTCTAATTTTCCCGTAGATGTGGAGGAAAAAAGCCAAATATTACAGACCGAAAGACCTTAACGCGCGTAAAACAAATACGTTAGAGTGATAACAATAAATTACATAAGTTCTGTTTTAGCGGTTGTATTATGTGCTTGGAATGATCGAGTCAGAGGCGACGGAACGTTAGCAAGTGAAATGAAGGAGTTGTCTGAATTCAGCGGCTCTTTTGAACCAACTCGACAGATACGTTATCCACTATTGTAGTTTTTGATGGTTGCGAAGTGTCTACGACAAAGCAATTTGACGATAAGATTCAAATACGTATTAATAACATATATTTTTTTTTCCTCTGATCGTGAGCGGAAGGTATTCTGAAAATGCTACAATCCGCTTGGCTCAAGGAGCGGACAGAATTTTCATATCAGCCCTTTCATAGGGCCGATTGACTCTATATACAATGTAATAAAATGACCACCATGATTAAATTTCATTAGCCTTCCACTTTGCAATGAGTTTTGATCTTTATGCCAATTGCTGTTGGAAGCTATACCCCCAATGAATTATTAATCTTAAAGAGACTCACTTCTCAGCTTTTATAATAAGATTGTAAAAAAAAAAAAAAAAAAAGAAAGAAAAACTGCTTTTGTATATTAAAAAAGAAATCATCCCCAAGGTGGTGAGTTCTTTTTATTTATATAGCATGTTGCACAGAACAAAGATTTCATTTAGGGTGACCATGTGAACCGATAATTATCATTAGAGACCAGGGTGGTATCAAGAGACTACTGAAAATATACACAACAGAGGTAAATAAATTAAATTGGTTCCATGGACCTTTACTACACACCAGTAATAAACAGTAAAACTTTCATGGAGTTAGAGAGTATTTATTATCAAAACTGGCTATGTTTTGTTTTGGTGAAAAATTCATTCGTCATATGTTATTTTAAAATTTGAATTAATGTAAATAAATTTGAAATTTGTTTGGAGTGCTTTATTAATATATGACACATATCTAAGAACCATCATTGTTTTGCCCTCCTCATTTAAACCTATATTATTTTAAGTGTCGTGAGTTGTATTATGGCTGATTTTTTATTTTTGAGCAAAATTTATTCTTTATTTAATTTTCAGAATAGAGTGAAAGTGATTTCTCAAATGGAGTTATTACAACACCAAACTTGCAGTTAATTTAAGGAGTTAAATTACTTTAAAAAGGAAGAAATTTTTACTGCTTTTTTAGAGTTACGATAGCTCGATTTGATGACTTCAATTCACCCCAGATTAGGAGTTATTCTTGATTGCGGGAGTTAAAATAACCCAATGCAAGAAAGGAGTTATTTTGGAACCTAAATTTTTAACTCCATTTCTAGAATTTTACTACCTCCTTAAAGAGCAGAAATAACTCCACTTATGGGGTCGAATTAACCCTGGATTTGAAGTCAAACTCAGTAATTAAAATGACCCCTTAGCTGAAGGAGTTATTTTGGACCTAAAACATTAACTTCTTTTTGGGAGTTAAAACAACTTCCTGAAAATTACTAGCTGTGACAGCAAACGAGATGCATAAAAAGCAACCGTTATCTAGACTGTGAACATCGTGTATGTTACCTCCACCATAACTCCAGTTCGCGAGCAGCGCTGTAAGTTTGTCGCTATGATTGAAGTTCTTCGAGAACGACTGGACTATTGTGATTGACATTTTTTTTCTTCAATTTTCTGGCAAGGCCAGCCCGTAAACTTTGGTTGGAATCTAACGTGAAATTCTCCCAGATAAATTTTAAAAAACTGACTAAAAAGCTTTAGTTATTAACGTTTACAGTCCCCTCGGGCAAAATCCGCCCCAAACCCCTCCCCTTCAGGACGCAGTCTCGACTCCAGAGCTCTTCCCTTTTGCGCATGACTGACGGCGGGAAGGCGCATGACGTAGTCAAAGCCGAGCGGCTCTGGGGTCGAGAATGTCTCCCGACGATGCCTCCTTTTGGTACTGCGCATACGTTCTGCGCATCTCGGGGTGATCTGGGAAACGTGATTTTCCTTAGACCCATCAAGCTTATAGTTCCGTATGAGCTAGCGAAGAGAAGGTGAGATTCACTCCATGTTTGAAAAGGCAAAACACAATTGTAGTTTTAGCTTGTCTTTTATAAAATTTTTAAAATTGCTTATATAATACAACGAGCAGATAATTATCTCTTCCTTTCACCCGCTGGGCCACAAGGCGCTACGTTTAAGACGCCCAACTGTTCCGGTTCCAGCATTGCATGAAGTTTGCTCATAAATACTCAAATTTCCTGTAACCAGCTGCTCCCCTTCCTTGATGTTTAAGACCGCCTTAGCAACAATGAAACGCGGAAGAAAGATCTTCACACAGGTAAACAATACATTCAGTTCATAAAACCTTGAGCGCTTTCGATTCGCCCAAACGTTCCGGTTTCAGGACGTTTCGAAAAATTTAGTTGCCGAATGGAAAGAGATTTTCCGGTGAAGCACAACCGACTTGAAACAAACCCGTTCTATCCACGAGTTTTGAAGAAACTGGACCCGAGTAGGATTGGCCGATGGTATGGCATTCTCCGGTTGGTCCGATTTTCCAAAGTGTTGAAGGGCCACTGTCACGGAGATTGTGCTGTTTGTTGGTCACCACTTCTCAAATATTTGACTAAGAACATCTTCTTTAACATAAAATTGCTCTTAGAGCACCGATACGAAATATGAAATGATTTATCCGAGGAAGAATAATAAACTGTAATCTGTTTTCAGCGATATTTCCAAAGTTACACAGGAGGAACATGAAAAAATTGGCCACTTTTTTTTTTCTTCTAGTTGCAATCCATTTCCATCCAAGCCATCTGCAGCCAAAGATTTAGTTTCTGTGCGCTATTAGGGTTATTGTTGACAAGAGTGGACCATTATTTCAAATAACTATTTAATTACGTCTATACAATGTTTTTGTGGTCAAAGTGACACTAAAAATCGGTTACACTGCTCCTTTTTAAGACAACAAATTGCGAGATATAACAAAAACTCCGAAATTTTATTTTGAAAATTTCTGTTCCAATCGATTCCACACCCGAATTTTTGGTCGAATGGAAGGCGCCATAGAGTTACAATACGCACTATCCAATTCATGCACCTGGCCTGACATTTGAGTCCTATTATGCTCTACCGACGTTTCTTCCGGGGCACCGAAGCAAATAAAATGAATGAAATATCTTTTGGGAAAGCTTTTAGTTACTAATCATCTCAGAAATTTTGGTAAATGCCACCACAAACCTTCGTACCACGGAAAACGTTTTCGATACGAAGGGACAAAAAGATGTTGTTTGGAGCGTTAAACTAAGCAAGGTCAGCTAGCATCTTTAGAAAGTCAGCAGCTTGTACTTTTGGGGAACGGGATTCGGCTCGCTAAAATATTCTTTGATGGGATTAATTCAGCAAAATTAAACAGAAAACAGAAAAGGACATTTGAAGTATCTTGCATAAATTTAATCGTTGCGTGTTCCCCCCCCCCCCCCCTCCTTTTTATTTTTTGATAAACTCTGTACAAAAGAAAAACCTCGACGTTAACTTTCTCATAAAACGTGGTTTCAGTCATTCGTTTTGCAAAAGAGAAATTAATCGCGTCCGGTGAATCCCACGCCACCAAAATTTACAACTACCAAAATAAAACAACAATGTTCGAACACCAGTCGAGATTACACTGTTTTCTTTAATTTTTAAAAGAGCTTTTTTATAAGAACGTTGAAGGTGAAATCAAGTCAAACGGTGAGGCCTCCGGTGCAGAGGATATAGCGCTAACTTAGTTTACAAACATTTATTAAACCGCTGTGACGACTGCTAAGCTTAAAGTACTAATGCACTGCACCTTAAGGTTTTAATTGAGGCTGAGATGGGAAATAAGCATATTTAAAAGTCGTAAAAAGCAGCTGTTCTCATCACCCCCACGGTCATTTCATATTCATTTTAAGCCTTTCTTCTTCAGAATCAGAATTTTCTATGTTCAGAATATTAATCTTTTTACGGCACGTGTACGCTAGCTGTACATTTTTAAATAACGGAATTAATCACCATTAAATAACAAGTAGGCTTTCTTGTAGTGACAAGTCTTCTGGTCTTCTGAAGCTTGTTATATGTCCTCCTTTTTGTATACCCCTAAAACGCCTACGGGACTCGGCTATAGACTAGCTGCAATTAATAATCAAACATTAGGGAGTGCGTTTGATGTAAGCAGGCTCTCACTCCTTTCCATTCATTCATTCAACGTTGTCCCGTACAATCTCGACTCCAATCTGCATGCATTAGGAGTACGTTCTTTCTACGTCGAACGCAATGAGCCACTCTTCTTTGCGAGGAAATCGATCTTGAGAAATTCCCACCAACTTCCCTTTTAGCTAAACTATGATAACTGTTCTGTATAACAACGATAAGAAAATGACGGAACTTTTCACTGATTCTACTCTATTAGTCGTAAACCGACTTTTTAAGCGATTTAGAATTTTAGAGTCGCGGTTCTGAAACGAATATAGGTTCTCCATTGCGTGCAATGAAACTGTTTGCAGTTTTCCGCCGCCTGCCAGTTTAACAGTGATCGATTTCTCGAGAGCAAAAAAATTAATACAACATTTATTTGAGTACTTTCGTTATAAATAGCCCACGTTATACTTGTATCCGGTTTGCTATCTTCTAATCAAATTTTCGTCGGGAGCAAGAACATTAATACATTTCTTTGAGTACTTTCGTGGTAAATGGCTTACGCTATACTGTTGTATCCGGTTCGACATCTTCTAATGAAATCCCCGGTTATTAAGCTGAGTATTCGAAGGACTAAGTTGAATGAAAACGAAAAGTTGGTAAAACATTTGCGTAGGGAATGCTGGCTTTTTCCCAGACTACGTAGACACGCGCTTCAGGCGAAAATTTCCGAGCCGAAATGGCATGTATTACCTTTCGATACGCTGGCCGAAGTAATTTCGATGTACATTGACTGAACAAAATTCGGCTTTCTCATGACACGACCTGGTGAATTCGGGGGAAAGGTTTTCCCCCACAATTTCACTAGCGTTCTAGCTTAACTTATTGACCGGTCGTTATGGCATTTCATTTTTTTCTATAGGTACTGGACCAAGAGAAAAGATACACCTGATACAGTAAAAAACCCGTTATTTATTTTAAACGTATTGGACGGACTATCCTAACTATAAAGGTCTATAAAACTACAACGATTGCAATGGGTCGCTGTTTTCTCTCCTCCGATGTAAGTCTACAGCGGTTAACAGAAAGACGTAAAGTTCTTCTTGGTTGACGGATACAAACAAAACAATAACGTCTATTTTAAAACCAATATAATTGATTCTCCATTACTTTTATATAGCGTCACTTTCATGTTCCGAACAGTCACTTACGGCTAAGCTTAATTTCACTTTACTGACACAAAAAGCTGTCTATGTTGAGTTAACTGCTCGCGAAATGAGACAAATTTTAATTTTAATTTTAAACAAAAGAAAGAAGCTTGCAAAATTTAAAATACTACGCAAAGGTAATTGGTATCGGTGTAAAATTGATATCAATGCTCTAAATTTGCCATTTTAAACTTTTACATTCAAACACGGTCAGTTTTGATCTGGATGCTGAAAACACGCAAAAAATAACAAAAATAATTCACCACACGAAAAGTATATAAAACATATGTTTGAAGTCACCCGACTCGTAAAGACTGAATAATCGGATATTTCGCGTATAAAGAAACACAACTAAAACATACTAGAATCGCAATAGGTAAATCATGGATTTAGATAGCTTTTTGTGTTGTAACTGAATGAGAATGGAACTTTCTCCTCACGCTACTCAGATTTCACAGTCGTTTTCAGCTGTTGCTAAGACAAAGGAAGTTTACTTGGCGTTGTTTCTTCCTGGTTAAAAAAAAATTGCCTTTTTAAAATAAACCTTTACCTTTTTTTTTTTATCCTATCTTAAGGTACCCTGATGAAATCATTATTTTTTGCTTGCTTTGTTTTCTGTTTTTCATCACCTTCAAACCATTTTCTGTTTGGGTAATAAACCCTTCGTAATTTTACTGATAACAATAGAGAGATTTAGGATCGCGTTCACGGCAAACGACACACATGAGACTCCCGTAATGTTTTCTCTATTTTTTTAATAGCTGGTAACTATTATCCCTTGTTAGTCGTGCCGCGGAAGTAGTCTGAAACGTTTTTCTAGCGCTAACGCGCGCTAGCTGTTGAAGGCTGACTGTAAAGCCAGCGACACACTTGGCGATTTTATACGCCGATGGCAGCGATAGGCGAAAATCGCCAGGTGTGCCCGGTGCAGGGATTGCGATTTTCGCTGATCGCCGCGATCGGCGTATAAAATCGCCAATATCTGGCATATCAAATCAGTATCGGCGAATAAATTCGCCAAGTGTGCCCGTTTCCGCGATTTTCTAGGTTTAATGCTGCGAATCGCCAGTAAAGCCAACCCATCAGGTTGGGCGATTTTATCACATAATTTTTCAAAACTGCCACATCGCCGCGATCGGCAAAAAAAATCGCGGGGTGTGTCCGCATCAATGGCTGGCGAAAATCGCTTGCGATTTTCGCTGGCGATCAAATTCACCGCGATCGGCGTATAAAATCGCCAGATGTGTCGCTGGCTTAATGCATTTGCAACTGTAACTTCACAGCACGTTTCTTCTGCACGGACCTTTCCATTATTTGCTTTTTGGGCCAATTTTAAAACAAAAAACGTTTAACGTGACAACTAGAAACAATAAATTTTCGCCACAAGGCTTTTTGCGACTTTTTATACAACTAATTACAAGTAAGCCAAAACATTGTAAATTAATTGATTCCGAAGTGCGGTATAAAAGGGATCACACTGGGGATTCTACTATAGCACTCCATACTCTAATTTCATCCGAGCTGTTACTTACGATCGCCATGAAGTTCTTGACCTCGCTGGTTTTCCCTTACATCTTTGTTTCACTGGTTTTACTGTCCGTTTATCATCAAACTGCAGAGGCCCTGGCTGTACTTCCATGCAACGTGGATAAGAGTTGTCCAGAAACGAAGGTAAATTTTCCAACTTCATCAAGAAACGAAATCTAGAGGATTCTTAACTTTGTTTTACTGGATTAACTCTACTTTATGGTGTCAAAGTTAATCTTCCTTTGTTCGAGCAAAATGTTTCCCTTTGCCAAAGTCAAATAAATTCCGCGACAGAAAAGTGTATTCTCTTCAGTTAGAATTAGCCGTATTCAAATTAGGTCCGAATATTCTTGACTCCATCCCGCTAATTTTTATCGCAAATTTGCCCTTTTGAGTATAGACGCTTGTGCAAATTCTGGTGCCAATTAAAAGTTGAATCGGTCACGAATCCACAACTTTTCCCTAAGTGGAAACGAAGGGACCTAGGGGAGTCTAGCATTGAGATGTTCAACACCTGTAGGTCAGGCTTAAATGTATTACAAGCGGAGGTGCTCTGGAAAAGGAAAGGTGGTTCAACTACCGTGTTTCTTCAATTAGGCATCCGCTGGCTCGAAGAGCATCTACTTGCACTGGACTCATGGAAGCTGATAAAGCCATCAATCTCCAATAAACGAAGTTAGAAATAGTGCCGTGTGAGCTTAGAGGAGGTGGATAAATAAACTAAGTAAATGAATAAAATGCGGTATAAAAATCTTGCCTTAATGGCATCTTCTTATATCTTCTAACTTATGCTTTGTTTCATCCTTCTTGATATTTTCAGTTGGCTCATTACCGAAGAAGCATTTGTGAGGCCGCGCGCTCAATGAACTGCAAAAGAGAAAATAACATCTTAAAGCAAAAACTGGCTGGTGCCGATGCAGAAATCCTCCAACAGTGATATCTGACGATCGCTTTCTATGAAGAAGCTATTAGTAGAGCAGCAGAGTTATAATTGTAATTTAAACTATCAACTTTTTCAATAAACAAACCTGCCTATATTTGACGTCGTCTCCTGTGTGTTGGTCTATCTGCTTTCATTTGTCTTTTACATTCATGCGTTGTTTGGGTGGGTGGATTGAAATATGGACTGATAGCTGCTGCCAGTGGTGCCTTTACATGCTGACGTCCGATCTCACAGAAGAATTGTAAACCGCCATGAGACTATGTGATCTGTGCGGTACTAAAACGCATTATCATTATCCTCTTTTTGTCTACATTTTACTTACAAGTGAGTCTGTTCGCCTACTTAACTCTTTGTGTGGAATCGGTGAGGCGTCAAATGTGGGATGCGAGATGTATTTGTAGTTACAAAAAACTGGATCATTGAATAATGAAATTTTAGAGCTCTAATTGGCTTAGCAGAGATGGGATATCAGGCATTATAATCCATCAAATATTTTTGCTCGCACGCAATTGGTCTAAACGCCTCACGTGACCGAATATACTCCAGCTAAAATTGGGGAATATCCGGTGATATTCCCCACGTGATATTCCGATTTCAAAAACTTTAAGGCGCGTCAAGCTTGCAATTAAAATTAATGTCAAGATGGGGGAACGGTTTGTTTTTGTGACAGAAGAAGAGATAAACCTGCTGGTCAATAAAGCAGTACCAGAAAACAACATACGCTCTTAACGTTTTTGACGGTAAACTGTTCGTAAACGAAATGTTGAAATACTCAAGCTCGTATTTGCGACATTTTCTCTTGGTTTGAACTCTGTTCAACAGTCTTTGAATTAAAAATGTGGCAAAACTAAAAAATATGACAGACGAAACGTTTTAGCCCATCTCATTTAAGAGTATTTATATTATTTTTTAAGTCTGGCAAAATGAGAAAGCCATCAACAAGCCACTAAATTAAATGAGTTTAATAAGATCGAAGCTCGCTCACACGACGGCAAATATTACAGTTGTAATTCAATGAGAGCAATTCGTGCTGGCCTGGATAGGAATTGAAATAAAGAAAACATAAATTTTAGTACCATTACTGGCAGAGTTCAAGCCGGTAAATGATGCTATCAATGCTTAACTGGTCGAGTTCGCTCGCGAAGACAAAATCTCGTCCACGAAACATAAACCAGCCATGAAACCCCGAGATGTCGAAACTCTCTACGAGGAAAAGCGGCTTGTCCTACTCTCGAGCAACAAGTTCAATGAATCCTCAGCGATGGTGAGCGACTTCGTTGCTGGCTCAATTCAATGTCAAGTTAGCAAAGAAAGCGCTCTGGGCCCAGTTGCTCGAAGCATGGTTAGCGCTAACCATTGGTTAACAGGTATGAAAACCTATAGGTTGTCATGGCATTTAACCTGGGTTAGCGCTAACCATGCTTCGAGCAACTGGGCCCTGATGGAAATCCAGCAAAAACAACCGGTGGCGTCGTATTCGACTTCAGGTTCAGCTTCGAAATCTTCACAGGTCGTTTTCGGCTGGTAAATTCCACAATTGTATTTTCAATATAAAGTACTGCTCCAATTGAACACTAGATAAAAGACCAAAAGGACAAAGCTCCGGCTGCTAGTTCGTTGACGGCGGTTTACACTTTTTACGGAATGCGATACTTTTTTGATACAACTTTCTTTACTTTTCTTATGCAAATGCAGGCTAGTTTGCACCACAACAACACAATTTACATGATAAAAACAGTGAGGTCCTATGGTTGGCGAAATGGTGCAAAATGCAGGATAAATATTCATTCACATTCAGCTATAATATCCATTCACATTCACGATTAATATTTTGATTAACAAATAAAACCGTTCACATTCAGCATTTACATCTATATTCTGGGTTCACATTCAAGATTTGTATTCGTTCAGTAGTTTTAACTTCATTCACATTCAGCTATTGTATCGGTTCACATTCACAGTACGCCGAATGGTGCAAAATTCACGAAATATTTCCATTCAGCAATTTCTGCGCATCGTATCGTTCGTGCACCACGTGATATAAAATGACCTCGTACCCAGAGCCCGCGCTTTCGTGATCAAAAGGGCGGAAGCGGGTGAACGGACCGAACCATATGATGTCTCTGATTATGAACTTTTTTTGGAGCAATACTTGACGTCCTTGACGAAAGTGAAACATTATGGGAGACACCACACATGCTAATGCTAATGCTGCTTGGATTATTCTCATTCATTCAGGCTGATGGCCACTTCCCTTCACATTTTAACCATTCGCTCAATGTTTCGCACCTATCTAGGAAGCCAACAAGCTGGATGTTGTGCAGTCACTTGTGACTTACAGTATGCTGACCAAGAACAAGTGTTTGCTGGATCAGATGAGGAAAGGGCTAGCAACTCTCAATGTCTTGCCTCAGATTGAAAAGCACCCAGATCTGTTTGAGCATTTGTTTGTAGATGAAGTAAGAAATGCAACCTCTGATTTTGTGAAAAAATCTACTGCAATTGCCTGGTGAAGATAGCAACAGTGCCTCAAAGAGGTCTATTCAGATGCTTCTTTCATTTCTTGACAAGGCTGAAGTGAGCGATTTGAAAGATTTTCTTCAGTTTGTCACCGGTAGCTGCTCTGTCACTAGTAACATGGCTCCTAGTTGCATTCGGGTCAGCTGTGTTGATACAGAATCGTTTTTTGCATCCACATGCCTCCTGGAACTAAAAATTCCCACCAATTTTTCAAATCTTGCACATTTCGATGGAGCCTTATGGGCAGTGATTAGGGGAAGCATCTTCAACACAGCCTGAGTTGTTTAAACATAATATTGTACTTCACCCAATGTTTAAATATTTATCTTTGGGGATTTGTTGCAGATATATATTGTTGTTATAGTCCTGTTGAGTTGTGATTAAAATGTGTGGTTAGGTGGTTCAAGAAAGTGATGTTAACCACTTGAAAGTAACATTCGTTTGCAAGTCTTTCAATCTCAGTATTGTCCGGTTCGTTTTGTGATAAAATTCCATGGTTGTTCATTTTCTCCTATTTGAAACTTTAACCATCCTTGTTGGTGCTGATTGCAAAACCAGTTCACTGTACATGCCACGCACACTAGAATGATAACATGATCAATATCAGTTGTGCCACATTTTAGATGACTGTTAAATTCAATTTATTATCATTACAAACCAGCAGAAGTGTGGTCTAGACTTTGAGCTCATTTTTTAGCTCAGTTACTTTGAGCTCAGCTCTCAAATTTCCAAATAGGAATGGTTCTTATAAACTGTTCAAATTATGTGATGATTCAGTTATTGTAGCTTTTAAAATACTTGTTGTTGTTTCTGTTGTTACTACATTGCAAGGTCATTTAAGCAGACTTTTGAAAGCTTGATAGAGCGGTTTTCAGTTGAGTGTCGAAAAGTGATTATTTTCTAATTACTATGCTTTGTGTTTGCTTCAAAAATATCGCGCCACTTTCTTCATCAATCGGAAGCCCCCCTCCCCCCCCCCCCCCAAAAAAAAAAACAACAACAATTACTTGCACACAGTTTCCTGCGCTTGTCGGCATTTACATATAGGCTACTAGTTCTAATTGGTTAATTGAGTTTTCAGTGTCTGCATGTTGTGATTGGCCTGATTAATTACTTGATTTTGGTTTTACGACACTCATTTGAAAACCGCTCTATAACATGGAACTGTGAGGTGGCATTACATTGCGAGAGCTGGTCCTAATTATATAAGTGATCGACCTTTCTTCATATTTGCTATCTGCCATTTTGTAGACTAAAATGTTTTAATTGTTATCTTCAGGTTAGACTATTGAAAATTTAAATAATTATTAGCACAAGAGAAAGTAAAATTTAGATATTGAAATACATAATAAAACTGTGTCACAATGTTATCTAACTGTTTGTCAATTAAGGGTGAATACCCTGTAACATCCTGTAGTCCATACACCACCACGCAACGCCTCAAAGTCCAACGTGATACTAGAAGCATTCTAGCTATTTCAGTCCAGGGAAGGCCCAATGAGCGAAGATTGATCAGCATGTCTTCTGGTATTTTAAGCCTTGGCCTCCCTCTATCACCATTTCTTTCCACTGTTGGACAAACTAGCGCGAGCGAGATCGGTACACCTCGAACTAATGTGGACTGCTTCCCGACAGTCAGTATCAGGTGTTTCCCATAATGTTTCACTCTCGTCAAGTATTGCTCCAAAAAAGTTCCCAATCAGAGGCATCATATAGATCGGTCCGTTCACCCGCATCCTCCCTTTTGATCACGAAAGCGCGGGCTCTAGGTACAAGGTCATTTTATATCACGTGGTGCGCGAAAGATACGATGCGCAGAAATTGCTGAATGGAAATATTTCGTGAATTTTGCGCCATTCGGCGTACTGTGAATGTGAACCGATACAATAGCTGAATGTGAATGAAGTTAAAACTACTGAACGAATACAAATCTTGAATGTGAACCAATATTGATCCAGAATATAGATATAAATGCTGAATGTGAACGGTTTTATTTGTTAATCAAAATGTTAATCGTGAATGTGTATGGATATTGAGTTGCTGAATTTTGCACCATGTCGCCATCCATAGGTAGGTCTTTATCAATACAAGGTCACCGGCAGCCTCGCTACCATTAATAGGCCCCGTCACTGAGTAAGGTGACTCGACCCAGTTATTTTTTGGAGGTACCACCCTACTTTGAAGCTCTTTGGTATCCCCGACTTTACTTTTATCGTAAGTGTGACACATAGAATGGATAACATATAGATCAATCTACAATATAGCAAAAAAAAATTGGCGATCAAAGTAAATGTCGCGTGGGTATAGTGAGGTCTGAGTCGAAATTCTGCTGTTGCCGGCTTTTTTTCGTAAAAATGTCTGGGCTACACATAGTGCGCATTAGTACCTTGCGCTGAACAGAGTTTCAACAAAATCGCAAAGACCCAATTCGAGAAATTTAGCGCTTTCCCAATTTAGGTCAAAATTTATGTAAAAGTGATAAGCAAACTTTACACGATTATATCTAATTAACTATGAGATTTATTCCTTTATTTTGGGGATCTTTATTACAGACGACTCCTTGCAAGTCAGCAAAAAGATTTAAGGCCTTGTAAATGCGTGCGATTTCCAGCAATGCAAACATATAGAAATGATAGTTTTAGCTATTTGTTGACGCTTGTCAGCGTTTCAGAGACCTTCTCACAAACAAAGCATTTTCTTAAAATTTGGTGGTTTTTTTTCCTTCAATTTTTTTCAGGGCCACAATTGATTAACTTATTACCCGGATTCTGAATTTCATGGTAATTTAAAAATTGTGACATTATCTCCTATAAGCCCAAGCTTGAGTAAACATTGAAGATTTTTAGCGTTTTGGCTGAGTTTGTGCTTTGGGAGATTTCTATTGTTTGGAGTTTGTCATGATACAGCATTCAGGAGCATTCTTGTTCAGCATGCGTGCAATGACTACGCTTGCCTGACTTCCGAATGCACTCATTGGACGACTAAACGCTATGTGGCCCAGCAACATCCCTCCAATTTTTTTCTTAAAATCCTTTTCCTAGTGCCAAAAGTTTTCAATTCATTATTTTTTCAGAAACGATGTTTTACGAAAATATTTTGACATCGGATTTCCATCCAAACACTGTTATTTCAAGCCTGTTTGCCTACTCGTCAAAATGGCGTCGAAAACCGTGATAAGGCCTATTATTTTCGCATGCTTTAATTTGGAAGGATAATCACCGATTTGCACCAACAAGTTTATTATACAAATTATAGTAGCTAGAATGTCTGATAAGATGTGTTTCGCATAATAATTATTATGCTTTGTTCAGAGGTGTTGATAATATCTCAGAGTCAATTTCAAAAAAAAAAATAACAGGATCGAAGAAGAAGGAGTTTGGATACACTTGATCACTAATATAATCACTAAAGTGCCGATTAGTGGAAGGTACATCATCTGCAAGCTTTTTGCCTACCGAGGTGAAATGGCGGTTAATTTTTGAGTCGGGCTCTTTTGGCAGCAAACATTTATTCCATTTCTCTCAGTGATATTTATCAAAGCAAAAACTGTTTCAGGTCCTTTTTATTTCACTTTTCCCAACCGACAAATATTGTAATAAAAGTGTGGGGAGAATGACATTTCCTCGCTTGCGGAGGCCTTATACTGGAAAACGCACAACCCTGTGAATCGAAGAAAACGGCCAGAAAGACATCAAGTATTGCTCCAATAAACTTCGCCGTCACAGACGCGAGGAAAGAAGTGGTGTTTAGGCCCAGTTTCCTCATTCCTCGTTTCAAAATTCTTTTTTCTGTGGTCACGTCGGTCTCGTCAATTTTCTTGCAGCCCAGTCTCCTATCAGTCGTCTTCGAAAGCGAGGCTATATACCCCCAACATGGCCGCTGAGTGACCCAGCCCATGACAGCAGATCCTTCACAGCATCGTCAAGAACTAATATCGAGCGTCTTGATACCCTGAGAAGAAACGAAAGCTTCTGTGATGTGACAGTTTCAGTGAAAGGCAAAGTCATGAGAGAAAGCAACGAACAGTTGATCAGAATAGAGCTTGAAGAAGCTAATGTGGCTGTCATGGAAGAAGTACTAAAGTACATTTACACTGGAAATGTTTCAGTTACCGAGGAAACTGGCCATAATTTGATTGCAACTGCAGATTATCTTAATTCTCATGCCAGGCCTGAAAACAGCAGCGTGTGATTTCTTGAAGGTTAGTGTGACACCCGAAAACTGTCTTTACAACTATTACTTTGCCGACAAGTATCAGTGTACGGAGTTGAAGGAGTCATCCTGTGAAGTGATCAAAACAGATTTCAGTGTTGTCATGGAAACAGATGATTTTCTGAACCTCAATGTAAAGCAAGTCATGGAATGGGTGGCTAGTGATGATGTTGTTGTCAGAAGTGAAGAAGAAATTTTTCATGGCATTGTGAAGTGGGTTTCTCACAACAAGAGTGAAAGAGAAAAGGATTTTCCTGAGTTGTTACGTCAAGTCCGCCTGATGTCCATTCCACATGACTTTCTGTTTAACAGTCTGGTCAAGGAAGAGCTCGTAACAACTAACATTGAGTGTGCTTACCTTATCTGCGGTTCTTTGGGGTCAATTTTTTGCTCCAGTGGTAATACCGGTCAGTAATGTATCAAGCTACCAAGACAATGTCTGGAAGTGCAGCGAGATGGAATCTTTGTTCGTGGTGGGAAAAAAGCCTTGTGTTACCCTCCACATGAAAACAATTGGCACCACTTTGGGGACATGATACAGAGACAAAGTTTATATTTTCAGTAAACAAAAAGTAATGTGCGTGATCAGTCTCCAGTGGCAGAATACTACGTACCTTCCACTAACTCATGGGGAGCAATTAGAACAAAGTTTAAGTATAAATAGGAATTTTCTTCTGTATTTGTATTTAATGGTGACGTGACTTAATTGTATGTATTAGCAAATACTGAAACTGTCCCTGAGAACACCATTTTTAATACATACCATCCAGACAAGAATGAATGGGATGGGGGTGAAGCTCTCAGTCGCTGGGGAGCATGTGGTGTTACTGATGGTCATCATATTTACATAATGGGTGGCACTAAGCAGGAAAATGAAGAGATTAATGGAATAACTCAGGTGAAAAACTTGATCCAAGTGAAGATAGCTGGGGGGAAGTTGCAGCTATGAATGAAACGAGACATGATGCTTTTGGAGCAGCCATGAACGGAAAGATCTATGTAGCAGGCGGACTGCAAAAGAATGAGCAGATTTTTACAGCGCTCAAAACTTGTGAAGTTTACAACCCATCAACTGATGAATGGCAGGTGATACCCAGTCTTAAAGTGCCTCGTCACTCTGCAAGCATGGTGTGCTTTAAGGGAGCTTTGAATGTCGTTGGTGGTGTGAAAGATAGCGGGAAATCAAGAGAGTTATTAGTGGAAATGTTTGATTCTGATGAAAATGAATGGAAGGAGAAATCAACTATACCTGTCAAGCATGAAACTCAAGAGGAAGTCAGAAAAAAAATTCACTTCAAAGCTTGTTTTGCAATGATCCACAAAGAGGTGCTGGAAAAATAGATGTACCGGCCATTAACAGGAACAGTTGCACTGGATGCATGTGGGGAAGGACAGTGATAGTGGCTGTAATCTCTTACTTAAGGATGGTGCCTCTAATTTAATAACTTAAGAAAGGTTTGTTTGTGTGGTTTATGACTATGTGGGGAAAGCAGATTATATCAAGGGTCATTAAATCAAAAAAGAAAATAGTTTGGATGTAACCACGCATTTTTTAGAGATTAAAACAAGCAAGAATCATTCTAATTAAACAGTAAAACACAAAGCAATGTATGGCATTTTTTTTTTCAAATTGAACCTTTATTATCTCTGAATAATGCAGTATTACCCCAAATTTTCTTTTTGGATACCAAGAGCAATTGCTATTTAGTTCTGCTTTCTCTGCATAGTTTTAAACGGCACAAAAATATTCCTGTATAAGTAGGCATCACCCATAGAAATTAAACTTAGTATCGCGAGATGCACAGAACGACTTAATGCGCAGTATTACAAAAGTAGGCACCCTCCTTACTTGTTCATTTTACGTTTCTTTTGGTTATTACTAACTGATTTAGCTTATTATTTTCTTCCAAGTCTTTCCCAATGAATTTTAAAACAAAGCCTCCTCCAATGCAACTGCCTTTTTCTTGCATCTAGCCATCATTTGTGGGAAAATTCCAGGGGTAGGGGAGGCTTCACAACTGCATGCTCTTTAATTGTGTTTAGTTCATAAGGCATGCTATTGATTTCTTTGTTTTTATATAACTGCATGTAGAAAGAATAAGGGTTGTTGCTGTTTTTTTGAAGTGTAAATGAATCAATGCATGCCTTTTGTGAGGAATTGTTGTCAAGCACGGCAATGGTTGAATCAACCTGCGGGTAATATACCAGGAAATGTTTCTTTTTTTTTTTTTTAAGTGAATTAAAGGGGATAACCCAAAACGACTGATCCCGGACTGTGTACCCCTCCACCTGACCAGGTTCATGGACTTCCTAAAAATGACCCCCTCTATGGACCACCCCATAAAAAGAAAAAAAAAAAGAAATTTCCATCCAAAACCAAAAGAACAAAAGCAATGGTCATCCATGACTGCATCAAGCCATAAAAGCAGTTGCTTTGTAATTTTATGTAGCCTGGGGCAAGATTCATGAACATGCAGAAGAAATTGGGCCGAACAAAATGGCAGAGAAAAGCAAAGAACAGTTTTATGGTCCAGTTTTAAAACACACTTGTTTATATGGTTTATTTTCTAAAATGAGCAAATGTATTTTGCTATGTATAATTATGTTGTGGTTCAAAATTTTTTTGGGTTTTAAAATTTTTTGAACCAGTTTGATTTTTATGATTATGGTATAATGAATACAGTCGAACCTCCCGTAAGCGACCACCCATAATGTCAAGGATATGTGGTCGCTTACGGGAGGTGGTCGCTTACCAAAGGTCAGACCACAGTGGTCTAAATTTCGGGTAATTTACATATGGTAATTGCGGAGACCTATAGCCTTTTGCTAGACTGCGAGCAGTCCTCCTTTTTTCCTCAGATCACGCGAGCAAAAGCGCCGGCAAAATTATGCAAATAGAAAAGCGAACGAGGAGGGATTTCTTTTTCCTTTCCCTCTGCGCCCGCGTTTCTCTCGGGTCGCAGCTTCCTCGTTCGCTCGATCAATCGCGCGCTACAGCGCTACAGAAGTTAGGAAAGAAAGAGACTGCTCGCAGTCTAGCCTTTTGCCAGTGCTTATCGAAACCCCTAGCAATAACTTTTCTTAGCTACAAGTATATTAAGACCAGTCCAAAATTATTCTAGGCAAAAAATTTGAGGGTCTATGGTGATTATTGTTTGTATCTCGCAAATTACTTATTACAGCGATTGAGACAATTATTGTGAAAGAAACTTGACTCTTTTATTACTCCAGGTGGCGCCGTCTAAATTTTTGAGGGAACGGAACATAAGCAAAAAGATAAGAACGATAAAAGATGAGAGAGTTTTTTCCTACAAGAGATTTGATCTGATTAAAGTTTATTTCAGTGTGAAGTATAGTGCACGTGTATTTTATCAATTGTTTCAATGCTAAGCTATATCGGGAAATACTTCCGGTAGCTCCGACTGTGAGATTTACGGCGTCTGCTGTAATGACGTAGCCAATATGTTACAGCGACACACTTTTCGATTTCCGCCCGTGAGAGATACAGCAGATTGTGTGTCAAGTGCTAGTGGTCGCCTACGGGAGGTTAAAAACAATTGAAAATTATAAAAAAATCATCTCTAAAAGTGGTCGCTTACGAGAGGTGGTCGCTTAAGAGAGGTGGTCGCCTACGAGAGGTTCCATCTATAGTGATTTGACTCGAAAACTTTTGGTATTTTGGAAAAGTGGTCGCTAATGAGAGGTGGTCGCTTACGAGAGGTGGTCGCAAAGGAAGGTTCGACTGTACTACACAAAGCAAAACAAAAATCCGACTGGTTTGAAAAATTGTAATTAACCCCACAAATTAAAACCACGTTGACAACAGGTAATAATCATGTGGCTGTCCCTGCAGAGCCAGAGCCAGCTAAATTTATGAAATCAAAACGCTAAACTTGAACTTCCCTCTCCTCTTATTATGGTATGGTCCAATTAAAGGATTCAGTAGGGGTACTCTGTGGACCAGTCTGCCCATGGATCAGTCTTTTCGAGTTACGCAGTGAGTGAATTAAAGGCCTAAAATCTAAACCAGTTCAGTTTATATATTATAACGCCTATGACTGGCCACAGGGAAACCACTTGTTTCTTTTGTCTCCTGTGATTTAGGGCAAAAGCGGATTCCCATAGAAGTGTTAAATCATTACTGCTGTAAAACCTGGCAGACAGTTTTACTTTGGAGATTGTGTTTGATATTGCGAAAAGAAATCTTGCATAAGAACCCAATGAATTATCTGGATAATTTAGTGTGTATTAATTCCATTTAAGTTGTATATATTTTGTATCTTGCCTTTAGTTTTTGTCACTAGTTACTTATTATTTTATTTGTTTAATTAAATGATTGTTCAATATTTGCTTCTTTTATGTGCAAATACGCAGCAGCCAACTCAAAAGCTCTGTAACTTAATTAGCTGCTGCACACTGATTTCAATGTAACATATTTTTTTAGTTATATAACCTGCATCTATGTTTACTTTTTTTTTCTTCCATTTGTGTTTCTAGTCAAGTAATGTAAAATAAAATGATCTAATTGTTACAGTCCTAATGCACTGCTGTGTATTGAGACCAACACCAAAACACAGCCTTGAGAGCTTTGCAAATCCCAACCCCTCTAATGGGTACCTTTCATAGAGCAGTTTTCATTTTAGTGTTAAAACAATCTCGTACTCAGAGTCCTCAGGTTTTTTGGCCAGCGGTTGGTCACCGGGAGAGACTTTGGGGAACTGGAATTTTTATTTAAATCTTTTGATTGGCTGCCCTGTTACGGCTTGCATTGTTTTACTGCAGAAATCCTGCAGTAATAAAATTCCAGTTCCCCAGAGTCTCTTCTGGCAATCAACCACTGGCCAAAAACCCTATGGACTCTGGGTACGAGATTGGTGTTAAAATTAATATCGTGTCTCGTTTTACTTTACTATGCTCTGTGATTGGTTAGCAAAACTTCCGCCATTTTCTCTTCCAATGAGAAGAAAAGTGAATTAACTGATCATGCCTTGCTTGATGCGTTTTCCCCGCATATTATTCTAGACAAAAACAAAGCAGACCACCATTATTATAATTAGTGCGCAATTGATTTTTCCAAGCTTTGCTATTATATTGTTACATGATATTGTCCGACGCATCGAAGAAAATTATTGTGAATTCTCCAAACAGTTTTTTGCGGGAATTTTCTGTGTGTATTGGCCGTGGGGGTTGGGGGGACGAGGAGGGGCTAACTCTGAAACGTTTTGTGTCGGGGTGTGCCACTGGGACTCTGAAACCCTTACCCTAATCCTGAACAATCCAGTTTTCGTTAGTTGAAATGGATGTCGGAGGGCTATATATGTTGCATTTAGTGACATTATCATGGCTTTTAAACATGCCTTAAAGTATGCAGATAATGCGCGACGTGGTATGGACAATTCATAAATAAATTTAAACTCAGTTACGGCTCACCACTACCGGCAAAGTATAGGCAAATGTTTACATTATTTTTTTCCCTATCATTGGTTCTGACAACTGTGCGATTTTCGGCTATCCATAAGCATAAGCTTGAGGCTTTCAAATCTGACGACATGTAAACCTATACAGGTATTTTGCAGTGGATTGAATTCTCAGTCTTTTATCCACAGTATTAGATCATGATCCTCTAATAGGCAGGACATACCCTTATATCAAATGAACTGGTGCCTGGAAAAAAGCCCCAAGTGACTTCTGATCAGTTGCTAGATTCTCTTTCCAAATTAGCTTGTATTCACTTGTGGAACAAGAGGAGAATTTGATCTTACATCAAAAGTCACTTACGGCCTTATTCCACACACCCCTTCAAATGATGGTTTTATTAAAAGAGATGACAAGGTATAATTTGGCCATCGTAAAGAAATTCGCGCCCGAGTGCACGTTTTGCGCGTTAACTATTCGGTCTGCCCCTCGTCTGACGAAGGGCTAACGGTCGATACGTCCAAACATTCGTTTCCACCCCTCGATCTTCATACCGAGGCAGGTCTTGGAGATTAAGGGCGTGTTCCAGTAGATAGGCAGCTTGGTCTGTTGTGTGTCGAACCCAGTCTTCCTGCAAGGTTATAGGCATTTATGTTGTTCTGTTTAAAATTTCAACTTCATTAAGTCGCATTCAGAGTCTCCCAGCACTTTGCTACTTGTTTCCACCGCAAGTTGCCTCTACATGACAAGACGCAAGTGGGTCTGAACTGGAAGTACCGGAATCCCGTGATTAATTGAATTGCGGTTTACTTTTAATTGAGGTTGTGTCAACGGTGCCAGGTAAATAAGATTAAAATGTCACCATCCAGTCTGCAGTTGTCGATTGACATGTCGGATGTATGGTTCCGATTACTGTTGTAAATGTGAAGTAAAATTAAACGTAAAACAAGAGAAATATTCAGCGTTTAGTCTGTTCCTGCATAAGATACTTTGTTGAATCTTCTTTGCTAACCCAACTGAACCGAAACTGATATCAAAAGCAGTAAAACCGTTTTTTGCAAGGCACGGTAACTTCTGTCAGGCATATATATGGTCACTGCTATTTTTAACACAGGGCAAATGGGGAAGTCTTGCATGGTGCGTGGAGGTATCTAAAAGTACCAGATCGATCATCGGACTTTAGTCCATTACGCTTCTTACTCTAAAATGATCTAATATGTTCTTGTCACGTTTAAAAATTCCATCGGTTTTAGTTTCCTAAGCCAGTCTTTGGTAGGTGTGTCTGTTTGTCCATTACTCAAAGAAATAACTAGTCAGTCATAATAAGAGCGTCCAACCGGTACCTGGAAGGTCATGGATTCGATTCCCGTTGGGGGCCTCGAAAAATTCTTTTTCCGAGTTATTCGACTCGAGAACGCTTCTTCATTATTTTCAACTAGTCAGTCAATAAAGCCAGGCTGTCAGTTTATTGCTAAGGAATTCAATTACAATATTGGACGGTTGGAAATTACTCATTCTTCACTGCTACGAAACTATCTCAGGGAGGTAAACTCTAGCTTTTTATCCTTTTTTAATTCGATCAATCTGTCTGTCTGTCCTTCTGTCTGTCTGTTAGTCTTTAATTAATAAGTCAATTAACTTCAGTGACAGCCAGAAAAAGTTTAAAAAAATCGCCATCTTTATTTTAAAAGTGGATGTTTTTGTACATTTTATGTACGAGTTAGTTCCACTCTACTGAACCAAGATGTATTCCATGGCTTTGATCTTTGTTTTGCCGTCGTGTCCATTATTTCCACACGTGTTGGAATCATCACTGTATCCACCAGTACCAAAGCCGATTCTGGAATCACACGTTCCACAATCTTTCTGCTCGTTTGCAAGGATACCGATTCTTGCCCTGGTAGAGCCCTTAGCGCTACAGGCAGCATTGAACCCTTCTTTGTTACAGTTCGCTTGCAACGATGCCCGAGAACCAATCAGCGTTTTCCACGTGTTACGACCCATTGACGTTGCACGGTATTTCCCGTCAGCAATCAGTGCGTACAGTGAGTTGGCCTGCTTATTGATGACGAGGAACTTGATCTGCTGACCGATCTTCATACCGAGGCAGATCTTAGAGAAGGGTGTGTTCCAGTAGGTAGGCAGCTTGGTCTGTTGTGTGTCGAACCCAGTCTTCCCTCCAGCAAGGTTATAGGCATTTCTGTTGCTCCAAAAAGAAGAATCGTGATGGAACGTTTTCTGGAATAGAAACAAGGAAAATTAGTCAACTGTCAGATGTTAAATATTTGTACAGCGTTTGTAAAGAATGAAGAGGACTGCATACCTTTGTGCCGTCGATCTTCATGGCGAGCGTCCACCCTCCATCTCCGCATCCAAAGTTGCCCATGTGACAGTAAACAGGAATCCTCTGTGAACCAAGCATCATCGGATACACTTGGCTTTTGGTGGAACTGGATAGGAAGAGAAACAGTGTAAGTTAAAGTGGTAAGGAAGTGTTATCTTCAGCTTTTTGTTTTCTTTAATTGTCGGGGAGTCTCAGAATTTTCAAAATGGGGTTAAATATTCAAATCCGAACCTTTCCTTTGTCTCGCTTAGTTAGCGGGATGTGTCATAGAACACCTCAAAACCCACCTGCGTTTTTCATACTGTTGCTTGCATGAAGAGGCGGGAACGGCTGTAAAAAAGAAAAAATCCAGTTAGATGTAGTTTTCGAAAATATCAGAATGTATACATTGGAATTTTATCTGTCCTTCTGTTGATTGATGCGTGAGAGACGAAAGACACGAGAAAGAGAACTAAGGCGTGGTCGCACGCGATATTTTTCCACTCACGCGACCTTCTCGAACTGCGCTTAGTAAAAAAACAGTAGCGATTTGAAACTTTCGAAAGGAAAGACGACAATAACACTGGAGGCAAATCATTTTACCTGGTGGCATAGTAGGTGAAGGTTTGTTGACCACTGCAATAAGATTTTCCAGTTTAGTTTGCAGCATTTTAATGGCGTCGTTTGCGTCCGAATCCTGAAGCAGGTTACACATCAGATTACAAACCATCATCTTGTCGTATGGTTTGGCACAAGATTTGCAGGAGTTGTTGGCGCCATTCACGGTCAGGACGAGGAAAACTAAAAGAAAATAAACTTGGATAGGCAAACGCATTTTGAGAAATCCAATGAACGGTTTTCAGCTGCTCAACAAAGATTGAAAGTCCTGTGGATTGCTTGGCTGTTATGACTAATAACACGTAGGCTGTACTTACTTAAGTTCAAGGTTTCAACTGAGAAGGTTGTGTTTACAATGCGGGAAGATTTTCTTGCTTGGTCTCCTGTCCAATCACCTTACTCCGAGTCAGTTTTTAATTTTATCTTTACTCGCCTCAGTGCCTCCCAGTTTTATCAGTGGATTGTGTACTCAAGTTTTATCGCGGAAACAACTTCTTCCGTTCATGTTGATTATCAGATCGTAGCAAAATTCAAGGAAGAAAGCCCTTTCTCGCCTTAAATTATAGAAAACAATGAAAACCAGGAGGTGAATTATTACACTATTAAATTAAAAATTTGTAGCGTCATCAATATATAAAAACGTTGCACGCCTAGGTGGATCATACAGCGGTAGTTTAACATATTTAACGCGATTGCTATATCATAAAGCAGGTTTGAATAAAACTACTCTACCTCTTGTCTGCCAAATGGTTGCCCCCAGGGAACTGAGATATGATACGGAACATAGCCTCGAATCACTGACCATCCAAACTTCCTAACGAGCGTCCGTTAAAACCTGCGACTCCGACTCGCTTTTCTCTACTCAACCGCACCTCAACAAGTTCTAATATTTATCCTGGTAGAATTCACAGTTTTAATATAACATCAACAACAATAAGCGGAACTTCTTGCACATCTGGAGTGCAGTAGAGGATACACCTCGATGAGGAGTTCCTTCCACACCGTCTTCTTTCCTTCTTGTCTCTTCCTAGTTCCGTGAAGATTTCTGTGCTACTTTTATTGTCTGTAACTTAGAGGGCAACTTTCCGGCCGCTCGGTTAGCAAAGGAAAATAAAATCTAGGGGTTAATCCCACTTTCTTGCTCTCACCCACCTCTTTTGGAATCATTTATTTGCGCAGTTTAATTTTGCGCGTTCCTTTCGTCGATTGTGTCGATAACTTTCTAGTCTCTGAGTCAGTTTGATTAAGTTTGTAAATGCAAGTCGCGTTGGACCTTTTCCTGTGTTTATTCTCGCCATGATTTTCACGTCAGGGTGCTTTCATGTCCTAACTAAGTACATTTTTTAACAAAATTGATCAATTCTCCTTTCGAAATGATTTAGTCTTTTTGTTTCACAGTTACATGTTACTTATACAGATTGACTGAAATCACAAAACTTTATTTTGCATTCGACACGAATACTATTAATTGTTATGCTTTGATTTCATGTTTACACACTTGCATTTGATCAACAAGTCTAGGTATTACAACTAGATTAAAATCCGCGCACCCGTTTAATTTATAATAATTTTAGGGAATAAAACAAAACGGAAACGAACCGACTCTTTTGAAATCTCGCCTTATGATATCTTTTGAAAGTTGGTTTAGCTTATAGCATATTTAATTCCGTTGGTCACGTAGCACAAAGTTTCGAGATGCAAATAACGGGAAGGTCACTCATTAACTTTTCAGTGTCTTGGTAAAAACATGAATTCTCCTAGCCTTTTTGCTGTCATGTTATCAATGGCCACAAAGACAGAATGAAAGTATTCAATGTATTCAAGGTGGGGATTGTAAGGAGAAAATAAGCCTGCGTCAGAGCAGTCGTCTCCTTTCCGACAGCCGGCTGGAAACTCGATCTCCCCAGAGGCATTCGTTCACTACTTCTATCACTTGAGGAAGATACGTAAGTTAAGAGAAAATAGACTTTGATTATTTCCGAGGAGACAAACATGTCGGTTGTGTTCATGAGAAACAAAACTTCTGAATACAGACCATTGTATGACTGTCATTTGAAATATCGGAGTTGTTTAAACTGCGAACCAAAACTGAATAGTTACATATTGAATAAGATATTTGACAGCTCCTTATTGCCAAATTAATAGATCTATAGGTGCACGTATTACATTCTGTTAATGTGTTTATTTACACTCAACATTTTAGCTTGCATTTATTTTGAATTCTTTCATTTCGTAAGTAACTATCTGCTCAGTAATAAGAAGCCACTGAATTCAGTTTTTGTTGGCCGTTTAATAGAGTATATTATTTTGTAAACAAATTTTGTATTTGCCTCAGTCCTTCCCAACTACGTCTCTTGCAGTGACAATGAGAGATATCAAGCAGCATCGACGTTTACAAGACGAATAAACATTTTCAACAAGAAATTTATCTTTGTAGCAGTCTGCAGGAGGTTTGTATAAGTGTTTAGAAGTCATGCATGAACTAAAACAATGCACATTGTATTTCACTTTTGCTTAAGATTTGAATGTAGTTTTTTCGTGTTTCAAGCCAATGTGGTCACCATTACCGATGAGAAACATTAACCAGCGTACCGTTTGTTAAGTCTAACCAAAATGGTGGGCAGACTCAGAGGAGACATCTCGTAGGTTAACTGCAATTAATTTTCAAAATTTTTGATGCACACACAAAAAGGTAGCTAAAATAAATTGCATTTTTTATGCATTCATTGTGTTTCACTATTTGTTTATTAAAGGAGGTCATTCCTAAATGCTCCTCTTTTTTCCTTTCACCAATATAAAGTAAACATACTGACCGAAATTTCAGCTTCCAATGCTCCGCTGATTCTAAGAAATCCACCTCTAAAGTTGCCCCAGTTCAGACCACGAAGGCCGCTATTTTGAAGAATATTTAGGGGCCTGGCTGCATATCCGTGATGTCATTCCGTCCAACTTGAAATGGCAGGATGTTCGAACACAGCTGGTGGCCTTTTTGTAGGGCTAAATTTATTTTTCGCTTGGCTAGCGATCGTCCGTAAATGGTTTTAAAAATGAAACAGATGGTCCAATTTGAGCCGTAGATTTGTGCTTTTCATTGGATTTGTCTATCACCCAGCAATGTGATATGCAAGCATTTCGATCGTAGCTAGCTTGATATCGAGCCATGTGCAGTGGAACATCATCTTTTAATGCTTTATCGTTTTTGACCTGTTTTATAGTCCTGAACTGAGGACGACAGCATTTTCAGTTCATAACTGAATGTCGAAAAAAAAAAGGAACCGCCGAAAAGCAATGCAACAAGCCCACCAGCTGTGTCTGAGCTTCCTGCTATTTCAAGTTGAACGGAATGATGTCACTAAATTTTCTTCAAAATGGCAGCCTTCGTGGTCCGAATTCGGGAAACTTTAGGGGCTGATTTCTTAAGAATCGGAAGCACATTGGAAGCCAAAACTTTGGTCAGAATCTTATCTTTGTATTTACTTTATATTTGTTGAAAAGGAGAAAACGCTGCATTATGTCATGACCTTCTCCTTTAAGTAATTTTGATGTCAAATTCTTGAGAGCCTTTTCTCTATTTGTTTTAGTGGACACTGGTTCCTAGCTTTAGTTTACAACCTGCCTTCCCTAGTTGAGCAAGGGATGATGGACAGTGACTTGAGGTGAAGTTGTATACACATCACTTGATTGTCAGTTGCTTCTAAGCATGACCAATTTTTTATTGTCATGAAAAAACATGACCTAATTTGGCATCAAACACAACATGTCTCATCAAACATTTGAAGTTTTGACAGCCTGTTACGTGACCTTTTGCTCAATAACTATTGACCAGAAATTACTTTGGGGAACATGCATTTGTTTGAAATAAGTTATATTTGTTTTAACGCTAAAATATTCATATCAGCCACAGTTAAGCATGGTTTGATTCAAACTTCTCAGTACTTTGAGCGCCAAAGTTCAAATATTTAATGGCAACGCTTGTCATGCTTTTTTGTGATGTGATCACGCTTAGATCGACTGATGGTAATTCAACAATGTAATTGAATGACTTGCGGCATAAACGCCTTATGTCAAAATGTCGAGATTTTTTTTTTGTTTTGTTTTGCTCAGATTTGCCTCTTTTTTGCATATAGCCTAGAATTCATCGGAAAAAACATAGTAACATATGTTTTTTTCCTCAATTTGGACGTCATTTTGAAGAAAATTCCAAAGATATATGCAGATGTTTCCTTAGTGTCTATCAGTAACAGCCATTGTTAAAATAAAAACAATTAAACATCCCTTGTGATTGAAAACAAAAAAATGTCGGCGAAGCTTTATGCATTCTTACATGTAGATCAAAGTCCTTACCGAATCCTTCAAATTTTAATGCTAATGATGACCAAACCTTCTATCTGACAACTGGCAAGTAATTATAACTTGAAAGCATGAAGCAAAGTATGTGAAAAAAATGCCCCATTATGGACTAGAAATGCCCTATTATAGACTAAATATACCATGTACATGAAATTTTGGGGGAGTCCAATTTTGCATTGATCCATAAACTACAAAATAATTCGTTCTCAGCAGGCAGTGCCAGTCATCCCGAATCGCAAAGTTTTGCCACATAACATATGATAAATTGCTAATCTGCAAATTAAAACTCTGACAAAAATTCCATGCTATATGGTAGTAATGTTCAATACTTACTGGTATTTATGGAGTATCAAACCTGAATACTGATCTGCATTATCATTCCAGTGCACCAATCATAATGATTGACTCAATTGTGTATGGCTCTAACAAGTTTAACAGCCCTCCATCTTCGAGAGAACTGGAGGTAGAGCTCATTCGAAGGTAAGTTAACTGTTAATGGAAACTTTAATATTTTTTTAGGCTTTTACTTAAACAAAAAAATATATATAACTATATAAATAATACTATCATTTTATTGTAGTTTCATAAGATGTGAGTGGAGGCCAAAAAAGGAACAGGAACAGCGGATACAAGTTCAGCACCAGAGTTTAGTCTAAAGTCCATGCCTCTTTTTTATCCAAAGGTGAATCTTAGTATTCCCACATTTGTAGGCAAAACCCCTCCAATGGGCTGCTTGAAGTATGCACCTCCAATTAATACCAAGCAGTTATTCAAAAGTGTGCGACTATTTTTGTTAGAGAAATCACGTACATTATCAGCTTCATAAACTTTATTTAAACACAGCATATAAAAAGTTGTGTTGAGAAGTTGAGAATGCTGTGTTGAAAATTAAAGGGAAATTGTAAGGTCCTGATTGTAATGTAATGACACACAAACCAATTGTTCACTCCTGAAAAGCAAGTCAAATTCTTCTGGGTGTATGATTGTGATGTAAAAGAAAAGTCGTGCCTGGGGTATTTTTATGTCTTTTGCAAGTGTGTGTGTGGTGTACCGATAATCAATTATAATCGAAAGTTGATCAAAAACTCTTACCGATCTGATGATCGATTACAATTAAAGCATAATCGATCATCGTGGAAAAATGAATAGTCCATTTAAGAAACAAAAATACTAATCCTGGTGTGCGTTAAAGTGTTTTTTTTTTGTGCACTCAAAAAGTCAAAATTATCCTGAATGTAATGCAAGGCTAAAATTATGGGAATATTATGTAACTATTTCAGGAACATCAAGCAACTTTGACTTGTATACAGGGGGAAAATGCATGGAGTTCTTTTTAGCAAATTTATCTGATTATAATCAATGATCGATCGGTTGGGACAATCTGATTTTTTCCGATGATCGATTGTGAATTTCTAACCCATTCCCATCACTAATGTCTGTTCTTTGTCTCATGCATATTGTGAAATCATTATGCTTCCACAGGTACCACAGCAAGAAAATGGATATGATTGTGGAATCTTTGTTTTGCTGTTTATTGAAGCCTTTTGCATCAAAAGGTGAGTCTTCACAGAAATTACATGCAATTCATTGCTGTTCAGAGTATTTAATAAGAACAATTTTATTTTTAACATGTCATTACATTTGAGCATCAGTTGTCAATAGTTTCAAACTGTTATTACCTATTTACATATGCATGTACATGTGGCTTAAGATCACAAACTTTTCCCCACCCATACACCTCGTAATTAAGTGAGCACTGCAATTATTCCTTAACAATGTCTGCTCCTTATCATTTCTACCAAAACCAGCAAATGCAGTCTTTTCTCAAATGTACCCTCTATCTGTTGTTTTTCTTTTGCAATTTTACCTGTGAATAGAGTTTGGTATTCAACTGGAAGTAGCCTGCAATGGAGGCTCATGTGGGGGAATCTTTAAAAATAATTATTTGCATTTGTAAAGTTACCCCACATGAGCCTTGGTTTCAAGCTAGTTCCAGTTCAACCATTTGAATATGAATGGTGAATATGAAACTGGATTCACCAATGATTATTCTATATTTTTTTTGCAGTTTCCTGTGAAAGACCTGTTGTCTGACAACAAAATCCTCAATTGGTATGATCAATCAGCGGCACTTCCATTGCGAAGAAGGATAGCTCACCTTCTTTTAGAGATAGGTCATCAGACCTAATGATGTAGAGATTAAGGAAGGAGGCAAACAACATATTGACCAATTTAAAGAATGAGAAAGATGTTGTATTATTTGAAATCAATCCAGCTTTATTAATTTATTATGGCTTGACTGTTGGTCAGATAAAGAAAAAAAGATTGTTACAAAGGGGTAATTGTCAATGAATATCAGTGATTTAAAAGGCACCAAATTGTCCTTTATCGATTTCCTGTATCAATAAATTACTCATTGTTGATTGACATATATGAAATCATTGAAAGTTCAACGCATCCATCAGGTCACAGTTGTAAGGTGATGTTTGAAAAGTGAACGTATAAGAAATGTTCATTTAATTACCAATTTTGCTCAATCTTGTCACCAGTTCACTTGTCAGACAGCATATTATCTCCTAGTTATTTAATTTTAATGAGTTTCATTGCTTGACAATATTTGTTATGAAATGCGAGAGTCCATAGATTGGCTATAGTATATCGTAAGTATTCTCTCAGAATTCAAGTAACTTGTATTGCAGCAACAAGGTTCAAAGTTGCCATCATTCAGAAATAAATGTGCATAGACATAACAAAACGTTTTTGGAACTGTTAAATGTGTTGGCTGTACGATTAGTAGCTCAGCATCAACAACTGCATATCGCAATTGTGAGACTGTAACAAGAATGGTTGCTCAATATTAGGCCTTATGCATATTACAGCACTAGTTCAAACTTCACCTCCATACCTCGTTTGTACAAAATTCGTTGCAAACCTTTTGGGTATTTTTTTCAACTTTGCTGCTTTGGGAATTGCTTGGTTAGCTACATGAAGTCTGACGAAAATATGCATAAGGTCTATTGTCGGTAACATTTGGGACACAGGTGCGCAATAGTCCTAATACCGTAAAATTCCGAAAATAAGCCCCACCACTCCCCCCTCAAATCTAGGACGCAACCTCCTTCCGATAGTTTTAAGTTGTTTGCTTGCTGTTTCAAGCCGTTTTTATTGTGAAGTCAAACTAATTTTGAAACGCAAAATTCCCTTCAATGATAAGCCCTTGCAGAAAATAAACCCTGAAAAGGTCCTTTGAACTTATATTCGGAATTTTATTGTTTAAGAATTTGTATCGGGAAAAACGACTTTTTCTTAAATCTAAAAATAGGAACGAGTTTAATAAATGGTAACAAATTACAAAATCGCGGAGCTATTAAAGAATGCAGGGCCACTCTGGTAGACCTCAGGTATATCAGGTACATGTGTTGGAATGCTTCAACATTGACAAATGATTAGCCTGTGTAGCCGGTTGTTTTAGTGCGCGGGCACAAATATTAGCGCCTCCTTCCCATCTCCTCTCAGTTCATTTTCTTCTTAGCTCACAGCTCGCGAACACTACCGCCAGCTACGCAGGCTAACGATCTTCTTGCACTGAAATTTATATTGCGCGCGCTTCGCGTAGCCTGTGAACTAGAGAGCTACGCGTCATGCAGTAGTCCGCCGGTCAATTTTCCCACCACCAAAAATAAACTCGCCCATGGAGAAGTTATCGTTAAAGTAATTGCTGCAATCATAAAATTTGCAAATAATATGTGAAACGTTTTTAAATCGACTAGCATTTGTCTAATTTGTTGACTTGTTGCGAGGGTGGGTTCATAAGGTTACTTAGGAAAAATTGACTGTTTACTGTTCGTTCTATTCTTAAAATATCCAGGAACAAGATAAGAATGAGCAAACAAAAAATCTCTGTAAATCGAGAAAACAGAACCATTACAATACCAAATATGTCTTGTGCGCGCGTCAGTACAATTTTCAATACAGTCTCGGCTAGATTGTCAGCGATCGTATACTATAATGAAGTTTTTTGAATGAAAAATCGTATGGTAAGTTTGCCGTACCGTGAATACGAGTATAGACTCGGCCACCAAATAAGTTCCACTTCCCTTGTGCACCGTCCTTCGCCCATGTTAATATTGAAAACCGACCGACTCGTCGGTCTCGCTGCCGGTTTTCTTGCTCTTGCCTTAGCAATTGCCAACGCCTTCTCTGCTTCCATATCTGACACGTCGGGAACTTCGTCGTGGTTTCTGAACAATACCTCGGACTTGAATTGCAAACTATCCTGCTCCTCTAGCAATCCTTTGAAGGTTTGCTCGTCAAATATTTTGTACGACAAACGCCTCGCATTCCTCTTAAAAATCGGCTGACGGCGGTGGCTTACGTCGCGCACACTGTCCAGCATCGGACTGCCCAGGCGATTCAACATGTGGGCAAAGTACTTCTCCGGTACTTGATGGCAGTCGATATGGCACCATTTTGCTGTCGAGAAATGAAAAGCAGTGTTAGCATCAGCTACAGAGTTGTAAAATATTCCGGGATAGAGCATTTACCTGGATGATCAGGTACCAATGACGCATTCAATCGTTCCACCAGAACGCCTAGCCATTGCAGGTAGTCTTCTTTATCTTCATCGCCAAGCGCGGCTGATTTAGGCTCAACATAAGGGACACCAATTTCGTCTTCAAACTTTGCTTTTTCAATGCTGCTTTCCTGATGCCTCAAATCAAAGTGCTTTCTTAGCGAAGCACCAGTCTTGAACTTCTTTCTACATAAGCGACAGGAAACTACAAACGGCATGGCTACTTTTCGTTCTAGTCATCTACGGTTTAACCATACGAGCAGTTGGTAGATATGAAGCACCGTGGCATAAGTCGGCACTTTTTGGCGTCCAATGCCATTTCTCACTTTTGTTAAAACTCTAAAACTTTTTGCCTAATACGGCGTTCATTCACTTAGCGAATAGGAAGAAAATTAGTGAGAAATGATCATATCTAGAATTTAACCGCGGCAGTCTTTTGCATGAAATGATCGAGACTAGGTCTCAGTGCCGGGTTTTCTTCGGTCGCTTCCTTGACCAGTGCTCGGACCCTCTGATAAAAACCCACCATGGAAGATACAGCCTTAAGCATTCGTCCTAAGGAATAAATATCACTGGCGGCGCTGTACAGTCGTTCATTTAAAACCTCCGGGGCCAAATAGCTCTTTCCACGGCATTCAGGAGCATTTTGTTTTCTGTAACATCGCTGTGACGCTGATGCCTGGGTGCTCTTTCCAAAATCAATAAGAACCGGCTTGTATTTCTCCGAGACTGATGTTCGTTCGAGAACCACATTGTTCGCTTTTATGTCATTATGGAGGTAATCTTTTAAGTGAACATGTCCTAAAGCAAGACATATTTTAAGAAATATGTCAATGCAGTGTGCTGGAGTAAGCATTTTTGTGTTAGCCGCTTGATGAAGAGTGACACTTTCTTCCTTCACACCGTCAAATTGCGTTACCAGACATAATGGTAAGCTTTTTGTAACCACTCCTAAAATCATTGGCAGATTTGGCTGGTCACCCAATGCAATTATAACTTTTGCTTCGTGGACTAAATTTTTCCTCGCCCTTTCTTGGTCCACTGCGGTTTTTTGGTGCGTCGTTTGCTTGACTATCACTTCGATGCCCCTATAGCGAGCGCGAAAACATTGTCCATAGCTTCCACTGCCAACGGCATGTTCAGAAATGTACTCAAGATGGCCTGGGCTTAGTTCTTTGAGAACGCATTTTGATTCTTTCGTTGCAATTGGCTTCACGCTGCGACTAAATTGTTTATGATCCGATCGTCCTCTTTGAGGTTGCGTGACCAAAGGAAGTGCGTCGGCTCCTCGCGCCTTTTGAAGCATCAAAGCCCCTCTTGAATAAGCTTTCGTTCGCGTACTTTGCGTCTCCACGTTCGTAGCAACGGGCGCTGAAAAACGTTAACGAGTTTTCTCGGCATTGCTTGAAGTGAAACATTGCTTTGAAGAATCCGATTTTTTTCTATTTAAACCTCCGAGATTGCTTGGTGCGCCATCGTTTGCTTCTCTTAATTGCACTGTACATGTAGCGGTGGCCACCGAATTTGCCCTTTCTCTCTCGCGTCTTCTTTTACTCCATTCTTTGTTCTGCTTCCGTTTTTCTTCAGGATAGTTTTTTGCGTGTATATATCTTACGCTTCGGCTTTTCTAGCTCATTTGGGTCGACAAAGTCCGCCATCTGAATTAAGTATCGGCAACTGAGCTGACCAAAATTAACCGAGTCATAATAAAGACCTTATTGTGTTGGAGGAAAACTGAGACGCGTTTATTACAAATTGATGACATGTATAAGCCCGGAATAAGTCGGGTCTTATATCGGTGCATCTCTGGTTTACTTTCAGTACAAGGACATTTCTGTGACATTTCTGTGACAGAGAAACAGATTATGACGCCTCGCCTTTACCGCAGGACAGCGCTCCCAGATAATCCGTATAAAAACCTTAGAAAATTTTTCTAAGGTTTTGTATGGGGTACTTACAGAAGACGCCGCCTCTGTCCCCTCACGGCGGCGGCCATTGTCACAATCACGTGCTAAATGTAGACATCGTACCCTTTTCAAATAATGATAACTTGTTTGATCAGCCTTTCTTCCAGCCGGGGTTTGACACTTGTACTGTAGTCCTTTGTTAAAGTTTTCTGCTTACTATTCCTACACAAAAGTTTCACTTCCTTGGCCTTTTGCTGCAGTCATTGCTTGTAGCCTTCTTCCTCAGTTCACGTCCTTTGCTTGCCGCTATCAGCATCAGCCTCCGCACAGAGGCTGATGCTTACAGAACTTCGATTCCGTTGTCGTAGTTTTAGCCCGAGACTATGATAAATGAGATTAACGTTTCTTGAGTTTGAACTTGTTACAGTTACAGTAAAGGAATTAAACAACGCTTTTGTGCGGTAAAATGTCTGCCTTAGTTTTTGTATCGATAAAACATATGTAAGTCACGTTTTTTTCTAAGAGTCGGTAATACGGGAACCCGGATAATACAAGCTCCTTGGCATATCCCCTTGGCGTCCGTATAAAACCGGGTTTCACCGGTACATTCATAAATGAACCTTTGAATTCAATGGTAACAAAGCCAAGGAAAGTTCAGTGAAACAAAAATAAAGCTAGATTACCATTCTTTTATACTTAAATGGGCTTTAGTTTTAAATCCAAAACGTGTTTCTCGTGATATGTTATTTTTCAAAGTACATCACTTCGTTGCCTACTAGCAGACGAATGTACGAGAACGGGGCAAAATTGTTTGATCACAGCAAGTTTCCACAGAAAAATGAACTTTATTTGTAATCGAATAAAAGCTTTCTATTTTATCTTCCATATAGCCTATGAGAGGGGGATATGGGTGAGTTGATTGTGAAATTATTTTATTTATTTTATTTTATTTTATTTTATTTAAGTGACTCCAAAACGTGCGTTTCTCGTGATATGTCATTTTTCAAAGTACATCACGTCTTTGCCTACTAGCAGAGTAGACGAATGTGCGAGAACGCGGCAAAATTGTCTGATCACAGCAACTTTCGACGGAAAAATGAAGTTTATTTGTAATCAAACAAAAGCTGTCAATTTTATCTTCCATATCGCTAATTCTTCTCAACTAGCTTCCCTAGCTTATCACATCATGTTCAACGAGAAAAGCACCGACTTGCAGACACCGAACACTCCAACAAAGCCGCTGCACATTGTCTCAATTCATTCACGGTGTATAATGCATTCATGAGAACACATTGGCATCGGCGTGATTAAAGCCGAAATATCTGGAAAACGGGGATAATAATCGCTCATAGAATGTAGATAATTTTCCATATAGGTTATTTCAAGATTCACAGAATTTTTTCCTGCGATGACCGATTTTTTATTATAGTTAGCATAAAAGAAAGTTCTCTCCATAGCAAGACTGCACGAATGTCTAATTTGAATGATTGATAATACCATGAATACATTCATTCATTCATTAGAAAGGTAAGGAAAGTTCAGTTTCAAAAAAAGAGGCTAGTTTACCATGTTTTTAACCGTTTAATGCGCTTTAGTTTGCATTAAAAAGAAAACGTGCGTTTCTCGTAATATGTCATTTTTCAAAGTACATCACGTCTTTGCCTACTAGCAGAGTAGACGAATGTGCGAGAACGCGGCAAAATTGTCTGATCACAGCAACTTTCGACGGAAAAATGAAGTTTATTTGTAATCAAACAAAAGCTGTCAATTTTATCTTCCATATCGCAAATTCTTCTCAACTAGCTTCCCTAGCTTATCACATCATGTTCAACGAGAAAAGCACCGACTTGCAGACACCGAACACTCAAACAAAGCCGCTGCACATTGTCTTAATTCATACACGGTGTATAATGATGAACACATTGGCATCGGCGTGATTAAAGCCGAAATATCTGGAAAACGGGGATAATAATTGCTCATAGAATGTAGATAATTTTCCATATAGGTTATTTCAAGATTCACAGAATTTTTTCCTGCGATGACCGATTTTTTATTATAGTTAGCATAAAAGAAAGTTCTGTCCATAGCAAGACTGCACGAATGTCTAATTTGAATAGACTGATAATACCATGAATACATTCATTCATACATTAGAAAGGTAAGGAAAGTTCAGTTTAAAAAAAAAAAAGGCTAGTTTACCATGTTTTTAACCGTTTAATGCGCTTTAGTTTGCATTAAAAAGAAAACGTGCGTTTCTCGTGATATGTCATTTTTCAAAGTACATCACGTCTTTGCCTACTAGCAGAGTAGACGAATGTGCGAGAACGCTGCAAAATTGTCTGATCACAGCAACTTTCCACGGAAAAGTGAATTTTATTTGTAATCAAATAAAAGCTTTCAATTTTATTTTCCAATAGCTTACGATAGGGGGGTAGGGGTGAGTTGATTGTGAGACAATAGCTCGTTTCCTCGTTTGAACCTTAGATCTTTACAACAATAGATTACCATCGTATGAGTATCACGTGACACTCACCCCATCCTCCTCCCATGTAATTATTATTGTGCATATTTTTGTAGTTTGCCGTTTTTCTGGTCGTCACCTTTGCTAGAGCTTTTAATGCCTTATTGCTACCTCATCGTCTGTCAGTTATTAGCTCACGTTTGTACTTTTCAATATAAAGCGGCCATGTACAATGGTCAAACTTATATGACAGAAAGAGGTTGTGTCAGGGCTCCTGGTTGTGTTCTGCTTCTGCGCGCCCGCGTTTCTCGCGGCTTGGCCGCTCGCTACATTAATCGCGCTCGTTCTACGGAACTTAGGAAAACAAAGAGACTTCTCGCAGTCTACTCTGGCAAACAAACTTGGCTGTTGGCATCGAATCGATGTCAGAGAAGAGAAATAAATATGCTTACTTACAGTAACAATAATGTACAGGTGTTTCTTAACAGACCTTTGTTTTACTGTAATGTAAATAAATTATCTATCATCAAGTAAAATGATGTTATCGAGCTTAGAAGAGCATAGGAGAGTGCAGGAAAGTGCACATTGGAAGTGAACCCGCAGAGATAATTTATTCGCCTTCTATACCCGCCATCAATTTAACTGGGTCCAGAAAGATCTGGTGAAACTTTCTTATGGTGAAAGCATTTTCTAGCAGAACTTTAATTACTGCAATTAAAATTTTTGCTATCTAAAAGGAGGTACCATGGATACCAGAAGGGCATAAAACATAGAGGGTGTTTGCTTTGTACTATCTTCTTGCAGCGATAGCAGAGGAACCTCATTGGAATCAAGAAAGCCAAGATTGTCTATTTGCGGTTCAAAACTTCTCAGAGGTGAGATTAACTTTGGTATGAACAAAATAACGATGACTTGCCTTTTATTAACGCCAATGAAAGTTTCCAAATAGAAATTCCTTTAATTTCCTTGATATAATTTAAAGGATAATGGAGATCTACGAAAAATCGTAGTACCCTGTTTTCTCGAAAATAAATGTCCTCTTCCTGATTTACTGGTGAAGAATACAAAACCCTGATGCCTCTTGCAAAAGGCACGAACTGTGAGTACTGTCGTACTAACGGCGATGTCGGCAAACCAATTTAAGTAACTGAGCCCTTAGGGTTCCTATTAATTTTCTCTGAAAACGCTCTGTTTTCGAGGACGAAACAGTTCTTTTCTGAAACACATGGTAGCTAGCGCTCCGCTTTACCTATTTCTAAATTTCTTTCTTGATTTGGGCGTTCAATTGTAAAATACACCTTGGCCGGATTATTTTTCGTTGCTGTAAATCGTGACCACGTTTTATCACGTTTATATATACGAGCGCGAGCAAAGCAGCGAGGATGATGCCACACCATCCGCTAGTTTCATTGGAACAGCGAATCCAGCGAGGAACCCTCAAACGACGGAAAAACCAACAGAGCTTGGATGGAAAGTGTACTCTCTAAAAGAAAAAAACATGAGGATGAAACTACACATTGAATTCCTGAAGACATGCATGGAGGAGGATATTATTCTGAAAGAATTAACCATTGACTTGCGATCAACGACAGGCCGACAAGACGAAACCTTCCAAACCAAATAGAACGATATTTTAAGCAATTGCTCACGGCAGCACGTGGAATGTCTCGTGGAACACTACGAGAGGCAGGTGGCACAGAACGTTGCCGTGATAACCGACACTTTCGAGTCACTCGAGAAGATAGAGACTGGACGGACTGACGGACAGGGACAAGCAACAAGTAGAACAAGAAATACAATCAATTATCGACACAAAAGAAAAACAGCTAAAGGAGCAAAAAGAAAACAAGCTAGAAACGGCCGGAAAGAACAAACAACCGGTACAAGAGGCACAACCACTTAATCGGGGAAGTGAAACATATGCAGAAGCAGTAAAGAAACACATTCATCAGAAACTGAACCCAAACAAGTCAGACCCCACAGGAAGCAAAAAACGGCCTGAAGAACAAGGCCAAAGAGAAGAGGAAGTTATCAGAGTATGCAGAAAGTGCTTACATTGACTCAAGAGGAATGTTTAACGACCAAAGAACGCGAACCAACAGACCGAATTCCTCTGGTCACTACGTTCAACCCCCACACCACATTTATTGCAGAAATTGCTAAACGAAATTGGAACTTTCTCCAATCAAAAGAAAGGCTATCGCTCATATTCAACAAACTACCTTTAGTCGCCTACCGACGACCAAAAAATCTACGAGACAGACTTGTGCGTTCAACATTTGTAAGTGAAACACCTCACAATCTGATACCAAAGGGATGTAGAGCATGTGAAAGAACGACGTGTAGTTAGTGCAAAAAGATCAACCAGACGACAACTTTCACCAGTCCCAACAACAAGAAGACTTTTACCATATTTTATGCAGTGGACTGCCAGTCGTCATGGATCATTTACATAATCGAGTGCAACATTTGCAAACTTCAATACATTGGCAAAAGTGAAACAGCATTTAACCTACGGTTAAACAATCACAGAAACCATATTAAAAAGGTAGTGAGTGGCTGCGAACTCACTGAACACTTTTTACATAACACACGAACTCACGACTTTCACAATAATGTTACCATTACCATCATAAAAAGAAAGAAGTCCTTCGAGAAAGAGAGATTTTCTGGCAAAGAACATTTAACTGCATTCAGCCGTAATGACTAAATAAAAGAACTGGATAAAGTTTTTACGCAGGGGCCTTTATAAAGTTTTGGGTACATAAATTGTTTAAAACATACGTTATAAAGGTTGTAAAAGGTAACTTAATTAGAAATACTAATTGTTTACAAAACATTGTACTCAACATCTAATTAAGCGACACCCATTATACTACGTCACACAATTGACCAATTAAGACTCTGTAACAATTGCATGTTACAGAGGTAAAGTTTAAACTTATCTGGGCATATATTTGTCAGTTTGTGAACGAAATTTACTGGACCACTAGGCTACTAAGTAGCTAAGAGGATTTTCGTTTGACTAGCATTTTTGTTAGTTTTTTTCAGGCTAATCTTTTTCACAGAGAACGAGGTACTTAGCAATTTAGCGGGCACTCTAGCGGAAGGGCGAGACATTTTGATTGTTGATCATTTAGATCCAAATTTTTCTTCTGTAGGAAAAATGTATCTGTTCTTTTGTTTTGTTCAGTTTCTAACCATTGTTTTCGTCAGTCTCCAATATCCAGGTGCTAAAAAATAGACTAAGGTATAGATTGATAACGATCGGATAACGTGTTTAAAGATATCTCAGGCATACTGCCAACTAGCACAGAACTGTTTCGCTCAAAAAATGGGCTTTTTCTTTTATTCTTCTTATTTAACCAAAAAAGAGACTTTGATGTTTCAAACGTTTGCCAGTGTTTTCCTCCTTTTTACTTTTTTGACCTGTTAAATTACATTAAATCGTACAGTGGGTGTCTTGATATTTCCCTCTTTGGAAGATTTAGTTTTTCTAGTTGTTAGAGAAGTACCCACAAGAAACCTACATATGATAGATATTGAAGACCTCATGACTGCAGACAATCAAACTCTTCCTCGATTCAGTTCCCAGAATTCGAATTTTGACTTTCTTATCGTTCGTAGATAACGTAGGTCAGACGATACAACCTTAATATTAAATGGTTCACAGGCGTCGCTCTCAGCTGCTCTTAACACACTCGACGTTTTTGGAGAAGCCTCAGGTCTCAAACTCAACAGTAAGAAAACAGAAGTGACTTGGATCGGAACAAATAGTGGAAAAACAGAAATTCTTCTTCCAGAAAGAAATTTCAGACGGCAAACAAACAAAGTAAAATCTCTTGGCGTATGGTTTACGACAGACCCTGAAAACACTGTACTTTTAAACTATAAGGAAAAACTGGAAAAAATTAGAAATATTCTAAGCAACTGGAAATACCGTAGATTAATTAAGTGGAAAGATCACAGTTCTGATAAGCCTAGTAGCTTCTCAAATTGTGTACGCCTTGGCACCCTTGTGCACAAACAAAAAAATAATTAGCGAGATTAACAAGCTCTTTTACTTGTTTCTTTGGAACGGAAAGGGAGATAAAATAAAGCGAGATATTATGATTAACAATTACCCAGCAGGTGGCCTCAAAATGATTGACATATTATCTTTCAATAAAGCGCTAAAAACCACTTGGATAAAGAAGTACTCACCACTCACTCACTCATTCATTCATTCATTCATTCATTCATTCATTCATTCATTCATTCATTCATTCATTCATTCATTCATTCATTCATTCATTCATTCATTCATTCGTTCATTCGTTCTTTCGTTCATTCATTCATTCATTCATTCATTCATTCATTCGTTCGTTCGTTCGTTCGTTCGTTCCTTCATTCATTCATTCATTCATTCATTCATTCATTCGTTCATTCGTTCATTCGTTCATTCATTCATTCGTTCGTTCGTTCGTTCATTCATTCATTCATTCATTCACTCATTCACTCACTTATTCATTCCTTTCTTCGTTCATTTATTCCTTCGTTTGTTCGTTCGTCCATTTATAATTAGTACAATGGTATAAGTCGAATGAGCTTTTAAAAAATGAAAATGTGGTACATATGTAATATCCCTGCTTGTATAAATCACAGTTTTTTTGTCAAGCAATGTAACTGATGTTAACAGACGGCCTTGAAATATGAACTTGACCTGTCATTTCAGGATATCTAAGGAACCTGTTAGCCTTTGTTTTATGGCACTTATTAAGGACATGATTTCTTGCCTTAAAATTCAACCCCTGAAAGCACCGTTTCTTGTTCATTTGATTGCTACAGATTATTCTGAAATGATTTATGATGCAAAGGAGAATATCAACCCTTTCTGGGAAATAAGAGCCTATACCCTTGTACTTTCTGAGCTGATTTTCCAGAAGGTGGCTACAGAAATTACATTTTTTGTTAACTTTCAATTTTTTCTTTTCTTTTTTTTTTTTTTTTCTAGCGTTTCCCATTGAATTTGACATTAATAAGTACATAGATTACAAGGGACATTAGTAGACGTTCGTGGAAAAAAATATTCCTCTCCCCCTCCCCTCCCCCCCCCCCCCCCCCTCTCTCTCTCTCGTGCCTGTATATGGCACAGTGAGCCCCATTCTCTCTCAAATGCCTATAAACCGCACAACGATTGCGCTTTGAATTCGGCGCGCTCTGAACTCAGAACAAATTCATTAGACCTAGCGTTTTGTTTGGCTTCCTGAGGCAAAATTTTCCTGAGGATTAAGTCTAGTGAGGGAAGAAGTCTTACGCGTGCAGCTTAGTCCTACCTCGTCTAATATGCTTCCTACCAGTAGTTCTCTTTTGAGCTTAAAGGGTAATTTTCAGTTACTCGGGCAGAGACTAAGGGTTGCATATTGTGAGCTTTGCTTGAGAAGGTGACAGTCTTTGGCCGTAGAAAGTAGGTCTTAGGGATGATTTGTAGTCGGGAAGCGTGAAATTATCGGGAATTTTTGACCCGGCCAAAGACTTAGTATATCTTTCTCGTTAAAAAACCGCTGTAAATGCTTCCAGTTCCAACTTTTGTTTTTTCAACATCCGAGACTTAACGTAAAATGGCGAAACACGAGCAAGAATTGTCAATTATTTTCTCTTCGAAAAGCGTGAGTTTGAGAAGGATTTTTCGCCCTTATAACTGTAGCGATGTTAGGCTAGTGATCGATTACTCCTGAAGTGGCATTTTGCGTGGGATTTCCGCTCGAAAGTGTCATAATTAATTTCCAGATGTTCGATGGCGTGATTGGCGTTGCAGCATGAATCTAGAATGAAGACGAAAAATCAATTTAAAACGCTGTCTTGCTCCGATTAAGCCAATTCTGTTGTAGAAAGCTAGACTTGAGGGCTAAAAGACCGGGTTTTGGGTTCGATTTAAGATGCGTTGGCGCCGTTAGTGGTAATTGCCAAATGTCACACTTCTTTTGTCGGATCACAGGTCATATTTCATTTCACTCATTTATAAAATATTTGAGATAGTACGCGCGCTCTCATTGGTCGATAGGTGTGTTTAGATAAGAGTATGTAAACACGGTTGCGACGTCACGCTTTCTGTGTCTCCCGGCACAATTTGAAAACATTTTTTTAAAATGTAAAAAGCTTTCGCAAGACTCGCAAAGTAATTTCAAGTACAACTGTTAAGGAAAGGGAGAAGAATTTCCCAAAATTTTGATCGGGGTTTGCCTATCTCCTCCCCCCTGAGCCCGAGGGAGAAAAAGCAAAAGAAAGAAGAACCACAGCGTTTTGCTTGCCTCGCTAGACGACCTCGTCCAGGGAGCTTAAGAGAAGGCGACAAAATATGCAACAAATACGCAGTAAACGTTTTTAAAGGTAATTTTTGCCTCTGAGTACCACAAAAAAATTCTCTAAAAGACATTCTTTATTCAAAAAATGTACACGAAAACGAACACAAAACTATATGCTACAGACTATAAATGTTTCAAATCAAAGTTTGTATGGCCGGTTGCCGTGTTTTGGCTGTCAAATTTGTATAACATGTATTTTCTATGAGACTTCCTCAGCGTAATAATCTACTGTTACGATTGCTATTACCAGCAACAACTTCTAAACAGCAAAACTTCACAAGGCACGATGAGCGATTCGACTTCTTAGCCATCTCAGGCTGCCACACCGGGCAAGTTCACGTAACTTTCAAGAGCGACCATGCACAGTGACATTCATTTTCAGCTTAAATAAACTCCTCATATTGAAGTTCTTTCCTTACAGAATCGTATATTTTGAACACTTCCTCTAGTACCTTGCTTTCCAAAAAAGAAATGTTATTTCTCGAACAGACATCGCTTTCATTGCTAACGTGGTAAACTAGGTATAACACGAGCCGAGAAAGGACCGAAATTGATAAGGATAGTGCTAAAAAGAGAACTAAGGCCGAAATTTAGTTTATTGTAGTTAACATCTACAATTCACACCCATTTTTAGACTTTAAGTCAAAAATGGTTAAAATCGATACCCTGTTTCAGACCAAAACGGCTCAAAAACCATACCGTATATAACTAGATAGCTTACATAGGGTAGGGGCAATTGTGTTTACACAGTACTATTATTATCCAAGTAATCAATTAGTTCGAATGGCACAGACCAAGCCTAAACAACCGACTGTGAAGTTGAACGCTATTTAGGGACGTGACTGAGCACTGACTGAGTTGAATGGGAACTGGGAATATGCTGGATGGCGTTTGAAAGCGAGGAATGATGCAGGGAATCAAGCTAATATATTGTAGAAACCACGCCAATGGTAGTCAATGAAATAAGTCGAGATTAGGGGTGAGAAATTCAATTCACTTTTGTCTTCCGGTACTAAAATAAGGTAACTTGATAGGAATGACAACGTTAATTTTTAACCGGCAAACTAATCAATATATTCCATGCTTTTCTATCGAAAGGGAGTCCATTTTTGTGATTGGATTTTGAATGTGACACTGGTTTATAACGGCACTCTCAACGCTGAAGAGCCATTCCTGGTGATTCATGTTTTTACTCAAGAAGTAGGGAGAAACACTCGACTACGTCTCGTTTTCCCCCCTACACTTTTTTCGTGCTCTAACCGCTTCCTAATTGCTTTACAACAGAACAGAGCACAGTCGAGGCTTCTTTATTTGTTAAATACAACAGCATTAAGGCCACAGACAAATTTTACTTGAAATTTCTGCGCTCACTTCGCTGGAATCTAAATTAAACTGATGACGTCCAAGTACCGAGCACGAGACACCCTTTCACCGTTCGCACTGTTTTTACGCTGTCAAAAACCAAGCAAAAAGAGCAACATGCGTGTAAAAGTGAGACATTTCAAAGAATCGAACGCAACTATGTGTAGCCAAAATTTTTTTCAAAAAGCTGGCGAGTTTCGCGCATGGCTATAATTTTTTTTTTGCCAATAAAGCAAAGAGACAACAAAAAGGAGAAAAGACTGATGAAAATAATTAAATGTTCTTATACCCTCCAGAAATAAAATGGGCCGGATTAGCCTTGTCGTCTCGATTGTCTTACTCGCAGCGGGGACTTTTGCAACAGTGGAATCTCCAATCAAGCAAGATCATCCTCAGCAGTATCATGAAATTCGTTTAGACGGAAAGGTTAGGATATATTATGCAGCTACTTCAGTTAGCCTCCTTGCATATTTTGTTTGTAATGAAATTATGAAAATGATTTTTTTACGAATTAGGAAATGTGCCGATATTCCGGCTCACTCCAGGTGATTCAATGTGATAAACACCAGACGGCCTTGTTACTCGCGTAGCAAAAGCAAGTATAACCTGACAAAATAAACAGCGTGCGTTAATACTCTGAGATGCTATTACAGTTCTTCCGGAGATGCGCGTTTACCATTTGCACAAAAAATCCGGTTGGAATGGAACGCTTTATATGGTACGGTTTTTCCAGTTTAAGCGGTTTGGCTGGCCCGAGTCCCCTGCGGCTCACGAAAACAATAAAACAAAATGGCGGCACAGTTGTTGAGCACGATTCCGCTACAATTCTACACCTCCAAGAGTTTGGCCCCTCAAAATTAAGAATAGATAAAATTGATTATTTACTTACCTCTGTAATCATGATTCAGTAGTTGTGAAAAATATTGCTTCACAAAGAGTGCATCGCCATGCCGTAGTCACCATCTTGAATTGCAACTGAAAAGCGCGCGAAAATGGACCGGGCCGAGCAAGGGGGGGTTTTGCACGCTTCCCATCGTGCATTGCGGGCAAACTATATTATCAACGCGAGGCCACCCGCGATCACCTCATTTGACAGTGGACGCCGTGAGGCTCGAAAGTCCGCGATCCGCCGGCGAATATTTTATAGTGCAAAAACAGCCAACATCCCAAAGAATCTTCTTTTATTCGTCTGCCAGCAGTGTTCCTGTTATATTTAATGTGTTTCATCACCAAAGTATGCTCATAAGGCGTCGTAGGTGACGACAATCTTATCGAACTCGTAAAGACAATAAGAGGAAATCGTAAACTGTTTTGGCATATTTATTTATTGGAAAAACATCAGAAGGAAAACGTGCAGTCCACTCGCATTAATCTAGACAGAGAAAGTTAACGGGAAGCCGCCAAAAATTTCTCTGAACTTAGATTATCTCATTAGCATTTTAAAAGACAGCGCTTATTGAAACGCCTGTTATAAAAAAAAAATGCGCATCGCTCCCACTGTGCTTGTTTATTTCATTTCGGTTCTACATCTACTTAACAGTAACACGCCGCTTGTGCGGCATGAACGATTCAAAATGCTTATTACCACTCATTGTGAAACAGTCGCTGATGACAACAAACAAATAAGGCTCCTAAAATTATTTTTATAAGATCGTATTCGCTCAAAGAAACACATTAATCTCATTATTGAGAATTTAGCAACATAGTACAAACTGTTTACTTGTCATTTCTCATTTGTGAAGCGAAAAAATCCATGTGGAACTTCGACTAAAAAACACATATTCAAAGCTGTCACTGGAAGTCATTCACTCTCAAGCAACGCAAAGAACGATGGGAAGAGTGTAAATCCCCCCCTTGGGCCGGGCATGATTTTGACTAATGGTACGGAATTTTCCAGTCATTTCGGTTGGAATGGGAAAAGAGGAATACATCTGAGCATTTCCATCTTTCCCGGAAACGTTCCAGTGGAATGGCCTGAACCATTTGAACTTCCAACCGAGAATTCCGGTTTTTGTTGTCAAATGGTAAACTGCCATGGTGTTGAGATGCTTCTTTGATATATACAGGGTCAAAGGAAATTTGTCCAGCACGACCAAGATGAGCAAAACGTCAAGCAAAGAGGTAGGCTTTTTCAAGCGTTTGGCATTTCTTTACAGCGTTAACAAACATAGATTACTGTGTAAAGAAGAATTGAAACATCTCACCAAATTCAATGATATATGAGTAAAGAGAGTAGGCAGAGTCGACAGAAACTAAGGCTTTTACGAAAATTTACAACGTATTGGACTAGTTTTTATATAGATGCTGATTTGTTGAATTCTCCAAACTGATCGCTCGTCACCTCAGTGGATTGTCTAGTGGATAAGAAACTGTGCGAAGGTTCCACCATAAAATACTAACTTATTTTATTTCACCCTTCCAGGATTGGCAGGAGGCATTATCGCTGGTATTCAACTTGGAGCCGACTTGCTCAACACAATTTTGAACGCCATCGGTGACATAAACCGTAAAGTCGCCATCGGTATTGAAAACGAAAGTGGACACACCTGGAATGCACTCAACGTCTACTTCTCCTCAGGCACTTCGGATTCGTCCTTACCCTATTCCGTAGATTCAGGTAACAATAAATTTAGCAACCCAGTAAAGAGCTGTAGGGGCATGGTGATCTAGTGAAGATCACAATGGACTTTACGATTGGTTGGCCCCCGGCCTAAGGAAGGTGATCAGGCGGAATGGAGGGTGGGAAAATGAAAAGAGATGTAGCTGCTGCGATTGTGAATGGCATGAGGGGTGTAATGTCCGAACGACCAGGTTTTCAGACATGCAATGCCACCACACCCGGCTAACGTTATCCTTTTAACATGATCTGAGTTTGATGTTAATTCTCGTAAAAATACTGTGGGATATCTGTTCTTGAATTGGCTCAGTGTTTCTCACCACAGTTATCTTGGGACAGATCATTTCAGCAAGTAAACATCCTTACATATTTTCAAGCAGGAAAATAAACGTTGTTCATTTGTTGTTTTCATCAGGAGAAGCCTTGCTATACGACGCTCGCAAGACCAGTGGACCGGTCGCCACAGGTGTCGTGGGAGTCCTGACATACTACATTCCTGGCCTTGACAAGACATTGGCTGTCATGTTCTCCATTCCGTTTGATTACAACCTCTACAGCAACTGGTGGGATATGAAGCTTTACAGTGGAAAGAAACGGGCCGACCACGGAATGTATGAGGACCTGTATTATGGCAATCCGTTCAGGGGAGATAATGGATGGCATGGAAGAAGCTTAGGTTCAGGGCTTACATTCAGGGGCTACATGTCTAGTTCTGGTCAGGCTATCCTTGAACTTCATGTCACTAAATGATTGACAAACTGCCCGCTTCAGTCTCATATGAGCTACAAAAGTGTGACTGCAATTACACATTGTACCGTATATTGCAGATGACAATAAAACGCATTTGAAAAAACAAAAATGTTTCAAGTTCAAAATGCTGGGGTTAATGTAGTCCCGTACTTTATTAGCTGCCGATGGAAGTCTTCCAACACCCCAATTCCTACTTAACAGAAAATCAAAACTCCCAGAAAAAATTTTCCATTATGCGGAAATAAATTTCATTCCAAGAAACAACCTGAGTGGTAGATTTTAAACTGTTTCAGGCCTGTTTTGACCGAAAATTCAACGCGCACAGAAGGAAATCAAATTGGTAGCAGTGCAATCCAATAAATTCTCGTCTCGATGTGTGGTTGCCATTAGAATTTCCTTTATTAGAGAGACCGGGCTGGACCTTACCGCGCTTTCTGTTGCTTCAATCCGTTGTTATTTTTTTTGCCTTCCTTCCTTTCTGGTCAAAACTTCGCGAAAATAGGTAAGAATCGAGAAATAACTTCTTTCCTTTCTGGTTCCAAATTCTTAAAAATGGTGATTTAAGAAACAAGTTCAATCCTCTTTAACCTCAAATTCGTAAAAATAGCAAGAAATTGAGCTATTTTTTAGAACTTTTTTCAGGTCTCAAATTCGCGAAAAAGCCTAGCCTCAGCAACAAGTTCATTCCTTTCTGGTCTCAAATTAGCCAAAAACCGAACAGAAGGATCACTCCTTTCTCGTCTGAAATTCGTGAAAAAACTTAAAAAAAAACGAGCAATAAGTTCACTCCTTTCTGGTTTAAAATTCGTGAAAATAGCCAAACCTCAAGCAATAAGTTCATTCATATCTGGTCTCAATTTCGTGAGAATAGAGAAAAATCAAGAAATAAGTTCATTTTTTCTCGTAAATTCGGGAAAGTAGTTAAAATTGGAGAAATACGTTCATTCCTTTCTGGTCTCAAAATCATGAAAATAGCCAAAAATGAGTGATAGGTTGATTCCCTTCTTGTCCCAAATTCGTGAAAATAGGCAAAAGTTTCTTGGATTTATTTCAAATTGGGAGGCCTACGCGAACGTGTGTAGTGGCTTGCACGTCGGCAAACATTTTGCGTGTTTTAAGACTGCCTCATTGGTGTTCAGACTCGATCTGTTACCGCCTCGCTACTTATCTGCTAATACTGATGATAATGAGGTTAGGCTACACAAACACCTACATACACAAACTTTGCCAAAAGATGGCAGATCTCAGAAAGGAAAAAAATCGTCCAAGCAAATCGTGACAACCATTGCAGAAACAGGAATACTGTGCTCCGTGACTTTGCCTAGACGACATTAAAAAAAAGAGCGAATTCGACTAGCATCTAATCAAACGGCGACCTAGCGTTAAAAGCTTACCTTTCATCTCAATATAAAGAAACTTATTATTATTATTATTATTATCATTATTATTATTATTATTATTATTATTATTATAATTATTATTATTATTATTATTAATTAATTATTAATTATTATTAGCATTATTATTATTATTATTAATTTTTATCGAATTGTTTTGCGGAACACCGCTGTGCACTAGTTCCCAGACTCCCGTTCCCCGTTCCCGGTTTTAGGAACATCCTAACCTAGAGAATTAGAGGAAAAGAAGAGAAAACTGGAACAAATAATAGAGCACAAAACAAAAGGCGCAATTTTAAGATCCAAATGCATATGGTACAACGAGGGGGAAAAGAATCCAAAATATTTTTTAAACCTCGAAAAAAGACATATAGAAATGGCGTAATCAACCAACTTATTAAGATCAATGACGATGAATTTGTCACGTCTGATAAAGAAATTTTGATTAGATGCGAATCCTTTTAGAAAAATATCTACAGCTCTAACATCGATCATGATGATCATAACGAAATCAAAAACATCTTTTTTCCTAAGGCCACTCAAAAAGTGCTAAATCCTGAGGACAAAGAAAAATGCGAAGGCCTGTTAGCTAAGGAAGAATGTTTACAAGCCATGAGAGATATGAGCCCCAATAAAACGCCAGGCTCTGATGGGCTGCCAGCGGAATTTTACAAGGTTTTCTGGAACGACTTGGCTGACTATCTTTTAAATTCGCTTAATTACGCTTCCCAGAAAGGACAATAGATATCAGTGAGTCAGAAACGCGGGGTGATAAAACTAATTCCCCAAAAAAGATGCAGAACCCTACTATGTCAAAAGCTGGCGTCCGGTAACCCTTCTGAATTGTGACTACAAAATAGCAGCAAAAGCCATCGCAAACCGTCTCAGAAATGTTACTCCAAATATTATCAATAATGACCAGACTGGTTCTCATAAGGGCAGATTTATTGGCGAAAATATAGATTAATTGATGGTATAATAAATCACACTGCGGCACACAATATTCCTGGCTTATAACTGTTTTTAGATTTTGAAAAAGCTTTTGATACAGTAGAATGGTCTTTCATTTGGAAAACACTGGACTCGTTTAATTTCGGATCATCCATAACAAATTGGATCAAGCCTTGCTATCAGAATATAGAAAGTTATATTTTAAATAATGGGTGCATGGGCAAGCAATTTCTTTGCACTTGAAAGAGGTGTCAGGCAAGGCTGCCTCCTTTGCCCTTACATCTTTCTACTTTGTGTAGAAATATTAGCGGAAAGAATTAGGATGAACCAAGATATTAAGGGAATTTCTATAAATGGAAATGAAATTAAAATCAGCCAATATGCGGACGACACCACACTTATCCTTAATAGCTAATAATTATTATTAATTAATTAACAATTATTATTTGACTGATTTCTATGAATTTTTGACACGGGTATGGTCTTGTGAACTACTCATTAAAAAGGATAAAAACTTAATCCCCTCCAATATGTGATATGGTTGACCATCCCCTTAACTTTTCAACTTTTTCCCCCTAGAAGTTGTGGGTCTCGATACATCTCTCACATTAACGAAGATGTTAAGAACTGCAAAATAAGCTATAGTTTAGAGCTATACTTAATATAGACAAGGATTGGGACATTTTTGAACTTCTAAATTTTAGATTTTTAAGGCTATTTATCTCAAAGCCATAACTTTTCTCATTCATAATTGTCTCAGTTATGAACTACACTCATGAGTAGCTTTAAGATGGTTTATCATACATGGACATTGAATCTGTATTCTTGGATCTGGAGAAAATGTCGTTTTAGCTTAGGGGTTAAAGGGTTAAAACTCCATTCTCACATGTAGTATTTTGAGACATGGGAAATTGAGTCTCAATAGTTTTGATTACCGTATTTCCTCGAATAATAGCCGTCCCTTGATTTATTGCCTCCCTTGAATAATCGCTCCATTTTTATTAAAATAATCGCCCCCTCGAATAATCCCCCCCCCCCCTCCCCACTTCACCATTTTCTCTTTCTTTTATACCCTCCCTCCCAAGTTAAAAATTGACATCTTGGGTAACAAATTAAACAAGCTTTCATTTACTCGTCACAACTGAATGGTTACAAAAGCACCGTTTTTCTTTACAGTTTTTTCTATGGTAATGTTCATGTATTTCACTCTTTCAGGCTCTGACACCGAAGATATTGACATTGAACATTGATTAATCAACGAAACAAATTTGAAACACTTAAAAAGCCCATGGTCGGTTTATTTTACAAAATATTTATGGCAGAGCTAGGACCTCCTGTCAGAAATGTTTGAAATAATTAATCGCCTTCCCTCAAATAATCGCACCCTTTTCGGTGCGACAAATAATGATAATAATGTGATCTATGCTTGGACTGCAGAAAAGTTATTGAAGGGTGAAAATATGGCAGATGGCAGCCACCAATTAATTGCTGGCAGATGCCAGCTCAGTGGTTGAACCTGTGAAGATGGCAGCTGGCAATAATGTGACATTGATGGTGTGACTAGATGTATGACAGTTGAGTGGCAGATGCCAGCTCCCTTAAAATGTATGTGGTGTGAGCAGATAGTAGCCACCAATTACATTGCCGGCAGATGCCAGCTCAAAGTTCAGTTTACCCTGAGCAGATGGCAGCTTGTAATAATGTCACATGTTGATAGTGTTACTAGATCTACGAAAGTTGAGTGGTAGATGCAAAAATGGCTCTGGGATGCACAAGCACTATTATTGTGCATGTCAATTCTTATTATTATCAATATACGCGCCAAATAGAAAATCGGCCTCTTCAAAACACACGCTCAGCGGGCCGCAAAAGACTGACAGCGGGCTGCTAATGCATTATCAGCCCTACAGCTGATTGGTTGTTGCCAAGAGGGAAAGGTCAACTCGTCGGCTCGGCTGTCCGGATGATACGGGCCATCGTGACGTCACTTCCTGTGAAGCGCGGGATTTTGTCCAGTTTCGAAAATGGCGCTGGTGATTTTGTTGCATTAAAGACTTTTATTTCCAGCCAGGCTCCGGATGGGGTTGGTTTTCTTGCTAAATGGATTTTTAATCTTCTTTTCTCGATATAGGTAAGTGTTCATTTATTTTCAATCCATTAATTATGCTGAAATTATTGCAGTGAAGAGTTACGTATACTTGCGCTGATCGGAAAAGCTGAAATTGTCCGCGCCAGAAAAATTACATCTTATTAATTATACAAAGTACTGGTCAAACTGACATTTGGCTCGGGACGAGGTCAAATCTTAGTGAAAACGTTCCAGTTGAGATAAGTAGGTTATATTCAACTGTAAAAATGATCAGTGCGTTTGTTTCGCCTAGCCAAAAACAGTGAAAATTATAAGTTTGTGTTTATTGCTGAAACTTGACCTGAAGTTATAGAATTTGCCTCTAACATTATTAAAATAATCGAAAGATACAAAATGATGATTCAAAGGAGGTTATTTTAATTTACCCATGCCATTTAACCTTTGTAAAGAAGACTTTTGCTGAGCAACCTTGAACTTTGAAAAAGCTTGCAAAATATGCGGACGCCCGAGGAAACGGACTCAGTTTTCTGCCCAAACATATTCACAATATCTTCAGCTTTCTCTAGATCTCTAATGCGGAGACTTCATGTCATAGAAATAAACTTATGATCCACAAAACAAATGAGCAAGGCGGCGATAAATGCTGTGTTTCAATTGATTTAAATTAGTAAGATGATGAAAGAGTTGAAGTTGAGTTAAACTTAAGAGCGGTTGTCAGTAACTTTCGAGAATCCGGCGACAGAAGTGAAAATTCGAATTTCTTTTTATTTGCCCCAAAAGACCCTTTTGGTGAACTATTTTCAAAAATAATATTCAAAAGTTCCAGCGAATTTTTATTTTGGCAAAAATTGGGAAAGTTCGAAATCGGCCAAAACGCAGCCGATGGCCCGATTGAAATTATGCAAATTTGTACATTTTTAAAACTCTCGTTCAAGACAAGGCAGCGTTTTCTCGAGTTAAAACTTTCACAATCGTTTTTACATCCCTTGTGCTTGCTTCTAAACTATATTTTATCTCCACCTGAACATTCTTTCATTTAAAGTTGCCCAGGTAAAGAATACAATGTCTGCTATTCCTTAGATAGAGTGATTTTTGCCATATTTCAGGCGACCATATCATCAAGGGTATACAAATACACTGGTAATGAAATCACTTTTTTGAACGGGCAATTGTTCTTATTGATCATGTTAAAATATTTAGTTTGGCCCGTGAAAAGCGGACGCGCTAGGTCGAGATGTGTGCAATGCACTTTGACACAATTCGCCATTTCAGTACTTCATGTTCCTCCCGTTACTTTGCACTTATCAATACACTTCACGGAAGCTTTTAGATAAGAGCCAAGGTCTCTGTGTTCATTTCATGCTTTTATACACGTAAATAACTAGCTTCAAACTTGAGTGCTCCCCATATTAGCATTAGGTTATCAAATGATTCCTTTCAGGTGAAATGTTCGAGTTTATATTGAGCCGTTCAAGCGAGTTCCCAGGGAAATAACTTGAAATCAGTGAAATTAATACCCTGTCTTTCATATTATGCTACACTTCCAAACTACCGTTATTATTAAGCTAGTGTAACGTTGTGGCTTTGTACAGCAACAAACAGAGTTCTTTTAAACGTAAACAAGTGATATTTTAATCCATGAGACGGATCACTTAGAACTTCTGTACAAGAATGGCGAGCACATGTAAAATCTCGCACCCTATTGGATAACAACTATCACGTGACGTTACACCCTTCCTTTTGTAAAGAAAAGAAAATAAAGATAGAACTTATGCTACAATGAAGATACGAGTAATGGTCTCAAAAATGTCCTTCTAAGTAATAAACTCAACAATGCATTAAGAAAACTGTGAGCCCAATCAACAATGGCAGCAAAGTGGGCAAAAGTCCAAAGTTCCTGAGTTACAACAAAACAAAACGAAAAGTTCAATGTCTCTGAGTAAAACTAGGTCATCTTAAAGTCTTTGAAGCGAGCAGGTAACTTAATCTGACGTCTGCTCCTAGTTGCTGTGGCTACTCCTGCAGGTGGGTCTTTCACAGGTGCTGGTACTGGTACTGTGGGACTCGAAGGCGGAGTAGAGACATCTGCTGACACTTGCTGGGGTGGTTCTATGGGCGGCTCCTCAGAGTCCTTTACCGCTCCTTCTGCTGGTTGTGTTGACGTAACCGTGATCTTTGAAGGCGGGACCTCCACTTCCGCAGTGTGTGTAGCTGGGGGTGGATGGTATTTCTTTAGGTGCCTTCGGTTTCTCCGAAAAACTCTTCCATCTTTTAGTGCGTACTGCATATGATCGCACATCCACTTGGTCCTCAACTTCAGCTTTCTTCCACTTTCGAGCTTAGGGACTAGGTAGCATAACAACTGCATCACCTTTGCGTAAGGGCGACAGCTCTCGAGTTCCTCTGTTGTAGTAATAGGTCTGACGCTCTTTCTTCTTAAGGAGTTTCTCTCGCACACCAGGAGTTGTCGTAGGTTTCAGAGGACTTGTTGCTGTTGGTAGAAGTGTTCTTGTCCTTCGGCCACAAAGTCTTTGCATGGGTGAACAGCCTACGCCCTCCGTCGGGGTGTTTCTCCAGTCGAGCAGTGCTAAATAAAAATCGGTTCCAGCTTGCTT
>NW_028145550.1:20000-22500 GCF_977016875.1 Pavona decussata | reverse complement strand
GTTAACTGGAAATACACAACATTACTCTGCATTATTGCTTACGGAAGGGCTGATCAAATTTTACGATAAGAGTCTAACCTTAATTTATTTTCTAGCGGGCACTAGTGTCAAAGGATGAGGGGCACGACTGGTATTTCTCAGATCTTCGTGTTCGGTCTGAAAGACGGTGTTATCTCTTACGGGCCGTCACTGTGTAACTCTGACGTTGTCATTGTTACAGTCAACCCAGGTCACGCGTGAACAGTCTTTCCAAGAATGAAATAAACATTCGAATTTCTCTTTGTAATGTCCGACGTGTGAATGGAATGTTGGACATTTCTCTGGAAATCGTTCCGAAAAAGACGCATTAACTGAAAAAAAAAGATTCAAAATACTTGGGAAACAATTGTTATTCTTGAAATATTCAATTTTACAATGTAGAGAAACATTCATAGCTTTATACCGCCAATAAGCGAGGGAAATTTATACGGCCGGGAACTCTGAAATCTCGTTGGCGATTTTCAAAACTGACATGTAAATTTCAAAACTCCGTTCAAATTTCAAAAATATCGTTCCCGCGTGACCTGGGTTGACTGTAAATCCTCCTGGCGTGCTCCAGAGTATCCACCATACGAATAGCCTTTGACAAGGCCAGTGAGAGTATCTTTCCCGGGTATCTTTCGAACCTGTTTCCATAGTCCAGTCATTATTCAATTTATAGTGGTTTTTATATGGCATGGTTGAAGATATAACTTAATTACTAGATCCAACTGGATTAGGTTAACCCACAGTACATGCATTGAAAATGACAACGATTCTTTGCTGTTCATTCCTCGGTCTCCCTTCGTCGTTACAGTCGACCCAGGTCACGCGTGAACGATATTTTTGAAATTTGAACGGAGTTTTGAAATTTACATGTCAGTTTTGAAAATCGCCAACGAGATTTCAGAGTTTCCTGCATAAATTTCCCTAGCTTATTGACCGTATAAAGCTATGAATTTTTCTCTACATTGTAAAATTGAATATTTCAAGAATAGAAATTGTTTCCCAAGTATTTTAGATCTTTTTTTTTTTTCAGTTAATGCGTCTTTTTCGGAACGATTTCCAGAGAAATGTCCAACATTCCATTCACACGTCGGACATTACAAAGAGAAATTCGAATGTTCATTTCATTCTAGGTAAGACTATTCACGCGTGACCTGGATTGACTGTAAAGGTTTCTGAATGTTCCATTTCACACGAAGGCCTTACTGCTCTCGGTGGTGAGAGCATATAAAGACGAATGGAAAGTTTCAATCGTAAATCATCAGGAATCATAATTCCTGGAATAAAGTCAAGTAATGCATAGCAGTGGATTTCTGTTTAAAAAAAAAACAGGGAAAGTCAGAGAAGGAAATAAAATGTTCTTTCATGCTCTCAGTTTCACTCAAATGAAAACACTTAACCTGCCCTAGCAACAACACTATTTCGTCCTGAATTTCTATATAGGCCCGACTTTTGTGCCTTTATAGGTGCGAGCGAACGTCCCTTTTGCATTGATTAAGCGTAACACATTACAAATCTTGCGCATTTTTTGAGCTTGATCCGCACGGAGAGGTGCCATGGCGAAAGAAAACTTCACACTCCTCCAAACTTTTTGTTTGAGGATAGTATTGAAATAACGCATTGAGGTTTCGAAAGCTCTTGATTTGTTTACTTTCATTTTAGTTAATTTCGGCTTTATTTTGAGGAAAATAAAGGTTGTTGTTGTTGTTGATGATGAGAATTCGGCACAATCCCCAGAGGGGGGGGGGGGGGGGGTATGGGGGAGAGGAGGAAACATGATTTTCGTTTCAATCCGGCAATCAAATATACCTTGCAGACCTTGACTTGCCTCAATTTCTTCTTGTAATTTCTAAAATTATTTTCGCACTGTCATCACAAGGGCGAATCTTTACATTGTTTATTCCGCTGCTTTTCGCTTATGTACCACATTTCACTTCTCACGCAATGAAAGTTGTTCGCGTTGTTCAGAACTTTGAATCTCTTATATGCGGATTTTGAGACAATTTTCAGCCTTGCCTCGGGGATGTGATATCGCCAGATATAATGTGAGTAACGATTGCTGACACAAGTAAGAGCATTTCTTTATATCTAGTTTCCAGTCGTGTTACATGTATCCGGTTGTGATTGAATGAGTCAAGTAGTCAGTAATAATGTTGCATTATTCTTCAGTATTTTCGACAAACAAACAGATAATCAAAGCCTGATTGGCGGGTACATTTATACAGATGGGCATAGAGAAGATTTTTTGTTTCTACTTTCTGATCATAAATGTATACAGAGGTAAAATAACGGACGCGTTTCATCCATGTAGCAAGTCGAGAAACGGCTGATGTTTACGTTTACATTTACGTCGGTGCGCGATTTTTTCAGTTTTTTCTTGTGCATGGTGGACTTTATTCGTAATATTTTAGGCAAATTCTGTTTTAGGTCACGTAAAAAGGGAGCATTTACACTTTCTAGCTTAATAATAACGGTA
>NW_028145550.1:0-5000 GCF_977016875.1 Pavona decussata | reverse complement strand
TTCAGCGGTTAAACGGACATGATGGGTGGGAGACTGGATCGAACGAAGTACATCAAGAATACGTGAAACAAAGATCTGGCTTTGACGAACGCATTTAGCCACAAACATAAGTCTCCCTACTAGCGATTGCAAGGCAGTTTTCGTACAAGACTTGCGGATACGCCAACTCGCTAATAAAGAAGTTATCTCCGCGAGGCGGGAAGGGGGCACAGACCTCGTCATATTTACAGTGTCAAATTGTACTCCGAGACAAGAGACTACCCTGGCTTTGGCGGATGATTCAGTCAATCCCAGCCGAGACAAAAGGCCCCCGAAAAAGTCATACGAATCCCGTGCGAGATCCATTGGAGCCACCCCCATCAAATCATCTAAATAATTGAGGACGTCGAACCCGATTGCGAACAAATAAAACAAACTGCGGACGTTATGCGCTGACAAGCCATTGCGGAGGAACGAAGACCCATCGGTAATACCGTGTCAAAGTACAATAGATCCTCCCAACGATAGCCCAATAACGGATAATCAAATGGGTCAACAGGAAATTGACGGTAATCACGCTTAATAAATATGACATCCGACACCGTGCTCGACCACGAGCTCCGCGATATGATCGACCGTAAGATAGCACAAACGAAAAAGCTGCCCATCGTATTCTTCACTAGAAATTCCTGCATTAACGGACGAACCAGAAGGCCAACTTAAATCGATAATGATTCTGCGTTCGTTACCATCACGCTTAGGGACAGAGTTCAAAGCAGAAAGTGCCATTTGACCAGTAGACAACGGGATCTCGGAAAATGGACCAGCTATCGCTCCGACCGAGATCTCGTCTCGCAGATACGTCGACACAGCCGCAAGATAATTCAACGCACCACGGTGAGTACGGTCGTCAGTTCGTGGAAAACCACATGTGGCATAGTCATAATTCACGGGCCACCCATAGCGCAAATACTCGCAAATAATTACGTGCCAGCTTTGAAATTTTTGAGGAGGAATTTGTTTGCGTGTCTACAGGAAGTAACGAGTTCATTTCGTTTGTTCAGTGTGGATAAATCAGGTCTGCAAATTATAAAATACTTCTCCCATAGGCACAAATTACATCGGTTGGAAGCGGGATTGTACGGAGTATGGTTTGTGAATCTGGTTTTAAAAGCAGATTCACAAACCATAAAGCTTCTTTCACCAATCCAAGCAAGAGACTCAACACAGAGCTCAGTAAGCACATTTGGCAGTTGAAAGACACTAAAACTGATTTTAGAATATCATGGAGGATATTAAAGCATGCTACTCCGTACAATCCCGCTTCCAACCGATGCAATTTGTGCCTATGGGAGAAGTATTTTATAATTTGCAGACCTGATTTATCCACACTGAACAAACGAAATGAACTCGTTACTTCCTGTAGACACGCAAACAAATTCCTCCTCAAAAATTTCAAAGCTGGCACGTAATTATTTTTTTTATATGTCCATTTTCTTACGTCCGTTGTTTATCCGTAACAGAAACCATTGTAAATTTGAACTTTGAATTTCCGGTCATCTAAATATAAGTCAGTGTCACGCTTACTTCCATTGTCACGCGGATTTTAAGCGTCTATTGTTTAAAAGTAGAAACCGTTGTAATCTAATACTTTTGCACTCATTTTGTATATATTTTGACCAGCTTTACGTTGTAATTTTACATTTGGCTATTTATCTGATGAGTGCCGTACAGGTTGTGCGGTACGAAACTATATAGTAATAAATATGCCAAGTCAAATCTTCAAGTGACCAGACTGTGTTAATCTATTTATGCTTTAGTATTGAGCACTCTGACAGCAGTTCTGCAAATCAACTAATATATATATATATATATGAATGAATGAATGAATGACCTTTATTTATCCACGGAATTTACATCAGTAAAAGAAAAACTACTGCTTTACAGAAAAGCCGTGTTAAAGGTAATACAAGTTATTCAAAGGTTAAAATATCCTATACACTGATAGACTATATATATACAGAACTTAAATGACAGCGAGGCTATTTATTTGTTTTTTAAAAGCAGAGAGAGTGGGAGCAGTTCTAATATGATATGGGATGTTGTTCCATATCTTTGCCCCAATAAAAGAAAAACTGCTGCTTTTAGCAAATTCAGTGTTATATTTGGGGAGGAGAAGTCTACTTTCACTCTCACGTAGCGCATAACCACTGTTGCTTTTTTCAAAAAGATTGATGAGATAACCTGGAGCTTTGTTGTTTACAACTTTGTACATAACGATTGCTAAATGTTTTTTCCTGATAGTTTCCAGGTCGTCCCATCTTAATTCTTTTCTAATATCAGCAGACCTTACATCGTAACCCTTTCAGGTTATAATTCTGGCCGCTCGATTTTGGAGTTTTTGGAGTCTCGCCGTTAGATTTTTATTTAAATTACCCCATACTACGTCACAGTAATCAAAGAGGGGTTTAATAAGCGCGTTGTATATCGTTAGAAGTGTGTCTTGGGGAACATACTGACGAGCCTGTTTTAACGCAGCTAGTCCTGAAGAGACACGTTTGCAAAGGCTGTCAACATGCTCCTCCCATACTAGACGTTGATCAAATACAACTCCAAGGGACTTAGTTGACTGAACTCTGGTTATAGGTTGGTCACCAATTTTCAAGGGATCTATCGCAAAGATTCCAAGATTAGATAGGTTATAATCAGAGGCAAAATATATGTACTCTGTTTTAAGAACATTTAAGCTTAGCTGATTAGCTAGTAGCCAATTTTGTAGATTATTCAGATCATGATTAACTTCCCGGTGAAGGCGCGCCGTAGATTTATGAGAATTTGTGATGGTAGTGTCGTCTGCAAACATACGAGCTGTCGCATATTTTAAACATGCAGGAAGATCATTTATGTAAATAAGAAATAACAGTGGTCCAAGGATGGATCCTTGTGGAACACCACAACTGATTGTTCGAGGCTCAGATGTGTATCCCTGGACCACACAAACTTGGTCTCTGTTAGAAAGATAGGATTTAAACCAATCCAGAGTCGGTCCACTAATCCCGTACAGTTCAAGTTTATTCAAGAGAATCTCATGCGATACAGTATCGAAGGCTTTGGCCAAATCCAGAAAAACCACCACGTTTGTGTTACCCTGGTCAATGTTGAAATACCATTCATTCGTTGCATCCAACAGTGCTGTTACTGTGGAATGCAGAGAACGAAAACCAGACTGATGTTTAGTTAAAAGTTTGTTTCTTGAAAGATAAGAATACAGTTGGTCATATATAATTCTTTCAAAAACTTTTCCAACAGCAGGTAAAACAGAAATCGGTCGGTAGTTATTCGGATCAGACTTGTCATCCTTTTTATGTACAGGGAAAACTTTGGCACTTTTCCACTCCGATGGAAAAGTACCAGTTTCAACAGATTTGTTGAAAATTTTGCAGAGAGATTCCGCGAGGACAGGCGCTGCAACTTTCAAAAGTTTTGAGGAAATATAGTCGAGCCCGACAGCTTTCTTTGTTACGAGGAAGTTTAGGGTTTCAAGAACGGATTTTAAGGAAATCTTTTCTAATCGAAAGTTTGTCTTTGGTTTTAACAAATATTGTTTAAAATCGCAGTTGTTCTGCGGTAAAGTAGAGGCAAGTGTCGATCCTACCTCAGTAAAATGTTTCTTCAGCTCATCAGCAATTTTACAGGGCTCAGTGAATGATAAATTGTTCACTTTCAATTCGTTGATTGTGTCACTTTTAATTTTTCGCGACATTAGATCATTAATAGTTTTCCATATCTCTCTTACGTTACCGGAATTTTTTTCGATTTCTTTATGGTAATAAGCAGCTTTAGTGTCCCGTAATTTATTGTTTGTTTTATTTCTAACGCGTCTATACTCATTCCAATCGTTTAAGTCCCCCGAACGCACTGCCTTCTTTTGAGATGATTACGTTTTATAATCATTCCTTTCAAATCAGGCGTGAGCCAAAGCGACACTTTATGTCGCACTCGTTTTGTTTTTAGTGGGGCATGTTTGTTAGCAACACTAGTGAAAAGTTGTTTCCAAACATCCCACATTTCATCTGGCGAATCCAACAACTCAATATCTCCCCAGGGTAATGTCTGCAGTTCTTGAATAAAGAAACTTGAGTTGAAATTCTTGAAAGAGAGAGAGACAGAGAGAGAGGACATCATTAAGTCTAGTGATGGGAGAAGTCTTACGAGTGCAGTTTCTGCCTCGTACTAATATGCTTGCTACCAATAGTCCTCTTTTAAGCTAAACGAGTAATTTTCAGTTACTCGGGCTTGGACTATTAAAGGCTTGTATATTGTGGGCTTTGCTTGAGGAGGTGACAGTCTTTGGCTTTAAAAAGTAGGTCTTAGGGATGAGTTCTTTTCGGGCAACGTGAAATTTTCGCGAATTGTTTACCCAGCCAAAGACTTAGTATATTTTTGTGGTGGAAAAGGGCGCTAACCCTTCCCTTTTCAAATGTTGATTTCAACATCCGGGATATAAGCTGATATGGAAAACACTAGCAAGAATGGGCAAGGATTTTCTCTTCAAGAAGCGTGAGTTTGAAAAGCTTTTCTATTATTTTTCGCCGTTATAACTGTAGCGTTGTTAGGCTAGTCATCGATTAGTCGAGAAGTGCGATTTTGGTCGGATTTCCGGACTCAATGTCATAAATAATTTCCAGATGTTCGTTCGGCGTGATTCTCATTACGTCTTGAACTTATAATTAACACGGAAAATCAATTTAAAACGCTGTCTTGCCCCGATTAAGCCGATTCTTTTGTGGAAGGCTAGTCTTGAGCGCTTAACGACCGGGTTTTGGTTGAGATTTAAGATGCGTTGGCGCCGTTAATAATTACCAAGTGTTACACTTGTTTAGTCGGATCACAGGTCATGTTTCATTTCACTCGGATGTCAATGTCACGTATAATTCCAAAGAAAAGCCCCTCTTTTCTCTTGCATAGTATTTCCTGACCTTACTTTCTTGTGATGAACCGTAACTGGAGTATTGTTAATG
>NW_028145549.1:837500-951869 GCF_977016875.1 Pavona decussata | reverse complement strand
GTTTTGCGATTCACGTATTTCTAGTTATTATTATTGTTATTATCATCATCATCATCATCATCATCATCATCATCATCATTATTATTTTTATTATTATTATTATTATTATTATTATTATTATTATTATTATTATTATTATTATTGTTATTCATTTATTTTTGTGTGCTTTTTTAGGTGAGCGGAAGTAAGCACGAGGCTATTGCGGAACTCGAGTGACGCACAAAGGGAGGGGGACAAAAAAATTTTTGCGCCTTTCTCGTCGCGCCTCGTTCGCACTCCACGCTCGCTTCGCGCTTGCCTCCACACACACATACACACACACACACACACACACACCCAAAATAATGCCTGTTCTGCAACCTATAGTGGAAGTCAGGCTAAAACGTTAAATTAATTTCCGCGTGGTATCTCTGCAACGTAATTTATAAAGTGCCGTTCAGTTACCTGCACGTGCCAGCAAAAGCCTTGCTTCTGTGTCCAGAAAAGAATCCCACACTTTATAACTTTTAAGGTGTGCCTTTCTATCGTGACGCAATGATAATTTGCCGGATTGTCTGAGCTTGCTCAGCTTGGACCACAAATTCCGCCAACAACTTCAGGGTAACCACAATGGATGGCCCATGTGGTTTGTGAATCTAAGGTCCGCGTATATTGCGTGACAGTTGTGTCATGCGAGGTATTTCGGCGACGTCAAAAGGTTCAATGGTCGTTTGGCGGCTAGAGGTAAACTCGTCTTTTCTTCTTGTGAAAAGGGTTTTTAAGGTACGATAAGCCATATAATCAGTTAAAGTAACGACTAACCTTGTTTGTGATTTAATTTGTTTAGTAAAGTTAACGTAAATAAAAATATTCTATGTGGAAATCAAAACGAACTAATTTATATGCAAATTTGTCGATGTTGTAGCCCTAAACCAAATTACGTGTTCGTAACTAAAATTATATTTACTAACGTTAAACCTGTCCTAATTCTAGCGATTGACTTTATTGAACATTGTGCTATGAAAGAATACCCAGAGTTTTGAATTGTTTGTTGGAAAAATCAAAATTAGCGAGTGTGATGTGAAAATTGCTTGCCCTCCTTTGAAGGTCAAAAGGTCAACTTTTGATGATAAATAGCATGTTCAAATAGCGCTCCAAAAATTTATCGTTTGATTTACCCAAAAATTTTATTTCATCAAATCGTACACGAAACATTGCTTATTCCGATGAATATAGTCTTGGTTGACAAAGCCATGTACCAGGATGCTTTTTTTGCGGTTGAAGTTTTCATTATTATGGCATGCTGTAATTCCGCTAGAAACGGTTAATTTTTAAAATTTGGCCAAATATTCTGGATCACATTGAATGTACATTTGACAGCGTGAAAGTGTGAGGGATTTAGTTTACTTATGTTCAATTGCTTCGATTTTTATGTTACTCCTTCGTAATTTCAAGACGAGCGGCCCATACAAGTGACACTTTTAAGTCGGTTTTACCCGCTCACAGGCCACCAAAATGAAAAAGTCACTTTGAAGGTAAAACAATTATCGAAACAAACTGAAACATGTCTTTCTACAAATGGTTTTAGTAGTCCTTTATTATGACAAAGTTTGGCGATTTTCGATTTTTCTATCTTGCATGGTCGTAGGTGAAAGTTCCTGGGGAGCGCTCTTAAATTTTGGATTCGCTTATCCAGTTTTGGACTAAGGAAACACAGTTGTAAACGTGTATTTGTTCATTCTTGTTTCTTTGCATTCCTTAACTCTTATCACTCTGATTTTCTTGGCAGGATAGCAGTAATCCTGAGACTCTAGTTAACATGGTAGTTTTGTCACAGCATCTGGGAAAACCACCAGAGGTAACTGAACTATGTGAACTTAATATTGAGTGGATTGCAAGTAATTGTGTCCTCCAGGATGTCCTGGTTAAGTAATGACTTTACTAATTACCATTTGTTTCGATCAGGTTTCAACACGATATATTTCACAGTTAAAAGACGGACACCCAAATCACCCTTTTACAAAAGACTTTCAAGCAAAGGTATTCTATGTTTATCTTTTGTGCAGTTTGATGATTATACGAAAAATGATATTTAGGAAAGAATAGTAAAATTATTGCCTTTATGCTTCATAGTGACCAAACAAAAAATTCTAGGCTACAGAGAGGCTCTTGGTAAGCTTGGTCAGTTATTCAGGTCATTAAAAATGATTCCACAAGCACGTGTTGAATATTAAACAATTGTCCTGCGAAATCACGTAGAATTTCGCCTGATTCGTAGCCGACGAGCCCGTCCGTTGACCGGGTATGCTACACAAAAACAAAAAAATGACGTCCATATTGAACAGCTCACCGCGGACCAAAAAAAATGTAACAATGTAGGAATGTAAAAATGTAATGTAACGATGAAGTGAAATGATGAGCTCAAGCTTGTGGTAAGTTTATCCGTTCTAAAAGACTTTTCTTTGTTTTTCGCCAGGAAAAAGATTTTGATCAGCTTGCCAGTCAGTATGCAGTCAGTGTACGGTCTTGAAGATGAATAAGTCTAATTGGTGAAACGTCGTGTATTTGTAAACAAATAGATGAAAACTCCAAAAGTAAAACATTTAGTTACAATGTACATGTGGAATATCTTATCAATCATTTGTAGATGTCTTCATCTTTTACGTGTCATGTAAACCGTGGTTCCTTAGCATAAAAGTTTTTTTTTTCAGTGAACGACAAGGGCGTTCATAATTTTGTCACAACCATTAAAATCTGTCACATTGTATGACCCATAAATGTTATGCTCTCAAAACTAAAACACGCTAACTTTCAAGTGTAGCAAACTTTGTGAAAGATTGTGTTCTTGACGAACTGAGCCAAGCCGTTTCAACAATCGGCTTAGCCATTCGTTTGGTGTGCAGTGGAATAGCTATATTCCTTGATCTCCAGTGAATCAGCCGATCGATCGCATTCAAAAGCCGACTCCTGAGGAATCAAAATTAATGTTTATAATAATAGGGCATACAGAGGTGCCCCTGTTGAATAACTAAATATTGTACAGCTGGTATACGAGTAACAATTGCTTTAGAAGGGGACTGCAAAGGCAACAGAATAGAGAAAACGTTCGAAAAGATCTTTGCGGGAACAATAGGTGGTTCAATTGAAGCATGCAACTACAAAAGTGTAGTGCCACTCTAGTGCAGGAAAACACACCTGCAACCAGTGCCACTCTGGCCACAAAAATGTCAATTATTGTACCTATATAATAGCCCTTTTCACGGTTAACTCTGCTCATTTGAATTACAATGAAATCTAGCATGTATGTGAGGCAATTTCGGGCTTTTTTGTCGTTTTAGCCCGAAATTGCCTCGCATCTACGTTGGATAACATTGTAAGGCAAATGAGAAACATTAACCGTGAAAAGGGCTATTGAAGGAATCCAACCAAGATTATTATGGTATTGGTGGATTGCGTTGGCGCTATGTTGGTAGTAAAAACAAAAGAAAATTTAGTTTGCATAAAAATGGAAGTGAAATCCCAGAGGAGAAAAATCTTGTTCCATACCACCAACATGGCAGCCATGACGTAACGTGCAATCAACCTATTAGAAAACTTACGACCAGTAGTAATGTTTTGCTGGGGAATTTGCAACCAATGCAATTGTGTTACCCTCAATGCGGTGCAGTCCTTGCCATTCTGGTGGTAGAAAACATGCAAAATTTACCAGTGTTAATTTGTCACAGGCAATGGAAAACATCCAACCAATGTCACGCTAGCGTTGGATGACATGAATCAGTTACATGCCATTTCAATAAAACATGTACGCTGGTATTTCGGTGCATGCATTGGAAAGCATGTAGCTGCTGGTATGTTGCGAAAAGGTGTGTCAAGACTATCAAAGACATCACAAAATGCTATTTGCTTTAAAGATTTTATTTAGACCCAGAAGAATAAATGAAATATTCACACTGAGAGTTTAATTTGGCCCTCTCGCCTTGAAAGGAGTGCATCAGGATCGAGTCGAAGTGTCTTCAAGAAGTCTTTCACGCCCGCTGTGGCCAAATCGATGTGATCGATCTTGTCAGCGAAAAGATTTTCTGCGGGAATGAAAAAGTTTGGAAGAATTCTTGTGTGCAGATGCTTCAGAAGCCTGTCGATAAACTCCTTGAAACGCGGAACCAGCATCCCTTGTGCCCAGTCTTCTGGCCGTTTTCTCTCGTCATTCAGATGGAGTAGGAGGGTCTTTAAGTGGTATGTAGCCAGTGGGTACCACCCATCCCTGGTTTTCGCCTTGAAGTATTTCGTCAGTTGGAGAACCTTTCTTCTGCAACCTCTATCGCCATCCATGTTTTTTATCATTTGCGTGTCGACTTGAGCGGTGGAAATTTGCCAAAATGCTGTGTTTGGGGATGGCTCCTTTTTGACTCTGGGCACAAGCTCAATGTTAGCGTTGGTGCCTATGGGGCGAGGGTTAGCGATTGGCTTGGGAGGCCACTCTGTGAGCTCAAGGGCAATAGTCAAGTCAATGCTTATGTAGCCAAATTCTGGCCACCGTATTTCAAAGGTGACAGCAGGCCCTCCTTCGTGAGGTCCTTTCTTGATCTCATTCTTCATTCCCAAGTCAATGATGGCTTTCTCCACCAGATCACGCAAATGACCTCTGACTTTGCTGGCATCGAGATGTTTGGTTCCCGGTATCTTAAATTTCTCCAGACAGGTTTTCAATACTGGCACTGCGTAAGCACGGCCGGCTGGCGTGTTTCCATCCGCCATAAGAGAGATCTTGCCGGTCCAGGAGTCATTTACCAATCCAAAATCGAACTCGTCAGGGTTGCCTATTTTCAGGCCCTCGTAGGTGGAGCCTTTCAATATGACTCTAAAATCGTAGCATTTGTCTTTGTCGTAGGTGGCCACCTTTGCCAAGATGTATGCAATTTTTTTGTACACTTCCTTTTTAACTTTGATTTTCTCTTCCACGTTGACTTGTAATTCTTTAAAAACCTTGTTGTTTAGGAAGTCCTTAAATTGCGCGTCACTTCCTGATCAAATTAAAGAGAAGTTAAGTCAGAATGAGTAATTATTAATGAATCTATTCTGTCAAGGACACTGCCTCGTAAATGCAGTTTTGAAAGTTTCTTGTGGAAGGTTATTACAATCTGTTTTTGGATCTACAGTAGAAGCGTACAGATGCAGAATTTGCCCAATTATGCACCTTTAAGGCGGGGTGGTTAATCTCTATCTTTGATTTTAGCTGTTTTCACTTTCATGCCTGGTCGGGTGGGTGATCGAGATCAAAGGAAGGACTGATAGCGGCTGGCAGTCGCGCATTTACATGCTGACGTCCGATCTCAACCCCACAGAAGAATTGTAAACCGCCATGAGTCTATGTGATATGTGCGGTATTTTTCTGTAACATTTTTGTGTTATTTCAAGAACAATTGCTAGGAATAATTCTCTGGAAGCAATGAGTGCCTTTTTGTCAACGTTGGATTTAATCAAATTTCTGTCGCAAGCTGGTAAAGTGGTTATATACTACAGCTCTACAGCGTAAAGCAAGCATAGAACCCCCTCTCCCCCTGTTTTTGTCCGTATTATTCAGTCTCTACCTGCAAAACGAGTAATTGTAATGAGAAAGCTAGTTACGTCTCAAAAATATTCCATTACCGGTTCGTTTCTCGGTTTACAAACCAGAGAAAGGGTGAATGACGTTGGAAGCCATTTGCGGTCTTTCATTGGACAAAATACGTCACCTTGGTAAAAATCGTAAGTCAGTCGTCACAGAATACTTGTCGTCCGATTCAATATCAGTGGCCTGTTTTGGTTCACGTTTTAATGCAATCGGGTAATTTACTAAAGTGATGATAAAAATACCAATTATAATTGGTCATTGGTCATAATTGGTGAACCAGCTATTTCGTGGAATTATTGTTGAATATTTTACAGTTGCCATCGTCGCTTCTCTTCTTGGCCAGCTGACTATATTTCGTTCGATAAACAAGTCACCTGAAGGGTATTATTTACAAATAATTAACCAACAAACTAAAGATTTTACGTCTAAATAGCATACCTGGAAAGACAACTTCACTGCGTCCATTGGTGCCAGCAGGGACCAATGTTACGGCACATAAAACCACGAAGGAAAGAGCCTTCAAAACCAACACCATTTCCAGCTTCTGGAAACAACAAGAAAAGAGTGGTTATGGGGGTAAGGCATTAATTAACAGTCATAATGACATTCTCGATCTAAATCGAAAGCTCGTAGCTCTTTTCATACTTCTTTTCGCGTTCTCTCGAGTCAAACTTCAAGAGTATGTTTGATGCTTTCAAAGGATATTTTTCTTTGTTTTTATCCAAATAACGGGATTGACATATTCAAACCGTTACAGCGGCCGTGTGCAATGGTGTTAGCTTCAAAATGTTGAACGAAATGGAATTTTTTTCCTTACATTTATTAACAGAGCCAAATGGAGTTAACATTGTCTTAATTAAGTTCTGGTATATAGGTATACATTGATTTCTCCTTGTACATAGTTCTTATTCTTTGTTTATATATTTCGTGTTTGTAAAATTTTAAATGTTGTGTATAGTAGGTCCACATCCGTCCCTCGCCTGCCAATCCCCTAAATGACCTACTTATCAAATAAAGTTCACTTACTCACTCACTCACTCACTCACTCACTCACTCACTCACTCACTCACTCACTCACTCACTCACTCACTTTCTGTGATACTTAAATCTTGTCGCTAGTGATTTGCCTTTTGTTTTAAACAACGATCATTTGTGGGATTCAAGAACACCATTAGTGGAGAAATTAATCACTTGAAAGCACACTTCCCAGAACGCTTTTTTCCTTAGATTGGACCGAATGGTAAAAGGAAACTGCCTATCTCATTCTTACTATAGCGTGTGCAAGCGCGGTTTAAATAATCCTAACACTCGTTTGTTTTGTTTTAAAATTAATGCTTAGCAGTTGTAAAGGAATTAAACTAAGTAAAACCTTACCTTTTCTTGCCAATATTTTGTCTGTCTTTGGAAATATCGCCTTGTCTCTGTGGGCTGAATAGATAAATCAATTATTTCTTTAGTCTGAACAATGACTAGTCCACGTAATGACCTGCCAGTCCACACGAGGGGGTAATCTGTCAGTATCTACTCAAAATCTTGAATCAGCCAATACTATTGCTGTTCGTTTCTCGGATCTTTGAGCAGTCAGGTATCGTATTGTGGGTTCACAACGCTCGAGTACTACACTTTAAAACTCTGTCAAGCAGAAAATAGACAAAGAGCAAAATAAAAAAAGTAAAAAGTCATGATCAAAAGAAAATGACGGTAAAGAAAGATGATCAGAACACCGGTGTCGCGAAAAAGGTATAAGTTTTTAAAACTCTTGAACTCAAACAGAAAATATCAGAAGTTCAAGTTTAATGGTTTTTAACGATATTTTTCGCTATTTTTGTCCAAGAAACGGGATGGACATATATGATTTTCGTTAGAGACGCCGTAAGATTTATCCCTGTGGGTGTGTTTCAACTGGTGCAAAGTGGAAGGACAAAACTAGTGTACTTTGCTAACCAAAGCGCCTACTATTTTATAAGTACAAAACGAGCTTTTCTAACTTGCCATGCAGTGTACATAAAAGCAATAATAATTTTTTTCTTTGTGGTGACATTCGCTCCAAAATGTTTAACGAAGTGGAAGTCTGCTTTGCCTTTTATTCATTGGCAGGGCCAAATTGAGTTAACATCGTGGTCATTATATCTTGTCGCTAGAAATTTGCGTTTTTGCTTGTGGGATACAAGAAAACCCATTAGTGGAGAAATAAATCAATGAAAAACGCACATCCCAGAACACTTTCTTTGCATTTGTCAATTACGCTGAATCGAATGGAGAAATGAAAGTGCGTTTCCCATTATCCCATTCTTATTACAGCGTTTACTAGCGCGGTTAAAATAGTCCCGTCACTCGTTTGTTTTGTTTTCTTATTGATACTAAGCAGTTGTAAAGGAATTAAGCTGAGTAAAACCTTACCGTTTCTTGCCAATGTTTTGTCTGTCTCTGGAAATTTCGCTTTGTCTCTGCGGGCTGAATAGATAAATCAATTATTTCTCTAGTCTGAACAATGAGTCTCCACGCAATGACCTGCCAGTCCACACGAGGGGGTATTCTGTCAGTATCTACTCCAAATCTTGAATCAGCCAATACTATTGCTGTTCGGATTTGCGGAACTTTGAGCAGTCAGGTATCGTATTGTGGGCTCACAACGCTTGAGAGCTACGCTTTAAAACTCTGTCAAGCAGAAAATAGACTAAGAGCAAAATAAAAAAAGTAAAAGGTCATGATAAAAAGAAAATGAATTGATAAAAAGAGATGATGAGAACCGGTGTCGCGAAAAAAGTATAACTTTGTAAAAACTCTTGAAATCAAACCGAAAATATCCGAAGTTTAAGTTTAATGGTTTTAAACGATATTTTTCTTTATTTTTATTCAAGAAACGGGATAGACATATATGATTTTCGTTAGAGAGGCCGTAAGATTTATCCCTGTGGGTGTATTTCAACTGGGCCGGTGCAAAGTGGAGGGACAAAACTAGTGTACTTTGCTAACCAAAGCGCCTACTCTTTTATAAGTACAAAACGAAATATTTTAACTTGCCATGCAGTGTACATGAAAGCAATAGTAATTTTTTTCTTTGTAATGACATTCGTTCCAAAATGTTTAACGAAGTGGAAGTCTGTTTTGCCTTTTATTCATTGGCAGGGCCAAATTGAGTTAACATTAGGGTGATTATATCTTGTCGCTATAAATTTGCTTTTTAGTTTGTGGGATTCACGAAAACCCACTGTTTAATAAATAAATCAATGAAAAACGCACATCCCAGAACACTTTCTTTGCATTTGTCAATTACGCTGAATCAAATGGAAAAATGAAAGCGATATCCCATTCTTATTACATCGTTCACTAGCGCGGTTTAAATAATCCCGCCTCTAGCTCGTTTGTTTTGTTTTTTTAATTGATGCTAAGCAGTTGTAAAGGAACTTTTAAAAACTAAGTAAAACCTTACCGTTTCTTCCAAAGTTTTTGTCTGTCTCTGAAAATATCGCCTTGTCTCTGTGGGCTGGAGGGTAAATTAATTATTTCTCTAGTCTGAACAATGGCTAGTCCACGCAATGACCTGCCAGTCCACACGAGGGGGTATTCTGTCAGTATCTACTCAAAATCTTGAATCAACCAATACTATTGCCGTTCGGACCTCGGATCTTTGAGCAGTCAGGTATTATATAGTTTGTTCAATACACACGAGTACTACACTTTAAAAATCTCTGAAGCCGAAAACGGGCTAAGAGCAAAATAATACAAAAAAAGTAAAATACAAAGTCTAAAAAGTAGAAAGATGATCAGGGCAGCGGGGTCGTGAAAAAGATTTGTCTTAAAAACTCTTGAAATCAAACAGAAAGTATCCGAAGAGTAAGTTTATATGATTTAATACTCAGAATAAAACAAATAAGGATTATAGAAGCTGCGAGGTTAAGCGTTCCTGTATTGACATCACAGCCCTACTATCCCCAGTCTCCCTCCTTGCGCAGTATCATATCAAAGCATCAAATTTCACTTCCGGTTGGGTACGACTCAAATAGACGATGAGAAGTCCAAAGACTACTGCAAAGCTGACACAACGTAATATATTTTAAAACAATATTTCGGCTGGCCAAACCAGCCTTCTTCAGTAACATATAAACCTGAAGAAGGCTGGTTTGGCCAGCCGAAATATTGTTTTAAAATATATTACGTTGTGTCAGCTTTGCAATATTCTTTGGACTTTTCATCGTCTATTTTTCAAGTTTGGCTGATTAGATCTCCTGTGAGATCTAACGTACAAGCAAGCAGAATCTTCGTTCACGGCTTTTGCAGTTTTTAAAATTTTCATACGACTCAAACGCCGGGAAGAAAATTTGATAACGAATTATTATTTCGATTTTTTATACGAGGACAACGTTAACATTTGATCAAGCAAATAAAGAAATCTGTCATACAGATTTTAAGTTGTTAAGACGGAGAGGATTAAAAAGTGAAGCAATGTTCCCTGTATTTACAGGATTGATACAAAAACGTGCAAGGATAGGTCTTCTTAACGTACTGTTCCTCATATGAAGGCCACCTATCCGAGCACCTCTTGTGCCTGTTCCAGAGGCGGACAGATTTCTGGCTCTCATCGGTTCAAATCCGTACCAGAACAGTGTGAGCACCTCGATGGTTTTTAGACTTAGTGTGTCGTTTTAAGGCGGCAGATTTTGTTACAGGTCCCACACATTACCTATGTAAACGCTGCACCGGTTAAAAATTTACAGGGTTCCGAACTATACAAAAATTACACAAATTTGAACTATGGTTGGTGCAGTTTGGATCTGTCGCAAATTGAATCACCTATTTTTGGTTTCACTATGGATGGTCAAAAAACGTATTTGTTTCTATGGAATCCTTAAAAGACGGTTGTTAACAATAACCTTTAATAGTAGTGCAAAAAAACTAGTATTAAGGACGGTGCCTACTAATACCGAAGTATTTTTGCGCAGTTTATGACTATGCGGGAAAAGCAGATCTTAGCAAGGGCTACTGGAATCCAAAAAGAAAACTGTGGGTAACCACGCATTTTTCAGAGATAACTAAGCAATAATATCTCGAAAAAGCGCAAAAAAATTTAAGGCAATGTATGGGATTTTTTCCTAACTTGAAGCTTAATTATCTCTGAAAAATGCATGGTTACCCCCAATTTTCTTTTGAGATACCAAAAACATTTGCTAAGTTCTGTTTTCTCCGTATAGTTTTAAACCGCGCAAAAATATTCCTGTATTAGTTGGCACCACCCATAGGAAACCCGAGTATCTCGAGATGCGCAGAACGTATGCGCAGTAACAATAGTAAGCACCGTCCTTAACTATGTTTGGCTGCGGATGGCTAGGATGGAAGTGAATTGCAACTTGGAAAAATTGGTCAATTTTTTCAAGTTCTTCCTATGTAGTTAAGAGAAGTCGCTAAAAAATTGGTCATGGTTTGTTCTTCCTAGGACAAAAACCTTAATATTTTCCTGCTGGTGTTGTAAGAGCAATTCCATGTTACAAACCAGGTTCTTTGCAAAAATATATGTTTGAACACTTTTGAGCAAAGTACATCAAAACCGCCCTGGCAGTGGCCCTTTAACGGTTCTTCTCTTGAAGAAGAATATCTTGGCCTTCCGTTGTCCAACGCTTTCTCAGTGATATCAAGAAAGGCAATACAATTTGCTCAGGCTTTATCCGTATCTGATTGGTGTGCCAATCATTGGTTGCAGCTAGCAAAGCTCTAACAATGTAGTGCAGTGAGCGAAAACCGGATTGGTATTTAGATAAAACTAGCATTGTTAGAAATAAAGTAGTGATGGACTTTGTGCTAAACAATTTTTTCGAGGACTTTAGCCTGACGACGGGCAATACGGAAATCGGTCCGTAATTATTTGATGAACGCTTAGTTTGGTCATCTAAAACAGATAGAGAGCTGACGTCTTGATCGTAGGCCTTCGTCAGAGCGAAGGCTTAATCAAGAGCTAACGCTTTGCTCTGACAAAAGGGTCAATGCTCTGGAACGTAGCACTCAAATCTATTCACGGTGACTAAGTTACTCTATCAGCGTCTTTTCAAGCCAAACCTTAGCTTCCACCCCGCCACCGACGTAGCACCAAGATTTCAATAATTGGGTGTCACAAGAGCTCTTTTCTAGTTATCCGGAAATCTCCGGGGGCAGGGGCGGGAAGGGGTGGGAATGGTCCTCGGAAATTTTGAATTAGACCCCTAAAAGAGACCAATCTGGGCGTGGCCAAAGCTGTTTTTTTTTTTTTACCCCTAAAAGAGACCATTTCAAAACACAGACAAATAAAAAATGCAGTGTCATTTGTCGTGCAACCCTAAACGAGATCTTCAAGGCTAAAGATAATGGCGATTTGCACAGAACACTCTAAGTGAGACCAATGGTGAATGGAATATGTACTAGGTTTTTTTTAGGAATTTTTTACGCACTAGGTTTTTTTTAGGATTTTGTTGAGTCAATGTAATGCGCAGATGAAAATTTCTTGGATTGATATTTGCGCAATACAAATCAATATTATTATTATTATTATTATTATTATTATTATTAAGTTATTATTATTATTATTATTATTATTATTATTATTATTATTATTATTATTATTATTATTATTATTATTATTAATAATATTAAAATCCGAAATTTACACCCCTAAGCGCGACAACGAGCATCCCGCCTTTTTCAAATGAGAGTCCCCACCTTTTCCTGGCCGGAAATATACCTCTTTCGAGCGAGAGGTTGAATAGAGACGTCGAGAATCGAGACAAAACGGATCGAAGCGGCAAGTTTTATGAATTTAGGGTGAATATTATTCATGCCAGTTTCCAGTTGTTCAAAGCTCAACTTAACTAATCTTGGGCTAAAGTGAACTTTAACTAAATAACTAAATAAAACACTTTAAGTATCAATGTATTAAGCCGGCAAGACACTACCAGAAAGACTTGGAATTTAGCAGTGTTGGTTTCTGAGGAGAGGGGGAAAATTAAAGTCAACGTAGAAAAAACCTCTCGGAGCAAGGACTAGACCCAAAAGCAAACTCAACCCCCATGGGACGCCGACTCCAGGAATCGAAACAGGGCCACATTGTTGGGAGGCGAGTGCTCGTACCACTGCACCATACTTGTCAAAATTAAACTTTGATTCAAGTTTGATTGCTAGCGCCATTCAATATAGATTTGTTTTAAAAGATTTGTGCCTATTAGTTTTGACATAGATTTCTCTTTACAATTGGCTTGAGATCAGCTTTTAAATGCACTTTTACTAGCGAAGTAAAAACCTCGATTAATTTTATTCAGGGATTAACGTCAACCAGCTTTCGAACCGGACACAGGCGATCCGGATTGGTCGCCCGATATTTACTGGGACTGGAGTAAATTGATTGACATTGGGAACTGTTGTGGTCAAGTCATCAAAATAATTGTTTGAAGTGATTCTAGCGGTGTTCTCGTTTGATAGCTTATGACTAATATGTAATATGTGTAAAATACGAATTCAATGTATCCTCTATATCAACGGCATTTCTATTCGTTGTACTGCTGAATTTGTTTTTGCCTTTTGTTTCTAGAAGTAAATTTTTTAAGCACCCTTTTGCGTTGCTCGCGTCCAATTCAAATGTTTCACTGTACTGCTTGGTCTTCGCTTTGCAGCTGATTGATAACCGTTCCGTATCTAGCCCAGTCCGTAAGATCATTAGACCAGTTTGTTATAGGTTTTATTTTCTTTCTAAGTAGTTGTGATGAAGGCTATGTTCGTTCAATCAATCAATCAATCAATCAATCAATCAATCAATCAATCAATCAATCAATCAATCAATCAATCAATCAATCAATCAATCAATCAGTCAGTCAGTCAGTCAGCCAGTCAATTAATCAATCAAACAATAAATCAGTCAGCCAATCAATCAATCAATCAATCAATCAATCAATCAACCAATCACTTGGTCAGTCAGCCAGTCAATCAATCAATCAATCAATCAGTTAGTCAGTCAATCAATCAATCAAACAATTATTTACATGCGCTTCCAGATCCATCACATTTCAAAATACTCCAGCGTTACCTTCTGGAGTGAGTCAGTTTTCACTGCCAACCCTTGTTGAAGTTTTTGATTTTTAGTCAATGAAACACAAAGATCTGACATCTTCCTTTTAATATCCATATTTAACTGACTGTTACATGTACAGGCAAGAGTATAACGAGTAACCTGACACGATTTTGAAAGAAACATGTCTCCTACAAATAGCGTAGCCACAGTTAAGCAAAAGGCTATGGTGCAGTGACGATAATGACGTAATGCAAATCGTCATTACATATCGCCCCCGGAAGTACAGCCAGTGAGGATGCTGGCTGATTATCACCAGAATCTAAGTAAAAGGTAAAGAAAATGGCACGTTTCTTAATGTAAAATAAATTGTAAAGCAGTTGTATTTTTGTATTGGTCTGTCAAACATTGTATAAATGTGCATGGTCTTCAAACGAAAGGTCTGTCCAGAGCAAGTGTATAAATAATAATAATAAAAATAATAATAATAATAATAATAATAATAATAATAATAATAATAATAATAATAATAATAATAATAATAATTATAATAATAATAATAATAATTTATATAGCGCAAACCTCTACAGGGATATATTCAGTTGCACTTCAGAAGTGTATAAACAGAGATTGACTGATGTACAGTAATGCAAGTGTCAAAATGATTCCAGTCATCAGGGTATATTTGCCAACACTGGATACAGTCCATCAGCTTTTGTAAATCTATTGTTGGTTGGCTCAAGTTCAATGAACTTGACATTATGCTGTCATGAGGACGGCAAAACATTGTTCATTTCTAATATCGCTAGTTTTTAATTTAAACTGTTTCTCAAAAGCGTCTCTGTAATTAGAACCTTCCAGTATTATTGATTATTTTGTCTGTTGTAGGGATTCCATTCTGAAGTCAATAGAAAAGAAATTAAATTCCAGTGATCTCAATGACTATGATCTGTTTGTGGCAGCATCTATCTACTTTAATGAACAGGTGTGTTGCAGTGAAAATCAAGCTTATGTTTATTTACCATGGGTAGCACATTACACATGTATCTGATTGGTGTAGGTTTTGTTACATGTTATTGTGAAAAAAAAAGACCTTCTTTTAAATACAGGATTAAACAGGAGATTAGCAGTGAAATAATAATAATAATGGTAAAGATAATAATAATAATAATAATAATAATAATAATAATAATAATAACTTTATTTCTATAGCGCTCTTATCCTATGTTCAAGGCGCTTTACAGTAATGTAAACAACATTATTGATAAATATTTACAAATCTACAACCATCTCCTATTATATTCACAATGATTAAAAATTAAAAACTAACGCAATATATACAAATCTATAGAAACAATGATCTGTTATTACTGAATTTAGTAAACAAGTATGTCTTAAGTTATCTTCTCAAGCTCGAGATGGTGCTGGACTTTCGATTCATAGGGTGTTAAGTTCCATTCTTTTGGTGCATGAACAGCGAATGCTCTATCTCCATAGGTCTTGGTTAACAATTTAGGTTGCATTAAGAGTTCCTTACTAACAGACCTCAATGATGTAGTATAAGAACAATAACGCAGTTTCTGAGCTAAGTAGCTAGGCGATGTCCCTTTCAGTGATTTGTACACGAGATACAGAATCTTGAAAATAATACCATATTGAATCGGTAGCCAGTGAAGCTCGCACAAAAATAGATGAAGAGATGACTGCAAGTCAAATAAACCCAGAAAAAATTGCAGTCCTCCCAAAAGGAGTCAAACCAGTGACCCTCCCGGTTCTGGTTGGAGTTCAAACCACTGAGGTACTGTACATGTCTGGAGGACTTGTGGTTGGCAAGGCCATGATTATGTGCAGGTTCAAATGTGACATGCCTATGAATCAGAGGATTAGAAAATTCATCCTAGGTCAACACATTTTGAGAAGATACATGACGCTGTTTTTTTCCTTCTACAATGTGGATGTGTTCACCTTCATTTGTGTTTTGCAAAAACTGTTAAGTAAACTTTTTGTGTGTTTGTAGGTTGTAGTGAGCATGCAGTGCTCAAGATAACTTTGAAAGTCAGGGTGTCAATGAATAACAGTACTACAGTTGTATTTTCGAGGGCTTAATACAGTAGCTCTGGTTCTCTCCAAGTCTTCTTAAGTTTACCATTCAATTTGTCAGGTCAGGAAGCAAGCATTCTCATTAATTTTATTTGACGTGGGATCCCTCTCTTATCTGGAACACTGTACAGTTGTGGGTGTTTTGGGGAGGGGATATTTAGAAAGGAGCATTACTACATGTAGCTTCCTATGAACTGTATATTCAGATATGCAGTTACTTAATACTAATTCTTATTTTTAATGTTGGGCATTTTCCTGTTAACAAAGAATTATGATTCTGCATTACGATGTCTTCACCAGTCAGAGTCTCTTGAGTGGTAGGCCATAGTTGAAATGTTTTACTAGTTTCTGTATGGAAAAAATTGTTTTGAAAGAAAAACTCGGCATAATGAAAAAAATTAATACAAAGTTCTACTGACTGTCCTTTCTCCGACATGTTCCTTTCTTAATTAGTCTGCTACACTGTACATATAGCTGTATAGGAAATAAAATAGAATTAAATTGGCAACTTCAGTGGAATCCACAGAGTAGCTCTTCTCTCCACTGTTTCCAGGTCGAATTGGAATTTGGAAATGTTGGTTTTTGTGGAGCAAGGAAAACCGGAGTACCCCGAGAAAAGCCTTTGATAAGAACCAACAAGAAACTCAACCCACATATGACGCCAAGACTGGGAATTGCACCCGAGCCACATTGGTGGGAGGCGAGTGCTCTCACCACTGTGCCATCTCTGCTTTCCGAGCAGGGATGGCTCACGAATTAGTGTCATACTGTTACTTGGGCTCATTAGGGCTCAAAGTTTTGCTTTGGCTCAAGCAATCAGGTGTCATACTATACACCCGTGGGCTATACATTTGTAGGAAAATTGCAGTTCAGCTAAATGAAGTTTAATTTACTGTACTTAAGTCAAGTTAAACTATCAGAGAAGTAGTGTTCTTATTGTTTCTACCCGAGTGTGCAAAATTTTGTAAACAAAGCAAGCTTAGAAAAATTAATAGTCTTCTTGTGAGCACTTTTCTAACATCTTGGTAGCCAAGCATTCAGGGCCCAGTTGCTCGAAGCGTGGTTAGCGCTAACCCGGGTTAAATACCATAACAACCTATAGGTTTTAATACCTTTTAACAAATGGTTAGCGCTTACCATGCTTCGAGCAACTCAGCCCAGGTTGTCTTTGAAGGTACAGTGGCTAAGTTCAATGCTTAGCTGCTGCACCTCAGCTTTGAAGAAAGTGCATTATATGTGAAGGGTTTTTGTCTATAAATTTTATTTATTTATTTGTTTGTTTACAATGTATATATTTATGTATGTCATTATTTATTTATTTTGCCTGCAGCTCAGCTTTGTCAGTTCAAATTTACATCGGCATGGACCGAATAGACCTGGCCAAGTGAGTTGGCATTTAATTCCTTTATTCTAAAACTTGTTTTTTGAAATGCGGTGTTACATGTGCAGTGTATACTGAATCTTTACTAAAATGAATGATGCCTTTATCTTTTTTTTTCTTCTTAACTTTCCAGGAAAGAACTAAAGAGAATGCAGGTATGCCGTCTGTTGTTATTTTTGCAAAATGTGAACGTTAGCGGACAAAGCAGTGGTCTTATCTTAACTAGTGACTTTTGTATTTCAATACTGTACATGTACATGTATGCAGTTTCAGTATGCTCGAAATACACTATAAGATGCTTCATTCTTTGATGTCCCTTTCCACTAGTTGTTCAAACCAGGTAATCACCCGATGTGCATTTTTCACTTTTTTATAGGACCAAGATGACGATGCCACTCTAACCCAGCTTTCGCTCGCATGGTTTAACCTTGCTGTTGTAAGTGGCAATAACTTCATTTACAAGTGTGTCCAAATTTGCATGGTACTGAGTATTGTTGGTTGGATTAGATGCAGGCAGAAATGATTAAAAGTTCTCACTTTCCAATTTAATTATTACTTCTACTTCAATGTACAGCATGGACAATTTGTACCTTTTGAAAAGTTTTTAAAGTGTCAGAGTGTATTCACTGATAATTTACATGATGTCAGAATGTCTTCACAATACAACTGTACAAGTTTGTAGCTAATAAAAACTTCTATAACTATACGTACATGTACATGTAATAATAAAAAAAATCATCCTGCATAGTTAGTAGGAATGTGAAAATAGCGAGGCAATTGGAACTGCATCTACAAAATTATTAAACAGATGGTGAGGAGGCCTCATGTTTAATGTGAAAAAGAGACAAGTGAAGGGTGTTACGCCATCTAGTGAATTTTACTATCGTTTTGAAATGTCATCCAATAAAAGCCAACAAAATAATTACCAGAGCAATATTATTTAATTATGAATGGCCATCCTGGTGTAAAGAAACTAGTGTTGAGTGTATTTGGCTTAAACATTCACAGGGTGCATCCAAACTACATTGTAGTTATTGGAAGATTATAGGTTTGACTCCTGTTAGGGGAACTCGGATTTTCCTTTTCTGAGTATACCTGTGTCACAGACTGAAAGCAAAAAATACATCTATCCTGTATCTTACTTTATGCATTGTAGCTTTCATTTTGAGTGACCTCTCTTTGTTCTCTTCTACAAAGGGCGGAGAGAAATACCAGGATGCATATTACATTTTTCAAGAGCTTTCTGACAAATACATCCCAACAGTTATGTTGCTCAATGGTCAGGCTGTTGCATACATGCACATGGGGAAGTTTGACGATGCCGAGAGCTTCCTCCAAGCTAGCTGCCCTGGACAAAGTAAGCAAAACTTCCAAAATTAATTAAATGAATAAAAAATCAATCAATCAACTTTATTTTATTGAGTGTGACACTTAACAGTCCGTTACGACTAACAACCTCGTGCCCCTCAGATTCCAGATTTTAGTAATGTTGGTTTTTGAGGAGAGGGGAAAATCGAAGAACCCGGAGAAAAAACCCCTCAGAGCAAAGGACGAGAACCAACAACAAACTCAGCCCACATATTCAGTACCGCTCAAAAGTAAGTTACCAGTCTCGTCTCGTTTCTCGCGAGAGGAGTGGCGCGTCTCTCGATACAAGCTCGATTTTGTTCCAACCGAGTTCATGATCGATAAGCTTGCGATCGAACTCCATAAATTCAGCTTGCTGCGTGACAAGGGTTTCGTGCTGTATCAACTAAACCGTGACACTCAACTTGATATTCTCGCAAAACTCTCGCGAACAAGTCAAGCCTTAGTACTTACAGTTTTTTTCAGTCTTCGCGAGACGAGTGTCTCTTTTCTCGAGACGCGACTCTCGTCTCTCGAGTCTCGTGTGAGGGTGGTAACTTGCTTTTGAGCGGTACTGTAACGTTTAAGAGCGCTCCCCAGGAACTTTCACCTACGACCATGCAAGATAGAAAAATCGAAAATCGCCAAACTTTGTCATAATAAAGGACTACTAAAACCATTTGTAGAAAGACATGTTTCAGTTTGTTTCGATAATTGTTTTACCTTCAAAGTGACTTTTTGATTTTGGTGGCCTGTGAGCGGGTAAAAGTGTCACTTGTATGGGCCGCTCGTCTTGAAATTACGAAGGAGTAACATAAAAATCGAAGCAATTGAACATAAGTAAACTAGAAATACGTGACTCGCAAAACCTCGCGAAGCGGGGGCTGGGTGGAAAGCCCTCTTTACTCGTATTGTAGCATCAAACGAGGAGATTAAGGGCGATTTAGACGGTACGATTTTGCCTACGATTTGTCGCATGCGACACGCTTACGCCATGCCTACAACACGAATCGCGTCGTGTAAATCAACCTACAACATCCTTACGTCAGACGCACACAACACGAAAAATGTCGTAGGATTTTAAAACATGTTTTAAAATCCTACGACAATCGTAGGTAAAGGCAATGTTGAGTGGCGAGAGTTGTGTACGATTTTTACATGACGCAAGCAGCGCGCGCTCTAGAAATCGCATGCGACAGTCGTAAGAGAAAATCGTACCGTCTAAATCGCCCTTAAGAATTTTTTTTTGATGAGCATGGTGTTTTCGTAGTTCCACGGGCTAGTTTGCGGTTGAAAATCTATTTCTGACGCGACGTTATGTACAACGGGCGTGCAGCGCTGTCGTGTTCGATGAATTTATTTCCCACGGAAAATTATTGACCGCGGCCACATAACGTGTAATTTCTTTAATGCACTCTTTCACAAAAAAGATTTCTAAAAGAAAGGGAAAAGATTCTGGAGAGATATTTCTGTGTCCAGTGAATATTGATGAACATTGCAGTTGAAATTTGATCATGCACGCATATTTTTTTCCATGTATGCAAATTTTGCTCCAGCCAACGCCAGACAGTCTGACGTCATTGTGCGGACACCTTCAACGATATAAACATATATAGACATATATAACTAGTAGTAATCAAAGATTATAGAGTGCGTTCGACAGCCCTAAGTTGTGCGATTGTACGGCCTGCTGCGTGACTTTTTTTAGGTAGCTCTTTCGTCCTTTTATATCTGTACGTAATGTGTAACTACCAAGGTGAAATATTTGCAATAAACGAAGCTGAGTTTAAAATTTCAGCGGCTACGTTGTTGAACTTTAAAAAAAAATAGAAAGTATTTTCGGTCCGCCTGTTGCGTGACACCGTCGAACTTTAAAATGATGCACATCATTTTCGGTATAACGCTTATAATCTTTGAGAAAAACGAAACTTACAGGCCAGCGTACTATTTTGGTCTTCTACTCAAAAGGTATTTTACCAAAATGCCGCGAAACTTACGCGACTATAAAGCCGTAAAAATGTCGAACTGAAGCGAACTAATTTGCATACAGTTTTGAAAGACATCTCAGGGCCAAGGTTTATATTCAAAGAGCGGATAACTCTATTCATTGGATAAAATGTTCTCCAACCAATAGATTTTATTCGCTGGATAGCGAATTATCCACTGGATAAAATAATCCGCTCTTTGAACAACCGGGGCCTGATGTCAGTTTCTGATGTGTGTATATTTCAGATATTTTTGTATTTTGATTTTATACTAACGTAATACGTGACTCGCAAAACCTCGCGAACCAAGGGCTGGGTGAAAAGCCCTCTTTACTCGTATTGTAGCATCAAAATGGAAGAGATTAAAAGGTTTCTGAACATAGCAACGATTTTGATGAGCATGGTCTTGTCGTAGTTCCACAGGCTAGTTTCCGGTTGAAATCTATTTCTGACACGACGAAATGTACAACAGGCGTGCAGCGCTGTCGTGTTCGATGAATTTATTTCCCACGGAAAATTATTTTACCGCGGCCACAAAACGTGTAATTTCCTCAATGCAATCTTTCACAAAAAAGATTTCTGGAAGAAAGGGAAAAGATTCTGTAGAGATATTTCCATCCAGTGAATATTGATGAACATTGCAGTTGAAGTGTGATCCCGTACACTGAATGTAAAACTTTTCCGATGTATGCAAATTCAGGCAATGGCGCGAAAACGAGGGGGCGACTCTTATACGAAAACGAGACTAAAAAGATGGCTCTAGCCCGAAAACGAGGTCAGATGTCGTCATAAGTTCGCACCAGTTTCCCAGCCGAAACATGCCCCTGCAAAACTCAAGCGGGGGGGCCATTTGGGTATCTCGAAAAATCCTGCATAGCCGTACACAGGCACACCAACTCGAAAGACACAGGGCCCAAAAACGAAATTAGGCTTGCGTTCTCCTTCGTCGAACGCAAATATACTTTTCGCTCGAATTCGCGCGGCTTAGCTCCGCTCGGGCCGGCTCGGCCCGACAAATTTATTAACCTCGCTACGCTCGGGCCTTCGGCCCTCGCTTCGCGAGGAACTAAATCCCTCACACTTTCACGCTGTCGAATGTACATTCAATGTGATCCAGAATATTTGGCCAAATTTTAAAAATTAACCGTTTCTAGCGGAATTACAGCATGCCAAAATAATGTAAAATTCAACCGCAAAAAAAAAGCATCCTGGTACATGGCTTTGTCAACCAAGACTATATTCATCGGAATAAGCAATGTTTCGTGTACGATTTGAAGAAATAAAATTTTTGGGTAAATGAAACGATAAATTTTTGGAGCGCTATTTGAACATGCTATTTATCATCAATAGTTGACCTTTTGACCTTCAAAGGAGGCAAGCTATTTTCACATCACACTCGCTAATTTTGATTTTTCCAACAAACAATTCAAAACTCTGGGTATTCTTTCATAGCACAATGTTCAATAAAGTCAATCGCTTGAATTGGGACAGGTTTAACGTTAGTAAATATGATTTTAGTTACGAACACGTAATTTGGTTTAGGGCTACAACATCGACAAATATGCATATAAATTAGTTCGTTTTGATTTCGACAGAGAATATTTTTATTTACGTTAACTTTACTAAACAAATTAAATCACAAACAAGGTTAGTCGTTACTTAAACTGATTATATGGCTTATTGTACCTTAAAAATCCTTTTCACAAGAAGAAAAGACGAGTTTGCTTCTAGCCGCCAAACGACCATTGAACCTTTTGACGTATCTCTTAACTGTCACGCAATATACGCTTTCAGTCAAAACGTGCGTGACCGCGGGGCAAATGACAAGTCAGATAAAGCAAACGTCTTGTTGAATGTTGTATCTTCACTGACAATAATTGAAATTGAATTTAAACGTGTCCGAGTTTCCGAATGTAAAAGTTTCTGACGTTGGCGCAACGATCCGCAACTCGTTACATTTGGTATCGTTCGTGCATTGGTCCCGTCCATCCTCCAAGACGTTTCGAGCCACCGGCCTAACGTGTATGCAGCTCCGACAGCTCAGCCAAACTCCAGTTCCTTCAATGAGTCCAAAAAATACAGGAACTTTTGAAAAGCCTTACATTATTGAAAAAAAAAAAATAGCCGGTACAAACTCATAGCACGAGGTAAATGGGTACCAAACACTTTTCTTCTCCGTGTGCGCGCGCGTGGCCGCTTGTGAAGACTCACACTATGAAAGAGGGCGGGAAAATCCTGTGTTAAAAAAGGCGAAAAGGTAAGGGAACAAAAAGGAAATTACAGGTTATATGTAAAAAATGAACCACTTCTATCAGTTCATCAGCTTCGTAAAAACTGAAAGCTGTCCAAATACAACACATTTCCCAATTTATTCTGTTTGATTCCAGGATAACTTCAAGAAATGAAATATTTAAAAAAAAAAAAATGGTTCCACACAAATCATGTGCTTTAATCAATCTATTACACAACGAAGTCTTCCTATTTTAAATGAATAATGGAGACGAAATTTTCAATTTTTCATTTTCCATCCCACAAGCCAATGAAGGATACGAGAGCGAAAGAAAACGCAAGTGCGCGCGAATGTCTGCATTGTTGAAATCGCTCCCTTTCATGCTCTAAACATATCCTAGCACTAGGAAGATCCTAGAGGGCGGATCATCCTAGCGCCATATGTTTTCTCTATTCAGTTTACATGCAAAAAGTTGCACTTGGCCCTAGCGCTAGGTTCTTCCTAGAGATAGGAGCTTCCTGGCTGAGAGATAGGAAGATCCTAGAACTAGGAAGATCCTAGCACCATGTAAACAACTTTCGCTCGGAAGATCTTAGTACTAGAGACAAAAAGAACAAACATGGCGGCAGCCGGGCGTTCAGCTGCTCAAGGCCGACAGTTATTCTTTTTTCCTTCTCCACTTGGTAACAACCTCGGCCGAAATTTCTGCATGCAAAACAAACAGAAAGGTTTTTCGCCTTCTCGGATCTTCTTAGTGCTTGGATCTTCCTTCCACCATGTAAGCGGCCCCTTAATCAGCGAAACGAGCGACTTGTGTAATTTAAAGTGCGCGAAATTCTGAATTTTGATGTCAGTTAGTGTATCCAAAATGTCTGTTCTCGCCATGTCCTGTCTTACACAACTGGTTGAATACTTTTTTTTACCTATGAAGGAAAGTTTTGTTTTTCTCATTTAACTTATTGCGACGGCCACATGATATTTCAGTTCTTTTGTTCATTGATCGTAGTCACGCGCTATGACGTGTACCGATTTCTGAATTTGGTCCCATCCGAAATCACTACCATTGCCTGATTTCATACCGTGGGGGTCTGGGTACGAGTCTGTGTATTATGGGTTATGGGACTCAACACCCAAATAGCCGGAAAGAGCACATCGAACTTTACAACATCCTCAAGTTTGGTGTCAATCAAGCTAATATTAGGCGAGATACAGCCATTCAAAAACTTAAAAATTTACCAAGAAATGTATGGAACGCCGGACGTTCCATACATTTGTTAGTAAAATTTGGAGTTTTTGAATGGCTGTATCTTTCCTAATATTAGCTTGATTAACACCAAACTTGGAAATGTTGTAAAGTGCAGTGTGCTCTTTCCGGCTATGTGGGTGTTGAGTCCCATAACCCATAATACACAGACTCGTACCAAGACCTCCACGGTATGAAATCAGGCAATGTGCATTTGGTAGAACACTTATTCCTGTGCTACACCGTGCTGACGAGAGCCAACCAGCTCGAAACAGCTGTCCACGGTTGCCGCATTCTGTTGATTCTCGGTTTGGCCTCTATCATGTCTCTGTCGTATTAAGTTTTCTACGCAGTCCGATCAGCTGTGCAGAAATTCGACTCATGAATATTTTTTCACTGATTGTATTTGTCGTTAAAGCATTAAAGAGTGACGTTTTGCGTTAATCCAATGAGTGGCATGGCTCAGGCTTGTGTGTATACTAAGAAATATCAAGTCACTCGTGGAATATTTCAAGAAGTACCACTCGAAAGCATTGCATAACAAGTATGTATCTGACTGCAAGGTTCGCCCCCTGCATAAGCTATATACTATAACGTAGGTATGTGCAGCACCAATAGGTATAATTTTTGAACCGGTTTGGTGGTACATGTTGTAACCAATTTGGTCTGACAGCGTGAGCCTGAAAACGGGAATGGATCCAAGAAACCAAGTCTGAAAATGGATATGAGTTTTAGACGACAGTTTTGAAAAAGGGTACCCAATCATTTGATATTTTGGTCTGAAATAGGGACAAGGTTTAGAGAACTGAGCCGCACACCCGAACCCCCATGGAGGGCTCGTCGGGGATACGCGATGCACAGTTAGGAAATAAATTCAAGTTGGGACACTATTTTAGAAACTGGCTACTTGGTAGGACGGGGTCATCTCAGAGTCGAGGTCATTTCGGGGTCAACATGTGGATCGATTCGGGGTTGAGGATCATTTCGGCTACCCAACTGAGGTCACGCGCAAAGCCGGTGGCATACACAAAAGCGCTACATGTTGGCCTGCAGAACAAGCGTTATTATTATTATTATTATGATCATCATCATCATCATCATCATCATCATTATTATTACTCGCGAAGCGAGGGCCGAAGGCCCGAGCGTAGCGAGGTTAATAAATTTGTCGAGCCGAGCCGGCCCGAGCGGAGCTAAGCCGCGCGAATTCGAGCGAAAAATATATTTATATATATATATATATATCTGTGCGAATTTGCAAAAACGTGCCTGCTAGAACTGGGCCTGAAGCTGGGCACCGCCCAGCTTCAGGCCTCTGTGGTTCTCCAAACTTGAGGGGGCTTGCCGTCAAGGACCAGTCTGTGAGCTAGCCCAGGGTGAGGGCTTACTGCTGGGGGGTAGCTCTTGGTTGTGTGTCAAAAGCTCCGGGGTGGGGAGGGGAGGGTATTGTAGCCTTCAGCTTGGTCCAATTTGCTGTTTTTCTTAAACCAGGGTGGCTTAATTCTAATGCCCTTTGACCTCCCCCATAGAGACACAGGCTGTTGACAATCAATTGCATCAAGCTGACACAAAGCCTGGAGTGTGGCCTAAATGCAGGTGAGTGACTTGCAAGTTTGTGTGAAAAGCAGAGGGGTGGGGAGGGAAGTGTCGTGAGACTCAGTTAGGGTGAACTTTCTGTCTCTGCGTAGGTTAAGTGCAGGTATGTTTTTGAAAATCCAGGTAGATATTAGCAGTCAATTTAAGTGGGCTTGTCCCAAGTTGAGCTGCTACATGCGAGACTTAGTACATTTTGCCTGCAAACTCAATTTTTGCCTTCCAGAGAGCTATTTGCCTGTGATATCTGTGCGAATTTGCAAAAACGTGCCTGCTAGAACTGGGCCTGAAGCTGGGCACCGCCCAGCTTCAGGCCTCTGTGGTTCTCCAAACTTGAGGGGGCTTGCCGTCAAGGACCAGTCTGTGAGCTAGCCCAGGGTGAGGGCTTACTGCTGGGGGGTAGCTCTTGGTTGTGTGTCAAAAGCTCCGGGGTGGGGAGGGGAGGGTATTGTAGCCTTCAGCTTGGTCCAATTTGCTGTTTTTCTTAAACCAGGGTGACTTAATTCTAATGCCCTTTGACCTCCCCCATAGAGACACAGGCTGTTGACAATCAATTGCATCAAGCTGACACAAAGCCTGGAGTGTGGCTTAAATGCAGGTGAGTGACTTGCAAGTTTGTGTGAAAAGCAGAGGGGTGGGGAGGGAAGTGTTGTGAGACTCAGTTAGGGTGAACTTTCTGTCTCTGCGTAGGTTAAGTGCAGGTATGTTTTTGAAAATCCAGGTAGATATTAGCAGTCAATTTAAGTGGGCTTGTCCCAAGTTGAGCTGCTACATGCGAGACTTAGTACATTTTGCCTGCAAACTCAATTTTTGCCTTCCAGAGAGCTATTTGCCTGTGATAATTATTAGCAGTCAATTTAAGTGGGCTTGTCCCAAGTTGAGCTGCTACATGCGAGACTTAGTACATTTTGCCTGCAAACTCAATTTTTGCCTTCCAGAGAGCTATTTGCCTGTGATATCTGTGCGAATTTGCAAAAACGTGCCTGCTAGAACTGGGCCTGAAGCTGGGCACCGCCCAGCTTCAGGCCTCTGTGGTTCTCCAAACTTGAGGGGGCTTGCCGTCAAGGACCAGTCTGTGAGCTAGCCCAGGGTGAGGGCTTACTGCTGGGGGGTAGCTCTCGGTTGTGTGTCAAAAGCTCCGGGGTGGGGAGGGGAGAGTATTGTAGCCTTCAGCTTGGTCCAATTTGCTGTTTTTCTTAAACCAGGGTGGCTTAATTCTAATGCCCTTTGACCTCCCCCATAGAGACACAGGCTGTTGACAATCAATTGCATCAAGCTGACACAAAGCCTGGAGTGTGGCCTAAATGCAGGTGAGTGACTTGCAAGTTTGTGTGAAAAGCAGAGGGGTGGGGAGGGAAGTGTTGTGAGACTCAGTTAGGGTGAACTTTCTGTCTCTGCGTAGGTTAAGTGCAGGTATGTTTTTGAAAATCCAGGTAGATATTAGCAGTCAATTTAAGTGGGCTTGTCCCAAGTTGAGCTGCTACATGCGAGACTTAGTACATTTTGCCTGCAAACTCAATTTTTTCCTTCCAGAGAGCTATTTGCCTGTGATAATTATTAGCAGTCAATTTAAGTGGGCTTGTCCCAAGTTGAGCTGCTACATGCGAGACTTAGTACATTTTGCCTGCAAACTCAATTTTTGCCTTCCAGAGAGCTATTTGCCTGTGATATCTGTGCGAATTTGCAAAAACGTGCCTGCTAGAACTGGGCCTGAAGCTGGGCACCGCCCAGCTTCAGGCCTCTGTGGTTCTCCAAACTTGAGGGGGCTTGCCGTCAAGGACCAGTCTGTGAGCTAGCCCAGGGTGAGGGCTTACTGCTGGGGGATAGCTCTTGGTTGTGTGTCAAAAGCTCCGGGGTGGGGAGGGGAGGGTATTGTAGCCTTCAGCTTGGTCCAATTTGCTGTTTTTCTTAAACCAGGGTGGCTTAATTCTAATGCCCTTTGACCTCCCCCATAGAGACACAGGCTGTTGACAATCAATTGCATCAAGCTGACACAAAGCCTGGAGTGTGGCCTAAATGCAGGTGAGTGACTTGCAAGTTTGTGTGAAAAGCAGAGGGGTGGGGAGGGAAGTGTCGTGAGACTCAGTTAGGGTGAACTTTCTGTCTCTGCGTAGGTTAAGTGCAGGTATGTTTTTGAAAATCCAGGTAGATATTAGCAGTCAATTTAAGTGGGCTTGTCCCAAGTTGAGCTGCTACATGCGAGACTTAGTACATTTTGCCTGCAAACTCAATTTTTGCCTTCCAGAGAGCTATTTGCCTGTGATATCTGTGCGAATTTGCAAAAACGTGCCTGCTAGAACTGGGCCTGAAGCTGGGCACCGCCCAGCTTCAGGCCTCTGTGGTTCTCCAAACTTGAGGGGGCTTGCCGTCAAGGACCAGTCTGTGAGCTAGCCCAGGGTGAGGGCTTACTGCTGGGGGATAGCTCTTGGTTGTGTGTCAAAAGCTCCGGGGTGGGGAGGGGAGGGTATTGTAGCCTTCAGCTTGGTCCAATTTGCTGTTTTTCTTAAACCAGGGTGGCTTAATTCTAATGCCCTTTGACCTCCCCCATAGAGACACAGGCTGTTGACAATCAATTGCATCAAGCTGACACAAAGCCTGGAGTGTGGCCTAAATGCAGGTGAGTGACTTGCAAGTTTGTGTGAAAAGCAGAGGGGTGGGGAGGGAAGTGTCGTGAGACTCAGTTAGGGTGAACTTTCTGTCTCTGCGTAGGTTAAGTGCAGGTATGTTTTTGAAAATCCAGGTAGATATTAGCAGTCAATTTAAGTGGGCTTGTCCCAAGTTGAGCTGCTACATGCGAGACTTAGTACATTTTGCCTGCAAACTCAATTTTTGCCTTCCAGAGAGCTATTTGCCTGTGATATCTGTGCGAATTTGCAAAAACGTGCCTGCTAGAACTGGGCCTGAAGCTGGGCACCGCCCAGCTTCAGGCCTCTGTGGTTCTCCAAACTTGAGGGGGCTTGCCGTCAAGGACCAGTCTGTGAGCTAGCCCAGGGTGAGGGCTTACTGCTGGGGGGTAGCTCTTGGTTGTGTGTCAAAAGCTCCGGGGTGGGGAGGGGAGGGTATTGTAGCCTTCAGCTTGGTCCAATTTGCTGTTTTTCTTAAACCAGGGTGGCTTAATTCTAATGCCCTTTGACCTCCCCCATAGAGACACAGGCTGTTGACAATCAATTGCATCAAGCTGACACAAAGCCTGGAGTGTGGCCTAAATGCAGGTGAGTGACTTGCAAGTTTGTGTGAAAAGCAGAGGGGTGGGGAGGGAAGTGTCGTGAGACTCAGTTAGGGTGAACTTTCTGTCTCTGCGTAGGTTAAGTGCAGGTATGTTTTTGAAAATCCAGGTAGATATTAGCAGTCAATTTAAGTGGGCTTGTCCCAAGTTGAGCTGCTACATGCGAGACTTAGTACATTTTGCCTGCAAACTCAATTTTTGCCTTCCAGAGAGCTATTTGCCTGTGATATCTGTGCGAATTTGCAAAAACGTGCCTGCTAGAACTGGGCCTGAAGCTGGGCACCGCCCAGCTTCAGGCCTCTGTGGTTCTCCAAACTTGAGGGGGCTTGCCGTCAAGGACCAGTCTGTGAGCTAGCCCAGGGTGAGGGCTTACTGCTGGGGGGTAGCTCTTGGTTGTGTGTCAAAAGCTCCGGGGTGGGGAGGGGAGGGTATTGTAGCCTTCAGCTTGGTCCAATTTGCTGTTTTTCTTAAACCAGGGTGACTTAATTCTAATGCCCTTTGACCTCCCCCATAGAGACACAGGCTGTTGACAATCAATTGCATCAAGCTGACACAAAGCCTGGAGTGTGGCCTAAATGCAGGTGAGTGACTTGCAAGTTTGTGTGAAAAGCAGAGGGGTGGGGAGGGAAGTGTTGTGAGACTCAGTTAGGGTGAACTTTCTGTCTCTGCGTAGGTTAAGTGCAGGTATGTTTTTGAAAATCCAGGTAGATATTAGCAGTCAATTTAAGTGGGCTTGTCCCAAGTTGAGCTGCTACATGCGAGACTTAGTACATTTTGCCTGCAAACTCAATTTTTGCCTTCCAGAGAGCTATTTGCCTGTGATAATTATTAGCAGTCAATTTAAGTGGGCTTGTCCCAAGTTGAGCTGCTACATGCGAGACTTAGTACATTTTGCCTGCAAACTCAATTTTTGCCTTCCAGAGAGCTATTTGCCTGTGATATCTGTGCGAATTTGCAAAAACGTGCCTGCTAGAACTGGGCCTGAAGCTGGGCACCGCCCAGCTTCAGGCCTCTGTGGTTCTCCAAACTTGAGGGGGCTTACCGTCAAGGACCAGTCTGTGAGCTAGCCCAGGGTGAGGGCTTACTGCTGGGGGGTAGCTCTTGGTTGTGTGTCAAAAGCTCCGGGGTGGGGAGGGGAGGGTATTGTAGCCTTCAGCTTGGTCCAATTTGCTGTTTTTCTTAAACCAGGGTGACTTAATTCTAATGCCCTTTGACCTCCCCCATAGAGACACAGGCTGTTGACAATCAATTGCATCAAGCTGACACAAAGCCTGGAGTGTGGCCTAAATGCAGGTGAGTGACTTGCAAGTTTGTGTGAAAAGCAGAGGGGTGGGGAGGGAAGTGTTGTGAGACTCAGTTAGGGTGAACTTTCTGTTTCTGCGTAGGTTAAGTGCAGGTATGTTTTTGAAAATCCAGGTAGATATTAGCAGTCAATTTAAGTGGGCTTGTCCCAAGTTGAGCTGCTACATGCGAGACTTAGTACATTTTGCCTGCAAACTCAATTTTTGCCTTCCAGAGAGCTATTTGCCTGTGATATCTGTGCGAATTTGCAAAAACGTGCCTGCTAGAACTGGGCCTGAAGCTGGGCACCGCCCAGCTTCAGGCCTCTGTGGTTCTCCAAACTTGAGGGGGCTTGCCGTCAAGGACCAGTCTGTGAGCTAGCCCAGGGTGAGGGCTTACTGCTGGGGGGTAGCTCTTGGTTGTGTGTCAAAAGCTCCGGGGTGGGGAGGGGAGGGTATTGTAGCCTTCAGCTTGGTCCAATTTGCTGTTTTTCTTAAACCAGGGTGGCTTAATTCTAATGCCCTTTGACCTCCCCCATAGAGACACAGGCTGTTGACAATCAATTGCATCAAGCTGACACAAAGCCTGGAGTGTGGCCTAAATGCAGGTGAGTGACTTGCAAGTTTGTGTGAAAAGCAGAGGGGTGGGGAGGGAAGTGTCGTGAGACTCAGTTAGGGTGAACTTTCTGTCTCTGCGTAGGTTAAGTGCAGGTATGTTTTTGAAAATCCAGGTAGATATTAGCAGTCAATTTAAGTGGGCTTGTCCCAAGTTGAGCTGCTACATGCGAGACTTAGTACATTTTGCCTGCAAACTCAATTTTTGCCTTCCAGAGAGCTATTTGCCTGTGATATCTGTGCGAATTTGCAAAAACGTGCCTGCTAGAACTGGGCCTGAAGCTGGGCACCGCCCAGCTTCAGGCCTCTGTGGTTCTCCAAACTTGAGGGGGCTTACCGTCAAGGACCAGTCTGTGAGCTAGCCCAGGGTGAGGGCTTACTGCTGGGGGGTAGCTCTCGGTTGTGTGTCAAAAGCTCCGGGGTGGGGAGGGGAGGGTATTGTAGCCTTCAGCTTGGTCCAATTTGCTGTTTTTCTTAAACCAGGGTGACTTAATTCTAATGCCCTTTGACCTCCCCCATAGAGACACAGGCTGTTGACAATCAATTGCATCAAGCTGACACAAAGCCTGGAGTGTGGCCTAAATGCAGGTGAGTGACTTGCAAGTTTGTGTGAAAAGCAGAGGGGTGGGGAGGGAAGTGTTGTGAGACTCAGTTAGGGTGAACTTTCTGTCTCTGCGTAGGTTAAGTGCAGGTATGTTTTTGAAAATCCAGGTAGATATTAGCAGTCAATTTAAGTGGGCTTGTCCCAAGTTGAGCTGCTACATGCGAGACTTAGTACATTTTGCCTGCAAACTCAATTTTTGCCTTCCAGAGAGCTATTTGCCTGTGATAATTATTAGCAGTCAATTTAAGTGGGCTTGTCCCAAGTTGAGCTGCTACATGCGAGACTTAGTACATTTTGCCTGCAAACTCAATTTTTGCCTTCCAGAGAGCTATTTGCCTGTGATATCTGTGCGAATTTGCAAAAACGTGCCTGCTAGAACTGGGCCTGAAGCTGGGCACCGCCCAGCTTCAGGCCTCTGTGGTTCTCCAAACTTGAGGGGGCTTGCCGTCAAGGACCAGTCTGTGAGCTAGCCCAGGGTGAGGGCTTACTGCTGGGGGATAGCTCTTGGTTGTGTGTCAAAAGCTCCGGGGTGGGGAGGGGAGGGTATTGTAGCCTTCAGCTTGGTCCAATTTGCTGTTTTTCTTAAACCAGGGTGGCTTAATTCTAATGCCCTTTGACCTCCCCCATAGAGACACAGGCTGTTGACAATCAATTGCATCAAGCTGACACAAAGCCTGGAGTGTGGCCTAAATGCAGGTGAGTGACTTGCAAGTTTGTGTGAAAAGCAGAGGGGTGGGGAGGGAAGTGTCGTGAGACTCAGTTAGGGTGAACTTTCTGTCTCTGCGTAGGTTAAGTGCAGGTATGTTTTTGAAAATCCAGGTAGATATTAGCAGTCAATTTAAGTGGGCTTGTCCCAAGTTGAGCTGCTACATGCGAGACTTAGTACATTTTGCCTGCAAACTCAATTTTTGCCTTCCAGAGAGCTATTTGCCTGTGATATCTGTGCGAATTTGCAAAAACGTGCCTGCTAGAACTGGGCCTGAAGCTGGGCACCGCCCAGCTTCAGGCCTCTGTGGTTCTCCAAACTTGAGGGGGCTTGCCGTCAAGGACCAGTCTGTGAGCTAGCCCAGGGTGAGGGCTTACTGCTGGGGGGTAGCTCTTGGTTGTGTGTCAAAAGCTCCGGGGTGGGGAGGGGAGGGTATTGTAGCCTTCAGCTTGGTCCAATTTGCTGTTTTTCTTAAACCAGGGTGACTTAATTCTAATGCCCTTTGACCTCCCCCATAGAGACACAGGCTGTTGACAATCAATTGCATCAAGCTGACACAAAGCCTGGAGTGTGGCCTAAATGCAGGTGAGTGACTTGCAAGTTTGTGTGAAAAGCAGAGGGGTGGGGAGGGAAGTGTTGTGAGACTCAGTTAGGGTGAACTTTCTGTCTCTGCGTAGGTTAAGTGCAGGTATGTTTTTGAAAATCCAGGTAGATATTAGCAGTCAATTTAAGTGGGCTTGTCCCAAGTTGAGCTGCTACATGCGAGACTTAGTACATTTTGCCTGCAAACTCAATTTTTGCCTTCCAGAGAGCTATTTGCCTGTGATAATTATTAGCAGTCAATTTAAGTGGGCTTGTCCCAAGTTGAGCTGCTACATGCGAGACTTAGTACATTTTGCCTGCAAACTCAATTTTTGCCTTCCAGAGAGCTATTTGCCTGTGATATCTGTGCGAATTTGCAAAAACGTGCCTGCTAGAACTGGGCCTGAAGCTGGGCACCGCCCAGCTTCAGGCCTCTGTGGTTCTCCAAACTTGAGGGGGCTTGCCGTCAAGGACCAGTCTGTGAGCTAGCCCAGGGTGAGGGCTTACTGCTGGGGGGTAGCTCTTGGTTGTGTGTCAAAAGCTCCGGGGTGGGGAGGGGAGGGTATTGTAGCCTTCAGCTTGGTCCAATTTGCTGTTTTTCTTAAACCAGGGTGGCTTAATTCTAATGCCCTTTGACCTCCCCCATAGAGACACAGGCTGTTGACAATCAATTGCATCAAGCTGACACAAAGCCTGGAGTGTGGCCTAAATGCAGGTGAGTGACTTGCAAGTTTGTGTGAAAAGCAGAGGGGTGGGGAGGGAAGTGTCGTGAGACTCAGTTAGGGTGAACTTTCTGTCTCTGCGTAGGTTAAGTGCAGGTATGTTTTTGAAAATCCAGGTAGATATTAGCAGTCAATTTAAGTGGGCTTGTCCCAAGTTGAGCTGCTACATGCGAGACTTAGTACATTTTGCCTGCAAACTCAATTTTTGCCTTCCAGAGAGCTATTTGCCTGTGATATCTGTGCGAATTTGCAAAAACGTGCCTGCTAGAACTGGGCCTGAAGCTGGGCACCGCCCAGCTTCAGGCCTCTGTGGTTCTCCAAACTTGAGGGGGCTTGCCGTCAAGGACCAGTCTGTGAGCTAGCCCAGGGTGAGGGCTTACTGCTGGGGGGTAGCTCTTGGTTGTGTGTCAAAAGCTCCGGGGTGGGGAGGGGAGGGTATTGTAGCCTTCAGCTTGGTCCAATTTGCTGTTTTTCTTAAACCAGGGTGACTTAATTCTAATGCCCTTTGACCTCCCCCATAGAGACACAGGCTGTTGACAATCAATTGCATCAAGCTGACACAAAGCCTGGAGTGTGGCCTAAATGCAGGTGAGTGACTTGCAAGTTTGTGTGAAAAGCAGAGGGGTGGGGAGGGAAGTGTTGTGAGACTCAGTTAGGGTGAACTTTCTGTCTCTGCGTAGGTTAAGTGCAGGTATGTTTTTGAAAATCCAGGTAGATATTAGCAGTCAATTTAAGTGGGCTTGTCCCAAGTTGAGCTGCTACATGCGAGACTTAGTACATTTTGCCTGCAAACTCAATTTTTGCCTTCCAGAGAGCTATTTGCCTGTGATAATTATTAGCAGTCAATTTAAGTGGGCTTGTCCCAAGTTGAGCTGCTACATGCGAGACTTAGTACATTTTGCCTGCAAACTCAATTTTTGCCTTCCAGAGAGCTATTTGCCTGTGATATCTGTGCGAATTTGCAAAAACGTGCCTGCTAGAACTGGGCCTGAAGCTGGGCACCGCCCAGCTTCAGGCCTCTGTGGTTCTCCAAACTTGAGGGGGCTTGCCGTCAAGGACCAGTCTGTGAGCTAGCCCAGGGTGAGGGCTTACTGCTGGGGGGTAGCTCTTGGTTGTGTGTCAAAAGCTCCGGGGTGGGGAGGGGAGGGTATTGTAGCCTTCAGCTTGGTCCAATTTGCTGTTTTTCTTAAACCAGGGTGGCTTAATTCTAATGCCCTTTGACCTCCCCCATAGAGACACAGGCTGTTGACAATCAATTGCATCAAGCTGACACAAAGCCTGGAGTGTGGCCTAAATGCAGGTGAGTGACTTGCAAGTTTGTGTGAAAAGCAGAGGGGTGGGGAGGGAAGTGTCGTGAGACTCAGTTAGGGTGAACTTTCTGTCTCTGCGTAGGTTAAGTGCAGGTATGTTTTTGAAAATCCAGGTAGATATTAGCAGTCAATTTAAGTGGGCTTGTCCCAAGTTGAGCTGCTACATGCGAGACTTAGTACATTTTGCCTGCAAACTCAATTTTTGCCTTCCAGAGAGCTATTTGCCTGTGATATCTGTGCGAATTTGCAAAAACGTGCCTGCTAGAACTGGGCCTGAAGCTGGGCACCGCCCAGCTTCAGGCCTCTGTGGTTCTCCAAACTTGAGGGGGCTTACCGTCAAGGACCAGTCTGTGAGCTAGCCCAGGGTGAGGGCTTACTGCTGGGGGGTAGCTCTCGGTTGTGTGTCAAAAGCTCCGGGGTGGGGAGGGGAGGGTATTGTAGCCTTCAGCTTGGTCCAATTTGCTGTTTTTCTTAAACCAGGGTGACTTAATTCTAATGCCCTTTGACCTCCCCCATAGAGACACAGGCTGTTGACAATCAATTGCATCAAGCTGACACAAAGCCTGGAGTGTGGCCTAAATGCAGGTGAGTGACTTGCAAGTTTGTGTGAAAAGCAGAGGGGTGGGGAGGGAAGTGTTGTGAGACTCAGTTAGGGTGAACTTTCTGTCTCTGCGTAGGTTAAGTGCAGGTATGTTTTTGAAAATCCAGGTAGATATTAGCAGTCAATTTAAGTGGGCTTGTCCCAAGTTGAGCTGCTACATGCGAGACTTAGTACATTTTGCCTGCAAACTCAATTTTTGCCTTCCAGAGAGCTATTTGCCTGTGATAATTATTAGCAGTCAATTTAAGTGGGCTTGTCCCAAGTTGAGCTGCTACATGCGAGACTTAGTACATTTTGCCTGCAAACTCAATTTTTGCCTTCCAGAGAGCTATTTGCCTGTGATATCTGTGCGAATTTGCAAAAACGTGCCTGCTAGAACTGGGCCTGAAGCTGGGCACCGCCCAGCTTCAGGCCTCTGTGGTTCTCCAAACTTGAGGGGGCTTGCCGTCAAGGACCAGTCTGTGAGCTAGCCCAGGGTGAGGGCTTACTGCTGGGGGGTAGCTCTTGGTTGTGTGTCAAAAGCTCCGGGGTGGGGAGGGGAGGGTATTGTAGCCTTCAGCTTGGTCCAATTTGCTGTTTTTCTTAAACCAGGGTGACTTAATTCTAATGCCCTTTGACCTCCCCCATAGAGACACAGGCTGTTGACAATCAATTGCATCAAGCTGACACAAAGCCTGGAGTGTGGCCTAAATGCAGGTGAGTGACTTGCAAGTTTGTGTGAAAAGCAGAGGGGTGGGGAGGGAAGTGTTGTGAGACTCAGTTAGGGTGAACTTTCTGTCTCTGCGTAGGTTAAGTGCAGGTATGTTTTTGAAAATCCAGGTAGATATTAGCAGTCAATTTAAGTGGGCTTGTCCCAAGTTGAGCTGCTACATGCGAGACTTAGTACATTTTGCCTGCAAACTCAATTTTTGCCTTCCAGAGAGCTATTTGCCTGTGATATCTGTGCGAATTTGCAAAAACGTGCCTGCTAGAACTGGGCCTGAAGCTGGGCACCGCCCAGCTTCAGGCCTCTGTGGTTCTCCAAACTTGAGGGGGCTTGCCGTCAAGGACCAGTCTGTGAGCTAGCCCAGGGTGAGGGCTTACTGCTGGGGGGTAGCTCTTGGTTGTGTGTCAAAAGCTCCGGGGTGGGGAGGGGAGGGTATTGTAGCCTTCAGCTTGGTCCAATTTGCTGTTTTTCTTAAACCAGGGTGGCTTAATTCTAATGCCCTTTGACCTCCCCCATAGAGACACAGGCTGTTGACAATCAATTGCATCAAGCTGACACAAAGCCTGGAGTGTGGCCTAAATGCAGGTGAGTGACTTGCAAGTTTGTGTGAAAAGCAGAGGGGTGGGGAGGGAAGTGTCGTAAGACTCAGTTAGGGTGAACTTTCTGTCTCTGCGTAGGTTAAGTGCAGGTATGTTTTTGAAAATCCAGGTAGATATTAGCAGTCAATTTAAGTGGGCTTGTCCCAAGTTGAGCTGCTACATGCGAGACTTAGTACATTTTGCCTGCAAACTCAATTTTTGCCTTCCAGAGAGCTATTTGCCTGTGATATCTGTGCGAATTTGCAAAAACGTGCCTGCTAGAACTGGGCCTGAAGCTGGGCACCGCCCAGCTTCAGGCCTCTGTGGTTCTCCAAACTTGAGGGGGCTTGCCGTCAAGGACCAGTCTGTGAGCTAGCCCAGGGTGAGGGCTTACTGCTGGGGGGTAGCTCTTGGTTGTGTGTCAAAAGCTCCGGGGTGGGGAGGGGAGGGTATTGTAGCCTTCAGCTTGGTCCAATTTGCTGTTTTTCTTAAACCAGGGTGACTTAATTCTAATGCCCTTTGACCTCTCCCATAGAGACACAGGCTGTTGACAATCAATTGCATCAAGCTGACACAAAGCCTGGAGTGTGGCCTAAATGCAGGTGAGTGACTTGCAAGTTTGTGTGAAAAGCAGAGGGGTGGGGAGGGAAGTGTGGTGAGACTCAGTTAGGGTGAACTTTCTGTCTCTGCGTAGGTTAAGTGCAGGTATGTTTTTGAAAATCCAGGTAGATATTAGCAGTCAATTTAAGTGGGCTTGTCCCAAGTTGAGCTGCTACATGCGAGACTTAGTACATTTTGCCTGCAAACTCAATTTTTGCCTTCCAGAGAGCTATTTGCCTGTGATATCTGTGCGAATTTGCAAAAACGTGCCTGCTAGAACTGGGCCTGAAGCTGGGCACCGCCCAGCTTCAGGCCTCTGTGGTTCTCCAAACTTGAGGGGGCTTGCCGTCAAGGACCAGTCTGTGAGCTAGCCCAGGGTGAGGGCTTACTGCTGGGGGGTAGCTCTTGGTTGTGTGTCAAAAGCTCCGGGGTGGGGAGGGGAGGGTATTGTAGCCTTCAGCTTGGTCCAATTTGCTGTTTTTCTTAAACCAGGGTGGCTTAATTCTAATGCCCTTTGACCTCCCCCATAGAGACACAGGCTGTTGACAATCAATTGCATCAAGCTGACACAAAGCCTGGAGTGTGGCTTAAATGCAGGTGAGTGACTTGCAAGTTTGTGTGAAAAGCAGAGGGGTGGGGAGGGAAGTGTCGTGAGACTCAGTTAGGGTGAACTTTCTGTCTCTGCGTAAGTTAAGTGCAGGTATGTTTTTGAAAATCCAGGTAGATATTAGCAGTCAATTTAAGTGGGCTTGTCCCAAGTTGAGCTGCTACATGCGAGACTTAGTACATTTTGCCTGCAAACTCAATTTTTGCCTTCCAGAGAGCTATTTGCCTGTGATATCTGTGCGAATTTGCAAAAACGTGCCTGCTAGAACTGGGCCTGAAGCTGGGCACCGCCCAGCTTCAGGCCTCTGTGGTTCTCCAAACTTGAGGGGGCTTGCCGTCAAGGACCAGTCTGTGAGCTAGCCCAGGGTGAGGGCTTACTGCTGGGGGGTAGCTCTTGGTTGTGTGTCAAAAGCTCCGGGGTGGGGAGGGGAGGGTATTGTAGCCTTCAGCTTGGTCCAATTTGCTGTTTTTCTTAAACCAGGGTGACTTAATTCTAATGCCCTTTGACCTCCCCCATAGAGACACAGGCTGTTGACAATCAATTGCATCAAGCTGACACAAAGCCTGGAGTGTGGCCTAAATGCAGGTGAGTGACTTGCAAGTTTGTGTGAAAAGCAGAGGGGTGGGGAGGGAAGTGTGGTGAGACTCAGTTAGGGTGAACTTTCTGTCTCTGCGTAGGTTAAGTGCAGGTATGTTTTTGAAAATCCAGGTAGATATTAGCAGTCAATTTAAGTGGGCTTGTCCCAAGTTGAGCTGCTACATGCGAGACTTAGTACATTTTGCCTGCAACCTCAATTTTTGCCTTCCAGAGAGCTATTTCCCTGTCATAATTTATTAGCAGTCAATTTAAGTGGGATTGTCCCAAGTTGAGCTGCTACATGCGAGACTTAGTACATTTTGCCTGCAAACTCAATTTTTGCCTTCCAGAGAGCTATTTGCCTGTGATATCTGTGCGAATTTTCAAAAACGTGCCTGCTAGAACTGGGCCTGAAGCTGGGCACCGCCCAGCTTCAGGCCTCTGTGGTTCTCCAAACTTGAGGGGGCTTGTCGTCAAGGACCAGTCTGTGAGCTAGCCCAGGGTGAGGGCTTACTGCTGGGGGGTAGCTCTTGGTTGTGTGTCAAAAGCTCCGGGCTGGGGAGGGGAGGGTATTGTAGCCTTCAGCTTGGTCCAATTTGCTGTTTTTCTTAAACCAGGGTGACTTAATTCTAATGCCCTTTGACCTCCCCCATAGAGACACAGGCTGTTGACAATCAATTGCATCAAGCTGACACAAAGCCTGGAGTGTGGCCTAAATGCAGGTGAGTGACTTGCAAGTTTGTGTGAAAAGCAGAGGGGTGGGGAGGGAAGTGTTGTGAGACTCAGTTAGGGTGAACTTTCTGTCTCTGCGTAGGTTAAGTGCAGGTATGTTTTTGAAAATCCAGGTAGATATTAGCAGTCAATTTAAGTAGGCTTGTCCCAAGTTGAGCTGCTACATGCGAGACTTAGTACATTTTGCCTGCAAACTCAATTTTTGCCTTCCAGAGAGCTATTTGCCTGTGATATCTGTGCGAATTTGCAAAAACGTGCCTGCTAGAACTGGGCCTGAAGCTGGGCACCGCCCAGCTTCAGGCCTCTGTGGTTCTCCAAACTTAAGGGGGCTTGCCGTCAAGGACCAGTCTGTGAGCTAGCCCAGGGTGAGGGCTTACTGCTGGGGGGTAGCTCTTGGTTGTGTGTCAAAAGCTCCGGGGTGGGGAGGGGAGGGTATTGTAGCCTTCAGCTTGGTCCAATTTGCTGTTTTTCTTAAACCAGGGTGACTTAATTCTAATGCCCTTTGACCTCCCCCATAGAGACACAGGCTGTTGACAATCAATTGCATCAAGCTGACACAAAGCCTGGAGTGTGGCCTAAATGCAGGTGAGTGACTTGCAAGTTTGTGTGAAAAGCAGAGGGGTGGGGAGGGAAGTGTTGTGAGACTCAGTTAGGGTGAACTTTCTGTCTCTGCGTAGGTTAAGTGCAGGTATGTTTTTGAAAATCCAGGTAGATATTAGCAGTCAATTTAAGTGGGCTTGTCCCAAGTTGAGCTGCTACATGCGAGACTTAGTACATTTTGCCTGCAAACTCAATTTTTGCCTTCCAGAGAGCTATTTGCCTGTGATATCTGTGCGAATTTGCAAAAACGTGCCTGCTAGAACTGGGCCTGAAGCTGGGCACCGCCCAGCTTCAGGCCTCTGTGGTTCTCCAAACTTGAGGGGGCTTGCCGTCAAGGACCAGTCTGTGAGCTAGCCCAGGGTGAGGGCTTACTGCTGGGGGGTAGCTCTTGGTTGTGTGTCAAAAGCTCCGGGGTGGGGTGGGGAGGGTATTGTAGCCTTCAGCTTGGTCCAATTTGCTGTTTTTCTTAAACCAGGGTGACTTAATTCTAATGCCCTTTGACCTCCCCCATAGAGACACAGGCTGTTGACAATCAATTGCATCAAGCTGACACAAAGCCTGGAGTGTGGCCTAAATGCAGGTGAGTGACTTGCAAGTTTGTGTGAAAAGCAGAGGGGTGGGGAGGGAAGTGTTGTGAGACTCAGTTAGGGTGAACTTTCTGTCTCTGCGTAGGTTAAGTGCAGGTATGTTTTTGAAAATCCAGGTAGATATTAGCAGTCAATTTAAGTGGGCTTGTCCCAAGTTGAGCTGCTACATGCGAGACTTAGTACATTTTGCCTGCAAACTCAATTTTTGCCTTCCAGAGAGCTATTTCCCTGTCATAATTTATTAGCAGTCAATTTAAGTGGGATTGTCCCAAGTTGAGCTGCTTCATGCGAGACTTAGTACATTTTGCCTGCAAACTCAATTTTTGCCTTCCAGAGAGCTATTTGCCTGTGATATCTGTGCGAATTTTCAAAAACGTGCCTGCTAGAACTGGGCCTGAAGCTGGGCACCGCCCAGCTTCAGGCCTCTGTGGTTCTCCAAACTTGAGGGGGCTTGCCGTCAAGGACCAGTCTGTGAGCTAGCCCAGGGTGAGGGCTTACTGCTGGGGGGTAGCTCTTGGTTGTGTGTCAAAAGCTCCGGGGTGGGGAGGGGAGGGTATGGTAGCCTTCAGCTTGGTCCAATTTGCTGTTTTTCTTAAACCAGGGTGACTTAATTCTAATGCCCTTTGACCTCCCCCATAGAGACACAGGCTGTTGACAATCAATTGCATCAAGCTGACACAAAGCCTGGAGTGTGGCCTAAATGCAGGTGAGTGACTTGCAAGTTTGTGTGAAAAGCAGAGGGGTGGGGAGGGAAGTGTTGTGAGACTCAGTTAGGGTGAACTTTCTGTCTCTGCGTAGGTTAAGTGCAGGTATGTTTTTGAAAATCCAGGTAGATATTAGCAGTCAATTTAAGTAGGCTTGTCCCAAGTTGAGCTGCTACATGCGAGACTTAGTACATTTTGCCTGCAAACTCAATTTTTGCCTTCCAGAGAGCTATTTGCCTGTGATATCTGTGCGAATTTGCAAAAACGTGCCTGCTAGAACTGGGCCTGAAGCTGGGCACCGCCCAGCTTCAGGCCTCTGTGGTTCTCCAAACTTGAGGGGGCTTGCCGTCAAGGACCAGTCTGTGAGCTAGCCCAGGGTGAGGGCTTACTGCTGGGGGGTAGCTCTTGGTTGTGTGTCAAAAGCTCCGGGGTGGGGAGGGGAGGGTATTGTAGCCTTCAGCTTGGTCCAATTTGCTGTTTTTCTTAAACCAGGGTGGCTTAATTCTAATGCCCTTTGACCTCCCCCATAGAGACACAGGCTGTTGACAATCAATTGCATCAAGCTGACACAAAGCCTGGAGTGTGGCTTAAATGCAGGTGAGTGACTTGCAAGTTTGTGTGAAAAGCAGAGGGGTGGGGAGGGAAGTGTCGTGAGACTCAGTTAGGGTGAACTTTCTGTCTCTGCGTAGGTTAAGTGCAGGTATGTTTTTGAAAATCCAGGTAGATATTAGCAGTCAATTTAAGTGGGCTTGTCCCAAGTTGAGCTGCTACATGCGAGACTTAGTACATTTTGCCTGCAAACTCAATTTTTGCCTTCCAGAGAGCTATTTGCCTGTGATATCTGTGCGAATTTGCAAAAACGTGCCTGCTAGAACTGGGCCTGAAGCTGGGCACCGCCCAGCTTCAGGCCTCTGTGGTTCTCCAAACTTGAGGGGGCTTGCCGTCAAGGACCAGTCTGTGAGCTAGCCCAGGGTGAGGGCTTACTGCTGGGGGGTAGCTCTTGGTTGTGTGTCAAAAGCTCCGGGGTGGGGAGGGGAGGGTATTGTAGCCTTCAGCTTGGTCCAATTTGCTGTTTTTCTTAAACCAGGGTGGCTTAATTCTAATGCCCTTTGACCTCCCCCATAGAGACACAGGCTGTTGACAATCAATTGCATCAAGCTGACACAAAGCCTGGAGTGTGGCCTAAATGCAGGTGAGTGACTTGCAAGTTTGTGTGAAAAGCAGAGGGGTGGGGAGGGAAGTGTGGTGAGACTCAGTTAGGGTGAACTTTCTGTCTCTGCGTAGGTTAAGTGCAGGTATGTTTTTGAAAATCCAGGTAGATATTAGCAGTCAATTTAAGTGGGCTTGTCCCAAGTTGAGCTGCTACATGCGAGACTTAGTACATTTTGCCTGCAAACTCAATTTTTGCCTTCCAGAGAGCTATTTGCCTGTGATATCTGTGCGAATTTGCAAAAACGTGCCTGCTAGAACTGGGCCTGAAGCTGGGCACCGCCCAGCTTCAGGCCTCTGTGGTTCTCCAAACTTGAGGGGGCTTGCCGTCAAGGACCAGTCTGTGAGCTAGCCCAGGGTGAGGGCTTACTGCTGGGGGGTAGCTCTTGGTTGTGTGTCAAAAGCTCCGGGGTGGGGAGGGGAGGGTATTGTAGCCTTCAGCTTGGTCCAATTTGCTGTTTTTCTTAAACCAGGGTGACTTAATTCTAATGCCCTTTGACCTCCCCCATAGAGACACAGGCTGTTGACAATCAATTGCATCAAGCTGACACAAAGCCTGGAGTGTGGCCTAAATGCAGGTGAGTGACTTGCAAGTTTGTGTGAAAAGCAGAGGGGTGGGGAGGGAAGTGTTGTGAGACTCAGTTAGGGTGAACTTTCTGTCTCTGCGTAGGTTAAGTGCAGGTATGTTTTTGAAAATCCAGGTAGATATTAGCAGTCAATTTAAGTGGGCTTGTCCCAAGTTGAGCTGCTACATGCGAGACTTAGTACATTTTGCCTGCAAACTCAATTTTTGCCTTCCAGAGAGCTATTTGCCTGTGATAATTATTAGCAGTCAATTTAAGTGGGCTTGTCCCAAGTTGAGCTGCTACATGCGAGACTTAGTACATTTTGCCTGCAAACTCAATTTTTGCCTTCCAGAGAGCTATTTGCCTGTGATATCTGTGCGAATTTGCAAAAACGTGCCTGCTAGAACTGGGCCTGAAGCTGGGCACCGCCCAGCTTCAGGCCTCTGTGGTTCTCCAAACTTGAGGGGGCTTGCCGTCAAGGACCAGTCTGTGAGCTAGCCCAGGGTGAGGGCTTACTGCTGGGGGGTAGCTCTCGGTTGTGTGTCAAAAGCTCCGGGGTGGGGAGGGGAGGGTATTGTAGCCTTCAGCTTGGTCCAATTTGCTGTTTTTCTTAAACCAGGGTGACTTAATTCTAATGCCCTTTGACCTCCCCCATAGAGACACAGGCTGTTGACAATCAATTGCATCAAGCTGACACAAAGCCTGGAGTGTGGCCTAAATGCAGGTGAGTGACTTGCAAGTTTGTGTGAAAAGCAGAGGGGTGGGGAGGGAAGTGTTGTGAGACTCAGTTAGGGTGAACTTTCTGTCTCTGCGTAGGTTAAGTGCAGGTATGTTTTTGAAAATCCAGGTAGATATTAGCAGTCAATTTAAGTGGGCTTGTCCCAAGTTGAGCTGCTACATGCGAGACTTAGTACATTTTGCCTGCAAACTCAATTTTTGCCTTCCAGAGAGCTATTTGCCTGTGATATCTGTGCGAATTTGCAAAAACGTGCCTGCTAGAACTGGGCCTGAAGCTGGGCACCGCCCAGCTTCAGGCCTCTGTGGTTCTCCAAACTTGAGGGGGCTTGCCGTCAAGGACCAGTCTGTGAGCTAGCCCAGGGTGAGGGCTTACTGCTGGGGGGTAGCTCTTGGTTGTGTGTCAAAAGCTCCGGGGTGGGGAGGGGAGGGTATTGTAGCCTTCAGCTTGGTCCAATTTGCTGTTTTTCTTAAACCAGGGTGGCTTAATTCTAATGCCCTTTGACCTCCCCCATAGAGACACAGGCTGTTGACAATCAATTGCATCAAGCTGACACAAAGCCTGGAGTGTGGCCTAAATGCAGGTGAGTGACTTGCAAGTTTGTGTGAAAAGCAGAGGGGTGGGGAGGGAAGTGTCGTGAGACTCAGTTAGGGTGAACTTTCTGTCTCTGCGTAGGTTAAGTGCAGGTATGTTTTTGAAAATCCAGGTAGATATTAGCAGTCAATTTAAGTGGGCTTGTCCCAAGTTGAGCTGCTACATGCGAGACTTAGTACATTTTGCCTGCAAACTCAATTTTTGCCTTCCAGAGAGCTATTTGCCTGTGATATCTGTGCGAATTTGCAAAAACGTGCCTGCTAGAACTGGGCCTGAAGCTGGGCACCGCCCAGCTTCAGGCCTCTGTGGTTCTCCAAACTTGAGGGGGCTTGCCGTCAAGGACCAGTCTGTGAGCTAGCCCAGGGTGAGGGCTTACTGCTGGGGGGTAGCTCTTGGTTGTGTGTCAAAAGCTCCGGGGTGGGGAGGGGAGGGTATTGTAGCCTTCAGCTTGGTCCAATTTGCTGTTTTTCTTAAACCAGGGTGGCTTAATTCTAATGCCCTTTGACCTCCCCCATAGAGACACAGGCTGTTGACAATCAATTGCATCAAGCTGACACAAAGCCTGGAGTGTGGCCTAAATGCAGGTGAGTGACTTGCAAGTTTGTGTGAAAAGCAGAGGGGTGGGGAGGGAAGTGTTGTGAGACTCAGTTAGGGTGAACTTTCTGTCTCTGCGTAGGTTAAGTGCAGGTATGTTTTTGAAAATCCAGGTAGATATTAGCAGTCAATTTAAGTGGGCTTGTCCCAAGTTGAGCTGCTACATGCGAGACTTAGTACATTTTGCCTGCAACCTCAATTTTTGCCTTCCAGAGAGCTATTTCCCTGTCATAATTTATTAGCAGTCAATTTAAGTGGGATTGTCCCAAGTTGAGCTGCTACATGCGAGACTTAGTACATTTTGCCTGCAAACTCAATTTTTGCCTTCCAGAGAGCTATTTGCCTGTGATATCTGTGCGAATTTGCAAAAACGTGCCTGCTAGAACTGGGCCTGAAGCTGGGCACCGCCCAGCTTCAGGCCTCTGTGGTTCTTCAAACTTGAGGGGGCTTGCCGTCAAGGACCAGTCTGTGAGCTAGCCCAGGGTGAGGGCTTACTGCTGGGGGGTAGCTCTTGGTTGTGTGTCAAAAGCTCCGGGGTGGGGAGGGGAGGGTATTGTAGCCTTCAGCTTGGTCCAATTTGCTGTTTTTCTTAAACCAGGGTGACTTAATTCTAATGCCCTTTGACCTCCCCCATAGAGACACAGGCTGTTGACAATCAATTGCATCAAGCTGACACAAAGCCTGGAGTGTGGCCTAAATGCAGGTGAGTGACTTGCAAGTTTGTGTGAAAAGCAGAGGGGTGGGGAGGGAAGTGTGGTGAGACTCAGTTAGGGTGAACTTTCTGTCTCTGCGTAGGTTAAGTGCAGGTATGTTTTTGAAAATCTAGGTAGATATTAGCAGTCAATTTAAGTGGGCTTGTCCCAAGTTAAGCTGCTACATGCGAGACTTAGTACATTTTGCCTGCAAACTCAATTTTTGCCTTCCAGAGAGCTATTTGCCTGTGATATCTGTGCGAATTTGCAAAAACGTGCCTGCTAGAACTGGGCCTGAAGCTGGGCACCGCCCAGCTTCAGGCCTCTGTGGTTCTCCAAACTTGAGGGGGCTTGCCGTCAAGGACCAGTCTGTGAGCTAGCCCAGGGTGAGGGCTTACTGCTGGGGGGTAGCTCTTGGTTGTGTGTCAAAAGCTCCGGGGTGGGGAGGGGAGGGTATTGTAGCCTTCAGCTTGGTCCAATTTGCTGTTTTTCTTAAACCAGGGTGGCTTAATTCTAATGCCCTTTGACCTCCCCCATAGAGACACAGGCTGTTGACAATCAATTGCATCAAGCTGACACAAAGCCTGGAGTGTGGCCTAAATGCAGGTGAGTGACTTGCAAGTTTGTGTGAAAAGCAGAGGGGTGGGGAGGGAAGTGTCGTGAGACTCAGTTAGGGTGAACTTTCTGTCTCTGCGTAGGTTAAGTGCAGGTATGTTTTTGAAAATCCAGGTAGATTTTAGCAGTCAATTTAAGTGGGCTTGTCCCAAGTTGAGCTGCTACATGCGAGACTTAGTACATTTTGCCTGCAAACTCAATTTTTGCCTTCCAGAGAGCTATTTGCCTGTGATATCTGTGCGAATTTGCAAAAACGTGCCTGCTAGAACTGGGCCTGAAGCTGGGCACCGCCCAGCTTCAGGCCTCTGTGGTTCTCCAAACTTGAGGGGGCTTGCCGTCAAGGACCAGTCTGTGAGCTAGCCCAGGGTGAGGGCTTACTGCTGGGGGGTAGCTCTTGGTTGTGTGTCAAAAGCTCCGGGGTGGGGAGGGGAGGGTATTGTAGCCTTCAGCTTGGTCCAATTTGCTGTTTTTCTTAAACCAGGGTGACTTAATTCTAATGCCCTTTGACCTCTCCCATAGAGACACAGGCTGTTGACAATCAATTGCATCAAGCTGACACAAAGCCTGGAGTGTGGCCTAAATGCAGGTGAGTGACTTGCAAGTTTGTGTGAAAAGCAGAGGGGTGGGGAGGGAAGTGTGGTGAGACTCAGTTAGGGTGAACTTTCTGTCTCTGCGTAGGTTAAGTGCAGGTATGTTTTTGAAAATCCAGGTAGATATTAGCAGTCAATTTAAGTGGGCTTGTCCCAAGTTAAGCTGCTACATGCGAGACTTAGTACATTTTGCCTGCAAACTCAATTTTTGCCTTCCAGAGAATTATTTGCCTGTGATATCTGTGCGAATTTGCAAAAACGTGCCTGCTAGAACTGGGCCTGAAGCTGGGCACCGCCCAGCTTCAGGCCTCTGTGGTTCTCCAAACTTGAGGGGGCTTGCCGTCAAGGACCAGTCTGTGAGCTAACCCAGGGTGAGGGCTTACTGCTGGGGGGTAGCTCTTGGTTGTGTGTCAAAAGCTCCGGGGTGGGGAGGGGAGGGTATTGTAGCCTTCAGCTTGGTCCAATTTGCTGTTTTTCTTAAACCAGGGTGACTTAATTCTAATGCCCTTTGACCTCCCCCATAGAGACACAGGCTGTTGACAATCAATTGCATCAAGCTGACACAAAGCCTGGAGTGTGGCCTACATGCAGGTGAGTGACTTGCAAGTTTGTGTGAAAAGCAGAGCGGTGGGGAGGGAAGTGTTGTGAGACTCCCTTAGGGTGAACTTTCTGTCTCTGCGTAGGTTAAGTGCAGGTATGTTTTTGAAAATCCAGGTAGATATTAGCAGTCAATTTAAGTGGGCTTGTCCCAAGTTGAGCTGCTACATGCGAGACTTAGTACATTTTGCCTGCAAACTCAATTTTTGCCTTCCAGAGAGCTATTTGCCTGTGATATCTGTGCGAATTTGCAAAAACGTGCCTGCTAGAACTGGGCCTGAAGCTGGGCACCGCCCAGCTTCAGGCCTCTGTGGTTCTCCAAACTTGAGGGGGCTTGCCGTCAAGGACCAGTCTGTGAGCTAGCCCAGGGTGAGGGCTTACTGCTGGGGGGTAGCTCTCGGTTGTGTGTCAAAAGCTCCGGGGTGGGGAGGGGAGGGTATTGTAGCCTTCAGCTTGGTCCAATTTGCTGTTTTTCTTAAACCAGGGTGACTTAATTCTAATGCCCTTTGACCTCCCCCATAGAGACACAGGCTGTTGACAATCAATTGCATCAAGCTGACACAAAGCCTGGAGTGTGGCCTAAATGCAGGTGAGTGACTTGCAAGTTTGTGTGAAAAGCAGAGGGGTGGGGAGGGAAGTGTTGTGAGACTCAGTTAGGGTGAACTTTCTGTCTCTGCGTAGGTTAAGTGCAGGTATGTTTTTGAAAATCCAGGTAGATATTAGCAGTCAATTTAAGTGGGCTTGTCCCAAGTTGAGCTGCTACATGCGAGACTTAGTACATTTTGCCTGCAAACTCAATTTTTGCCTTCCAGAGAGCTATTTGCCTGTGATATCTGTGCGAATTTGCAAAAACGTGCCTGCTAGAACTGGGCCTGAAGCTGGGCACCGCCCAGCTTCAGGCCTCTGTGGTTCTCCAAACTTGAGGGGGCTTGCCGTCAAGGACCAGTCTGTGAGCTAGCCCAGGGTGAGGGCTTACTGCTGGGGGGTAGCTCGTGGTTGTGTGTCAAAAGCTCCGGGGTGGGGAGGGGAGGGTATTGTAGCCTTCAGCTTGGTCCAATTTGCTGTTTTTCTTAAACCAGGGTGGCTTAATTCTAATGCCCTTTGACCTCCCCCATAGAGACACAGGCTGTTGACAATCAATTGCATCAAGCTGACACAAAGCCTGGAGTGTGGCCTAAATGCAGGTGAGTGACTTGCAAGTTTGTGTGAAAAGCAGAGGGGTGGGGAGGGAAGTGTCGTGAGACTCAGTTAGGGTGAACTTTCTGTCTCTGCGTAGGTTAAGTGCAGGTATGTTTTTGAAAATCCAGGTAGATATTAGCAGTCAATTTAAGTGGGCTTGTCCCAAGTTGAGCTGCTACATGCGAGACTTAGTACATTTTGCCTGCAAACTCAATTTTTGCCTTCCAGAGAGCTATTTGCCTGTGATATCTGTGCGAATTTGCAAAAACGTGCCTGCTAGAACTGGGCCTGAAGCTGGGCACCGCCCAGCTTCAGGCCTCTGTGGTTCTCCAAACTTGAGGGGGCTTGCCGTCAAGGACCAGTCTGTGAGCTAACCCAGGGTGAGGGCTTACTGCTGGGGGGTAGCTCTTGGTTGTGTGTCAAAAGCTCCGGGGTGGGGAGGGGAGGGTATTGTAGCCTTCAGCTTGGTCCAATTTGCTGTTTTTCTTAAACCAGGGTGACTTAATTCTAATGCCCTTTGACCTCCCCCATAGAGACACAGGCTGTTGACAATCAATTGCATCAAGCTGACACAAAGCCTGGAGTGTGGCCTACATGCAGGTGAGTGACTTGCAAGTTTGTGTGAAAAGCAGAGCGGTGGGGAGGGAAGTGTTGTGAGACTCCCTTAGGGTGAACTTTCTGTCTCTGCGTAGGTTAAGTGCAGGTATGTTTTTGAAAATCCAGGTAGATATTAGCAGTCAATTTAAGTGGGCTTGTCCCAAGTTGAGCTGCTACATGCGAGACTTAGTACATTTTGCCTGCAAACTCAATTTTTGCCTTCCAGAGAGCTATTTGCCTGTGATATCTGTGCGAATTTGCAAAAACGTGCCTGCTAGAACTGGGCCTGAAGCTGGGCACCGCCCAGCTTCAGGCCTCTGTGGTTCTCCAAACTTGAGGGGGCTTGCCGTCAAGGACCAGTCTGTGAGCTAGCCCAGGGTGAGGGCTTACTGCTGGGGGGTAGCTCTCGGTTGTGTGTCAAAAGCTCCGGGGTGGGGAGGGGAGGGTATTGTAGCCTTCAGCTTGGTCCAATTTGCTGTTTTTCTTAAACCAGGGTGACTTAATTCTAATGCCCTTTGACCTCCCCCATAGAGACACAGGCTGTTGACAATCAATTGCATCAAGCTGACACAAAGCCTGGAGTGTGGCCTAAATGCAGGTGAGTGACTTGCAAGTTTGTGTGAAAAGCAGAGGGGTGGGGAGGGAAGTGTTGTGAGACTCAGTTAGGGTGAACTTTCTGTCTCTGCGTAGGTTAAGTGCAGGTATGTTTTTGAAAATCCAGGTAGATATTAGCAGTCAATTTAAGTGGGCTTGTCCCAAGTTGAGCTGCTACATGCGAGACTTAGTACATTTTGCCTGCAAACTCAATTTTTGCCTTCCAGAGAGCTATTTGCCTGTGATATCTGTGCGAATTTGCAAAAACGTGCCTGCTAGAACTGGGCCTGAAGCTGGGCACCGCCCAGCTTCAGGCCTCTGTGGTTCTCCAAACTTGAGGGGGCTTGCCGTCAAGGACCAGTCTGTGAGCTAGCCCAGGGTGAGGGCTTACTGCTGGGGGGTAGCTCTTGGTTGTGTGTCAAAAGCTCCGGGGTGGGGAGGGGAGGGTATTGTAGCCTTCAGCTTGGTCCAATTTGCTGTTTTTCTTAAACCAGGGTGGCTTAATTCTAATGCCCTTTGACCTCCCCCATAGAGACACAGGCTGTTGACAATCAATTGCATCAAGCTGACACAAAGCCTGGAGTGTGGCCTAAATGCAGGTGAGTGACTTGCAAGTTTGTGTGAAAAGCAGAGGGGTGGGGAGGGAAGTGTCGTGAGACTCAGTTAGGGTGAACTTTCTGTCTCTGCGTAGGTTAAGTGCAGGTATGTTTTTGAAAATCCAGGTAGATATTAGCAGTCAATTTAAGTGGGCTTGTCCCAAGTTGAGCTGCTACATGCGAGACTTAGTACATTTTGCCTGCAAACTCAATTTTTGCCTTCCAGAGAGCTATTTGCCTGTGATATCTGTGCGAATTTGCAAAAACGTGCCTGCTAGAACTGGGCCTGAAGCTGGGCACCGCCCAGCTTCAGGCCTCTGTGGTTCTCCAAACTTGAGGGGGCTTGCCGTCAAGGACCAGTCTGTGAGCTAGCCCAGGGTGAGGGCTTACTGCTGGGGGGTAGCTCTTGGTTGTGTGTCAAAAGCTCCGGGGTGGGGAGGGGAGGGTATTGTAGCCTTCAGCTTGGTCCAATTTGCTGTTTTTCTTAAACCAGGGTGACTTAATTCTAATGCCCTTTGACCTCTCCCATAGAGACACAGGCTGTTGACAATCAATTGCATCAAGCTGACACAAAGCCTGGAGTGTGGCCTAAATGCAGGTGAGTGACTTGCAAGTTTGTGTGAAAAGCAGAGGGGTGGGGAGGGAAGTGTGGTGAGACTCAGTTAGGGTGAACTTTCTGTCTCTGCGTAGGTTAAGTGCAGGTATGTTTTTGAAAATCCAGGTAGATATTAGCAGTCAATTTAAGTGGGCTTGTCCCAAGTTAAGCTGCTACATGCGAGACATAGTACATTTTGCCTGCAACCTCAATTTTTGCCTTCCAGAGAGCTATTTCCCTGTCATAATTTATTAGCAGTCAATTTAAGTGGGATTGTCCCAAGTTGAGCTGCTACATGCGAGACTTAGTACATTTTGCCTGCAAACTCAATTTTTGCCTTCCAGAGAGCTATTTGGCTGTGATATCTGTGCGAATTTGCAAAAACGTGCCTGCTAGAACTGGGCCTGAAGCTGGGCACCGCCCAGCTTCAGGCCTCTGTGGTTCTCCAAACTTGAGGGGGCTTGCCGTCAAGGACCAGTCTGTGAGCTAGCCCAGGGTGAGGGCTTACTGCTGGGGGGTAGCTCTTGGTTGTGTGTCAAAAGCTCCGGGGTGGGGAGGGGAGGGTATTGTAGCCTTCAGCTTGGTCCAATTTGCTGTTTTTCTTAAACCAGGGTGACTTAATTCTAATGCCCTTTGACCTCCCCCATAGAGACACAGGCTGTTGACAATCAATTGCATCAAGCTGACACAAAGCCTGGAGTGTGGCCTAAATGCAGGTGAGTGACTTGCAAGTTTGTGTGAAAAGCAGAGGGGTGGGGAGGGAAGTGTTGTGAGACTCAGTTAGGGTGAACTTTCTGTCTCTGCGTAGGTTAAGTGCAGGTATGTTTTTGAAAATCCAGGTAGATATTAGCAGTCAATTTAAGTGGGCTTGTCCCAAGTTGAGCTGCTACATGCGAGACTTAGTACATTTTGCCTGCAAACTCAATTTTTGCCTTCCAGAGAGCTATTTGCCTGTGATATCTGTGCGAATTTGCAAAAACGTGCCTGCTAGAACTGGGCCTGAAGCTGGGCACCGCCCAGCTTCAGGCCTCTGTGGTTCTCCAAACTTGAGGGGGCTTGCCGTCAAGGACCAGTCTGTGAGCTAGCCCAGGGTGAGGGCTTACTGCTGGGGGGTAGCTCTTGGTTGTGTGTCAAAAGCTCCGGGGTGGGGTGGGGAGGGTATTGTAGCCTTCAGCTTGGTCCAATTTGCTGTTTTTCTTAAACCAGGGTGACTTAATTCTAATGCCCTTTGACCTCCCCCATAGAGACACAGGCTGTTGACAATCAATTGCATCAAGCTGACACAAAGCCTGGAGTGTGGCCTAAATGCAGGTGAGTGACTTGCAAGTTTGTGTGAAAAGCAGAGGGGTGGGGAGGGAAGTGTTGTGAGACTCAGTTAGGGTGAACTTTCTGTCTCTGCGTAGGTTAAGTGCAGGTATGTTTTTGAAAATCCAGGTAGATATTAGCAGTCAATTTAAGTGGGCTTGTCCCAAGTTAAGCTGCTACATGCGAGACTTAGTACATTTTGCCTGCAAACTCAATTTTTGCCTTCCAGAGAGCTATTTGCCTGTGATATCTGTGCGAATTTGCAAAAACGTGCCTGCTAGAACTGGGCCTGAAGCTGGGCACCGCCCAGCTTCAGGCCTCTGTGGTTCTCCAAACTTGAGGGGGCTTGCCGTCAAGGACCAGTCTGTGAGCTAGCCCAGGGTGAGGGCTTACTGCTGGGGGGTAGCTCTTGGTTGTGTGTCAAAAGCTCCGGGGTGGGGAGGGGAGGGTATTGTAGCCTTCAGCTTGGTCCAATTTGCTGTTTTTCTTAAACCAGGGTGGCTTAATTCTAATGCCCTTTGACCTCCCCCATAGAGACACAGGCTGTTGACAATCAATTGCATCAAGCTGACACAAAGCCTGGAGTGTGGCCTAAATGCAGGTGAGTGACTTGCAAGTTTGTGTGAAAAGCAGAGGGGTGGGGAGGGAAGTGTGGTGAGACTCAGTTAGGGTGAACTTTCTGTCTCTGCGTAGGTTAAGTGCAGGTATGTTTTTGAAAATCCAGGTAGATATTAGCAGTCAATTTAAGTGGGCTTGTCCCAAGTTGAGCTGCTACATGCGAGACTTAGTACATTTTGCCTGCAACCTCAATTTTTGCCTTCCAGAGAGCTATTTCCCTGTCATAATTTATTAGCAGTCAATTTAAGTGGGATTGTCCCAAGTTGAGCTGCTACATGCGAGACTTAGTACATTTTGCCTGCAAACTCAATTTTTGCCTTCCAGAGAGCTATTTGCCTGTGATATCTGTGCGAATTTTCAAAAACGTGCCTGCTAGAACTGGGCCTGAAGCTGGGCACCGCCCAGCTTCAGGCCTCTGTGGTTCTCCAAACTTGAGGGGGCTTGCCGTCAAGGACCAGTCTGTGAGCTAGCCCAGGGTGAGGGCTTACTGCTGGGGGGTAGCTCTTGGTTGTGTGTCAAAAGCTCCGGGGTGGGGAGGGGAGGGTATTGTAGCCTTCAGCTTGGTCCAATTTGCTGTTTTTCTTAAACCAGGGTGACTTAATTCTAATGCCCTTTGACCTCCCCCATAGAGACACAGGCTGTTGACAATCAATTGCATCAAGCTGACACAAAGCCTGGAGTGTGGCCTAAATGCAGGTGAGTGACTTGCAAGTTTGTGTGAAAAGCAGAGGGGTGGGGAGGGAAGTGTTGTGAGACTCAGTTAGGGTGAACTTTCTGTCTCTGCGTAGGTTAAGTGCAGGTATGTTTTTGAAAATCCAGGTAGATATTAGCAGTCAATTTAAGTAGGCTTGTCCCAAGTTGAGCTGCTACATGCGAGACTTAGTACATTTTGCCTGCAAACTCAATTTTTGCCTTCCAGAGAGCTATTTGCCTGTGATATCTGTGCGAATTTGCAAAAACGTGCCTGCTAGAACTGGGCCTGAAGCTGGGCACCGCCCAGCTTCAGGCCTCTGTGGTTCTCCAAACTTGAGGGGGCTTGCCGTCAAGGACCAGTCTGTGAGCTAGCCCAGGGTGAGGGCTTACTGCTGGGGGGTAGCTCTTGGTTGTGTGTCAAAAGCTCCGGGGTGGGGAGGGGAGGGTATTGTAGCCTTCAGCTTGGTCCAATTTGCTGTTTTTCTTAAACCAGGGTGACTTAATTCTAATGCCCTTTGACCTACCCCATAGAGACACAGGCTGTTGACAATCAATTGCATCAAGCTGACACAAAGCCTGGAGTGTGGCCTAAATGCAGGTGAGTGTCTTGCAAGTTTGTGTGAAAAGCAGAGGGGTGGGGAGGGAAGTGTTGTGAGACTCAGTTAGGGTGAACTTTCTGTCTCTGCGTAGGTTAAGTGCAGGTATGTTTTTGAAAATCCAGGTAGATATTAGCAGTCAATTTAAGTAGGCTTGTCCCAAGTTGAGCTGCTACATGCGAGACTTAGTACATTTTGCCTGCAAACTCAATTTTTGCCTTCCAGAGAGCTATTTGCCTGTGATATCTGTGCGAATTTGCAAAAACGTGCCTGCTAGAACTGGGCCTGAAGCTGGGCACCGCCCAGCTTCAGGCCTCTGTGGTTCTCCAAACTTGAGGGGGCTTGCCGTCAAGGACCAGTCTGTGAGCTAGCCCAGGGTGAGGGCTTACTGCTGGGGGGTAGCTCTTGGTTGTGTGTCAAAAGCTCCGGGGTGGGGAGGGGAGGGTATTGTAGCCTTCAGCTTGGTCCAATTTGCTGTTTTTCTTAAACCAGGGTGACTTAATTCTAATGCCCTTTGACCTCCCCCATAGAGACACAGGCTGTTGACAATCAATTGCATCAAGCTGACACAAAGCCTGGAGTGTGGCCTAAATGCAGGTGAGTGACTTGCAAGTTTGTGTGAAAAGCAGAGGGGTGGGGAGGGAAGTGTTGTGAGACTCAGTTAGGGTGAACTTTCTGTCTCTGCGTAGGTTAAGTGCAGGTATGTTTTTGAAAATCCAGGTAGATATTAGCAGTCAATTTAAGTGGGCTTGTCCCAAGTTGAGCTGCTACATGCGAGACTTAGTACATTTTGCCTGCAAACTCAATTTTTGCCTTCCAGAGAGCTATTTGCCTGTGATATCTGTGCGAATTTGCAAAAACGTGCCTGCTAGAACTGGGCCTGAAGCTGGGCACCGCCCAGCTTCAGGCCTCTGTGGTTCTCCAAACTTGAGGGGGCTTGCCGTCAAGGACCAGTCTGTGAGCTAGCCCAGGGTGAGGGCTTACTGCTGGGGGGTAGCTCTTGGTTGTGTGTCAAAAGCTCCGGGGTGGGGTGGGGAGGGTATTGTAGCCTTCAGCTTGGTCCAATTTGCTGTTTTTCTTAAACCAGGGTGACTTAATTGTAATGCCCTTTGACCTCCCCCATAGAGACACAGGCTGTTGACAATCAATTGCATCAAGCTGACACAAAGCCTGGAGTGTGGCCTAAATGCAGGTGAGTGACTTGCAAGTTTGTGTGAAAAGCAGAGGGGTGGGGAGGGAAGTGTTGTGAGACTCAGTTAGGGTGAACTTTCTGTCTCTGCGTAGGTTAAGTGCAGGTATGTTTTTGAAAATCCAGGTAGATATTAGCAGTCAATTTAAGTGGGCTTGTCCCAAGTTGAGCTGCTACATGCGAGACTTAGTACATTTTGCCTGCAACCTCAATTTTTGCCTTCCAGAGAGCTATTTCCCTGTCATAATTTATTAGCAGTCAATTTAAGTGGGATTGTCCCAAGTTGAGCTGCTACATGCGAGACTTAGTACATTTTGCCTGCAAACTCAATTTTTGCCTTCCAGAGAGCTATTTGCCTGTGATATCTGTGCGAATTTTCAAAAACGTGCCTGCTAGAACTGGGCCTGAAGCTGGGCACCGCCCAGCTTCAGGCCTCTGTGGTTCTCCAAACTTGAGGGGGCTTGCCGTCAAGGACCAGTCTGTGAGCTAGCCCAGGGTGAGGGCTTACTGCTGGGGGGTAGCTCTTGGTTGTGTGTCAAAAGCTCCGGGGTGGGGAGGGGAGGGTATTGTAGCCTTCAGCTTGGTCCAATTTGCTGTTTTTCTTAAACCAGGGTGACTTAATTCTAATGCCCTTTGACCTCCCCCATAGAGACACAGGCTGTTGACAATCAATTGCATCAAGCTGACACAAAGCCTGGAGTGTGGCCTAAATGCAGGTGAGTGACTTGCAAGTTTGTGTGAAAAGCAGAGGGGTGGGGAGGGAAGTGTTGTGAGACTCAGTTAGGGTGAACTTTCTGTCTCTGCGTAGGTTAAGTGCAGGTATGTTTTTGAAAATCCAGGTAGATATTAGCAGTCAATTTAAGTAGGCTTGTCCCAAGTTGAGCTGCTACATGCGAGACTTAGTACATTTTGCCTGCAAACTCAATTTTTGCCTTCCAGAGAGCTATTTGCCTGTGATATCTGTGCGAATTTGCAAAAACGTGCCTGCTAGAACTGGGCCTGAAGCTGGGCACCGCCCAGCTTCAGGCCTCTGTGGTTCTCCAAACTTGAGGGGGCTTGCCGTCAAGGACCAGTCTGTGAGCTAGCCCAGGGTGAGGGCTTACTGCTGGGGGGTAGCTCTTGGTTGTGTGTCAAAAGCTCCGGGGTGGGGAGGGGAGGGTATTGTAGCCTTCAGCTTGGTCCAATTTGCTGTTTTTCTTAAACCAGGGTGGCTTAATTCTAATGCCCTTTGACCTCCCCCATAGAGACACAGGCTGTTGACAATCAATTGCATCAAGCTGACACAAAGCCTGGAGTGTGGCCTAAATGCAGGTGAGTGACTTGCAAGTTTGTGTGAAAAGCAGAGGGGTGGGGAGGGAAGTGTCGTGAGACTCAGTTAGGGTGAACTTTCTGTCTCTGCGTAGGTTAAGTGCAGGTATGTTTTTGAAAATCCAGGTAGATATTAGCAGTCAATTTAAGTGGGCTTGTCCCAAGTTGAGCTGCTACATGCGAGACTTAGTACATTTTGCCTGCAAACTCAATTTTTGCCTTCCAGAGAGCTATTTGCCTGTGATATCTGTGCGAATTTTCAAAAACGTGCCTGCTAGAACTGGGCCTGAAGCTGGGCACCGCCCAGCTTCAGGCCTCTGTGGTTCTCCAAACTTGAGGGGGCTTGCCGTCAAGGACCAGTCTGTGAGCTAGCCCAGGGTGAGGGCTTACTGCTGGGGGGTAGCTCTTGGTTGTGTGTCAAAAGCTCCGGGGTGGGGAGGGGAGGGTATTGTAGCCTTCAGCTTGGTCCAATTTGCTGTTTTTCTTAAACCAGGGTGACTTAATTCTAATGCCCTTTGACCTCCCCCATAGAGACACAGGCTGTTGACAATCAATTGCATCAAGCTGACACAAAGCCTGGAGTGTGGCCTAAATGCAGGTGAGTGACTTGCAAGTTTGTGTGAAAAGCAGAGGGGTGGGGAGGGAAGTGTTGTGAGACTCAGTTAGGGTGAACTTTCTGTCTCTGCGTAGGTTAAGTGCAGGTATGTTTTTGAAAATCCAGGTAGATATTAGCAGTCAATTTAAGTAGGCTTGTCCCAAGTTGAGCTGCTACATGCGAGACTTAGTACATTTTGCCTGCAAACTCAATTTTTGCCTTCCAGAGAGCTATTTGCCTGTGATATCTGTGCGAATTTGCAAAAACGTGCCTGCTAGAACTGGGCCTGAAGCTGGGCACCGCCCAGCTTCAGGCCTCTGTGGTTCTCCAAACTTGAGGGGGCTTGCCGTCAAGGACCAGTCTGTGAGCTAGCCCAGGGTGAGGGCTTACTGCTGGGGGGTAGCTCTTGGTTGTGTGTCAAAAGCTCCGGGGTGGGGAGGGGAGGGTATTGTAGCCTTCAGCTTGGTCCAATTTGCTGTTTTTCTTAAACCAGGGTGGCTTAATTCTAATGCCCTTTGACCTCCCCCATAGAGACACAGGCTGTTGACAATCAATTGCATCAAGCTGACACAAAGCCTGGAGTGTGGCCTAAATGCAGGTGAGTGACTTGCAAGTTTGTGTGAAAAGCAGAGGGGTGGGGAGGGAAGTGTCGTGAGACTCAGTTAGGGTGAACTTTCTGTCTCTGCGTAGGTTAAGTGCAGGTATGTTTTTGAAAATCCAGGTAGATATTAGCAGTCAATTTAAGTGGGCTTGTCCCAAGTTGAGCTGCTACATGCGAGACTTAGTACATTTTGCCTGCAAACTCAATTTTTGCCTTCCAGAGAGCTATTTGCCTGTGATATCTGTGCGAATTTGCAAAAACGTGCCTGCTAGAACTGGGCCTGAAGCTGGGCACCGCCCAGCTTCAGGCCTCTGTGGTTCTCCAAACTTGAGGGGGCTTGCCGTCAAGGACCAGTCTGTGAGCTAGCCCAGGGTGAGGGCTTACTGCTGGGGGGTAGCTCTTGGTTGTGTGTCAAAAGCTCCGGGGTGGGGAGGGGAGGGTATTGTAGCCTTCAGCTTGGTCCAATTTGCTGTTTTTCTTAAACCAGGGTGACTTAATTCTAATGCCCTTTGACCTCCCCCATAGAGACACAGGCTGTTGACAATCAATTGCATCAAGCTTACACAAAGCCTGGAGTGTGGCCTAAATGCAGGTGAGTGACTTGCAAGTTTGTGTGAAAAGCAGAGGGGTGGGGAGGGAAGTGTTGTGAGACTCAGTTAGGGTGAACTTTCTGTCTCTGCGTAGGTTAAGTGCAGGTATGTTTTTGAAAATCCAGGTAGATATTAGCAGTCAATTTAAGTGGGCTTGTCCCAAGTTGAGCTGCTACATGCGAGACTTAGTACATTTTGCCTGCAAACTCAATTTTTGCCTTCCAGAGAGCTATTTGCCTGTGATAATTATTAGCAGTCAATTTAAGTGGGCTTGTCCCAAGTTGAGCTGCTACATGCGAGACTTAGTACATTTTGCCTGCAAACTCAATTTTTGCCTTCCAGAGAGCTATTTGCCTGTGATATCTGTGCGAATTTGCAAAAACGTGCCTGCTAGAACTGGGCCTGAAGCTGGGCACCGCCCAGCTTCAGGCCTCTGTGGTTCTCCAAACTTGAGGGGGCTTGCCGTCAAGGACCAGTCTGTGAGCTAGCCCAGGGTGAGGGCTTACTGCTGGGGGGTAGCTCTTGGTTGTGTGTCAAAAGCTCCGGGGTGGGGAGGGGAGGGTATTGTAGCCTTCAGCTTGGTCCAATTTGCTGTTTTTCTTAAACCAGGGTGACTTAATTCTAATGCCCTTTGACCTCCCCCATAGAGACACAGGCTGTTGACAATCAATTGCATCAAGCTGACACAAAGCCTGGAGTGTGGCCTAAATGCAGGTGAGTGACTTGCAAGTTTGTGTGAAAAGCAGAGGGGTGGGGAGGGAAGTGTTGTGAGACTCAGTTAGGGTGAACTTTCTGTCTCTGCGTAGGTTAAGTGCAGGTATGTTTTTGAAAATCCAGGTAGATATTAGCAGTCAATTTAAGTGGGCTTGTCCCAAGTTGAGCTGCTACATGCGAGACTTAGTACATTTTGCCTGCAAACTCAATTTTTGCCTTCCAGAGAGCTATTTGCCTGTGATATCTGTGCGAATTTGCAAAAACGTGCCTGCTAGAACTGGGCCTGAAGCTGGGCACCGCCCAGCTTCAGGCCTCTGTGGTTCTCCAAACTTGAGGGTGCTTGCCGTCAAGGACCAGTCTGTGAGCTAGCCCAGGGTGAGGGCTTACTGCTGGGGGGTAGCTCTTGGTTGTGTGTCAAAAGCTCCGGGGTGGGGAGGGGAGGGTATTGTAGCCTTCAGCTTGGTCCAATTTGCTGTTTTTCTTAAACCAGGGTGACTTAATTCTAATGCCCTTTGACCTCTCCCATAGAGACACAGGCTGTTGACAATCAATTGCATCAAGCTGACACAAAGCCTGGAGTGTGGCCTAAATGCAGGTGAGTGACTTGCAAGTTTGTGTGAAAAGCAGAGGGGTGGGGAGGGAAGTGTCGTGAGACTCAGTTAGGGTGAACTTTCTGTCTCTGCGTAGGTTAAGTGCAGGTATGTTTTTGAAAATCCAGGTAGATATTAGCAGTCAATTTAAGTGGGCTTGTCCCAAGTTGAGCTGCTACATGCGAGACTTAGTACATTTTGCCTGCAAACTCAATTTTTGCCTTCCAGAGAGCTATTTGCCTGTGATATCTGTGCGAATTTGCAAAAACGTGCCTGCTAGAACTGGGCCTGAAGCTGGGCACCGCCCAGCTTCAGGCCTCTGTGGTTCTCCAAACTTGAGGGGGCTTGCCGTCAAGGACCAGTCTGTGAGCTAGCCCAGGGTGAGGGCTTACTGCTGGGGGGTAGCTCTTGGTTGTGTGTCAAAAGCTCCGGGGTGGGGAGGGGAGGGTATTGTAGCCTTCAGCTTGGTCCAATTTGCTGTTTTTCTTAAACCAGGGTGACTTAATTCTAATGCCCTTTGACCTCTCCCATAGAGACACAGGCTGTTGACAATCAATTGCATCAAGCTGACACAAAGCCTGGAGTGTGGCCTAAATGCAGGTGAGTGACTTGCAAGTTTGTGTGAAAAGCAGAGGGGTGGGGAGGGAAGTGTGGTGAGACTCAGTTAGGGTGAACTTTCTGTCTCTGCGTAGGTTAAGTGCAGGTATGTTTTTGAAAATCCAGGTAGATATTAGCAGTCAATTTAAGTGGGCTTGTCCCAAGTTAAGCTGCTACATGCGAGACTTAGTACATTTTGCCTGCAAACTCAATTTTTGCCTTCCAGAGAGCTATTTGCCTGTGATATCTGTGCGAATTTGCAAAAACGTGCCTGCTAGAACTGGGCCTGAAGCTGGGCACCGCCCAGCTTCAGGCCTCTGTGGTTCTCCAAACTTGAGGGGGCTTGCCGTCAAGGACCAGTCTGTGAGCTAGCCCAGGGTGAGGGCTTACTGCTGGGGGGTAGCTCTTGGTTGTGTGTCAAAAGCTCCGGGGTGGGGAGGGGAGGGTATTGTAGCCTTCAGCTTGGTCCAATTTGCTGTTTTTCTTAAACCAGGGTGGCTTAATTCTAATGCCCTTTGACCTCCCCCATAGAGACACAGGCTGTTGACAATCAATTGCATCAAGCTGACACAAAGCCTGGAGTGTGGCTTAAATGCAGGTGAGTGACTTGCAAGTTTGTGTGAAAAGCAGAGGGGTGGGGAGGGAAGTGTCGTGAGACTCAGTTAGGGTGAACTTTCTGTCTCTGCGTAGGTTAAGTGCAGGTATGTTTTTGAAAATCCAGGTAGATATTTGCAGTCAATTTAAGTGGGCTTGTCCCAAGTTGAGCTGCTACATGCGAGACTTAGTACATTTTGCCTGCAACCTCAATTTTTGCCTTCCAGAGAGCTATTTCCCTGTCATAATTTATTAGCAGTCAATTTAAGTGGGATTGTCCCAAGTTGAGCTGCTACATGCGAGACTTAGTACATTTTGCCTGCAAACTCAATTTTTGCCTTCCAGAGAGCTATTTGCCTGTGATATCTGTGCGAATTTTCAAAAACGTGCCTGCTAGAACTGGGCCTGAAGCTGGGCACCGCCCAGCTTCAGGCCTCTGTGGTTCTCCAAACTTGAGGGGGCTTGCCGTCAAGGACCAGTCTGTGAGCTAGCCCAGGGTGAGGGCTTACTGCTGGGGGGTAGCTCTTGGTTGTGTGTCAAAAGCTCCGGGGTGGGGAGGGGAGGGTATTGTAGCCTTCAGCTTGGTCCAATTTGCTGTTTTTCTTAAACCAGGGTGACTTAATTCTAATGCCCTTTGACCTCCCCCATAGAGACACAGGCTGTTGACAATCAATTGCATCAAGCTGACACAAAGCCTGGAGTGTGGCCTAAATGCAGGTGAGTGACTTGCAAGTTTGTGTGAAAAGCAGAGGGGTGGGGAGGGAAGTGTTGTGAGACTCAGTTAGGGTGAACTTTCTGTCTCTGCGTAGGTTAAGTGCAGGTATGTTTTTGAAAATCCAGGTAGATATTAGCAGTCAATTTAAGTAGGCTTGTCCCAAGTTGAGCTGCTACATGCGAGACTTAGTACATTTTGCCTGCAAACTCAATTTTTGCCTTCCAGAGAGCTATTTGCCTGTGATATCTGTGCGAATTTGCAAAAACGTGCCTGCTAGAACTGGGCCTGAAGCTGGGCACCGCCCAGCTTCAGGCCTCTGTGGTTCTCCAAACTTGAGGGGGCTTGCCGTCAAGGACCAGTCTGTGAGCTAGCCCAGGGTGAGGGCTTACTGCTGGGGGGTAGCTCTTGGTTGTGTGTCAAAAGCTCCGGGGTGGGGAGGGGAGGGTATTGTAGCCTTCAGCTTGGTCCAATTTGCTGTTTTTCTTAAACCAGGGTGGCTTAATTCTAATGCCCTTTGACCTCCCCCATAGAGACACAGGCTGTTGACAATCAATTGCATCAAGCTGACACAAAGCCTGGAGTGTGGCTTAAATGCAGGTGAGTGACTTGCAAGTTTGTGTGAAAAGCAGAGGGGTGGGGAGGGAAGTGTCGTGAGACTCAGTTAGGGTGAACTTTCTGTCTCTGCGTAGGTTAAGTGCAGGTATGTTTTTGAAAATCCAGGTAGATATTAGCAGTCAATTTAAGTGGGCTTGTCCCAAGTTGAGCTGCTACATGCGAGACTTAGTACATTTTGCCTGCAAACTCAATTTTTGCCTTCCAGAGAGCTATTTGCCTGTGATATCTGTGCGAATTTGCAAAAACGTGCCTGCTAGAACTGGGCCTGAAGCTGGGCACCGCCCAGCTTCAGGCCTCTGTGGTTCTCCAAACTTGAGGGGGCTTGCCGTCAAGGACCAGTCTGTGAGCTAGCCCAGGGTGAGGGCTTACTGCTGGGGGGTAGCTCTTGGTTGTGTGTCAAAAGCTCCGGGGTGGGGAGGGGAGGGTATTGTAGCCTTCAGCTTGGTCCAATTTGCTGTTTTTCTTAAACCAGGGTGGCTTAATTCTAATGCCCTTTGACCTCCCCCATAGAGACACAGGCTGTTGACAATCAATTGCATCAAGCTGACACAAAGCCTGGAGTGTGGCCTAAATGCAGGTGAGTGACTTGCAAGTTTGTGTGAAAAGCAGAGGGGTGGGGAGGGAAGTGTTGTGAGACTCAGTTAGGGTGAACTTTCTGTCTCTGCGTAGGTTAAGTGCAGGTATGTTTTTGAAAATCCAGGTAGATATTAGCAGTCAATTTAAGTGGGCTTGTCCCAAGTTGAGCTGCTACATGCGAGACTTAGTACATTTTGCCTGCAAACTCAATTTTTGCCTTCCAGAGAGCTATTTCCCTGTCATAATTTATTAGCAGTCAATTTAAGTGGGATTGTCCCAAGTTGAGCTGCTACATGCGAGACTTAGTACATTTTGCCTGCAAACTCAATTTTTGCCTTCCAGAGAGCTATTTGCCTGTGATATCTGTGCGAATTTTCAAAAACGTGCCTGCTAGAACTGGGCCTGAAGCTGGGCACCGCCCAGCTTCAGGCCTCTGTGGTTCTCCAAACTTGAGGGGGCTTGCCGTCAAGGACCAGTCTGTGAGCTAGCCCAGGGTGAGGGCTTACTGCTGGGGGGTAGCTCTTGGTTGTGTGTCAAAAGCTCCGGGGTGGGGAGGGGAGGGTATTGTAGCCTTCAGCTTGGTCCAATTTGCTGTTTTTCTTAAACCAGGGTGACTTAATTCTAATGCCCTTTGACCTCCCCCATAGAGACACAGGCTGTTGACAATCAATTGCATCAAGCTGACACAAAGCCTGGAGTGTGGCCTAAATGCAGGTGAGTGACTTGCAAGTTTGTGTGAAAAGCAGAGGGGTGGGGAGGGAAGTGTTGTGAGACTCAGTTAGGGTGAACTTTCTGTCTCTGCGTAGGTTAAGTGCAGGTATGTTTTTGAAAATCCAGGTAGATATTAGCAGTCAATTTAAGTGGGCTTGTCCCAAGTTGAGCTGCTACATGCGAGACTTAGTACATTTTGCCTGCAAACTCAATTTTTGCCTTCCAGAGAGCTATTTGCCTGTGATATCTGTGCGAATTTGCAAAAACGTGCCTGCTAGAACTGGGCCTGAAGCTGGGCACCGCCCAGCTTCAGGCCTCTGTGGTTCTCCAAACTTGAGGGGGCTTGCCGTCAAGGACCAGTCTGTGAGCTAGCCCAGGGTGAGGGCTTACTGCTGGGGGGTAGCTCTTGGTTGTGTGTCAAAAGCTCCGGGGTGGGGTGGGGAGGGTATTGTAGCCTTCAGCTTGGTCCAATTTGCTGTTTTTCTTAAACCAGGGTGACTTAATTGTAATGCCCTTTGACCTCCCCCATAGAGACACAGGCTGTTGACAATCAATTGCATCAAGCTGACACAAAGCCTGGAGTGTGGCCTAAATGCAGGTGAGTGACTTGCAAGTTTGTGTGAAAAGCAGAGGGGTGGGGAGGGAAGTGTTGTGAGACTCAGTTAGGGTGAACTTTCTGTCTCTGCGTAGGTTAAGTGCAGGTATGTTTTTGAAAATCCAGGTAGATATTAGCAGTCAATTTAAGTGGGCTTGTCCCAAGTTGAGCTGCTACATGCGAGACTTAGTACATTTTGCCTGCAACCTCAATTTTTGCCTTCCAGAGAGCTATTTCCCTGTCATAATTTATTAGCAGTCAATTTAAGTGGGATTGTCCCAAGTTGAGCTGCTACATGCGAGACTTAGTACATTTTGCCTGCAAACTCAATTTTTGCCTTCCAGAGAGCTATTTGCCTGTGATATCTGTGCGAATTTTCAAAAACGTGCCTGCTAGAACTGGGCCTGAAGCTGGGCACCGCCCAGCTTCAGGCCTCTGTGGTTCTCCAAACTTGAGGGGGCTTGCCGTCAAGGACCAGTCTGTGAGCTAGCCCAGGGTGAGGGCTTACTGCTGGGGGGTAGCTCTTGGTTGTGTGTCAAAAGCTCCGGGGTGGGGAGGGGAGGGTATTGTAGCCTTCAGCTTGGTCCAATTTGCTGTTTTTCTTAAACCAGGGTGACTTAATTCTAATGCCCTTTGACCTCCCCCATAGAGACACAGGCTGTTGACAATCAATTGCATCAAGCTGACACAAAGCCTGGAGTGTGGCCTAAATGCAGGTGAGTGACTTGCAAGTTTGTGTGAAAAGCAGAGGGGTGGGGAGGGAAGTGTTGTGAGACTCAGTTAGGGTGAACTTTCTGTCTCTGCGTAGGTTAAGTGCAGGTATGTTTTTGAAAATCCAGGTAGATATTAGCAGTCAATTTAAGTAGGCTTGTCCCAAGTTGAGCTGCTACATGCGAGACTTAGTACATTTTGCCTGCAAACTCAATTTTTGCCTTCCAGAGAGCTATTTGCCTGTGATATCTGTGCGAATTTGCAAAAACGTGCCTGCTAGAACTGGGCCTGAAGCTGGGCACCGCCCAGCTTCAGGCCTCTGTGGTTCTCCAAACTTGAGGGGGCTTGCCGTCAAGGACCAGTCTGTGAGCTAGCCCAGGGTGAGGGCTTACTGCTGGGGGGTAGCTCTTGGTTGTGTGTCAAAAGCTCCGGGGTGGGGAGGGGAGGGTATTGTAGCCTTCAGCTTGGTCCAATTTGCTGTTTTTCTTAAACCAGGGTGGCTTAATTCTAATGCCCTTTGACCTCCCCCATAGAGACACAGGCTGTTGACAATCAATTGCATCAAGCTGACACAAAGCCTGGAGTGTGGCCTAAATGCAGGTGAGTGACTTGCAAGTTTGTGTGAAAAGCAGAGGGGTGGGGAGGGAAGTGTCGTGAGACTCAGTTAGGGTGAACTTTCTGTCTCTGCGTAGGTTAAGTGCAGGTATGTTTTTGAAAATCCAGGTAGATATTAGCAGTCAATTTAAGTGGGCTTGTCCCAAGTTGAGCTGCTACATGCGAGACTTAGTACATTTTGCCTGCAAACTCAATTTTTGCCTTCCAGAGAGCTATTTGCCTGTGATATCTGTGCGAATTTTCAAAAACGTGCCTGCTAGAACTGGGCCTGAAGCTGGGCACCGCCCAGCTTCAGGCCTCTGTGGTTCTCCAAACTTGAGGGGGCTTGCCGTCAAGGACCAGTCTGTGAGCTAGCCCAGGGTGAGGGCTTACTGCTGGGGGGTAGCTCTTGGTTGTGTGTCAAAAGCTCCGGGGTGGGGAGGGGAGGGTATTGTAGCCTTCAGCTTGGTCCAATTTGCTGTTTTTCTTAAACCAGGGTGACTTAATTCTAATGCCCTTTGACCTCCCCCATAGAGACACAGGCTGTTGACAATCAATTGCATCAAGCTGACACAAAGCCTGGAGTGTGGCCTAAATGCAGGTGAGTGACTTGCAAGTTTGTGTGAAAAGCAGAGGGGTGGGGAGGGAAGTGTTGTGAGACTCAGTTAGGGTGAACTTTCTGTCTCTGCGTAGGTTAAGTGCAGGTATGTTTTTGAAAATCCAGGTAGATATTAGCAGTCAATTTAAGTAGGCTTGTCCCAAGTTGAGCTGCTACATGCGAGACTTAGTACATTTTGCCTGCAAACTCAATTTTTGCCTTCCAGAGAGCTATTTGCCTGTGATATCTGTGCGAATTTGCAAAAACGTGCCTGCTAGAACTGGGCCTGAAGCTGGGCACCGCCCAGCTTCAGGCCTCTGTGGTTCTCCAAACTTGAGGGGGCTTGCCGTCAAGGACCAGTCTGTGAGCTAGCCCAGGGTGAGGGCTTACTGCTGGGGGGTAGCTCTTGGTTGTGTGTCAAAAGCTCCGGGGTGGGGAGGGGAGGGTATTGTAGCCTTCAGCTTGGTCCAATTTGCTGTTTTTCTTAAACCAGGGTGGCTTAATTCTAATGCCCTTTGACCTCCCCCATAGAGACACAGGCTGTTGACAATCAATTGCATCAAGCTGACACAAAGCCTGGAGTGTGGCCTAAATGCAGGTGAGTGACTTGCAAGTTTGTGTGAAAAGCAGAGGGGTGGGGAGGGAAGTGTCGTGAGACTCAGTTAGGGTGAACTTTCTGTCTCTGCGTAGGTTAAGTGCAGGTATGTTTTTGAAAATCCAGGTAGATATTAGCAGTCAATTTAAGTGGGCTTGTCCCAAGTTGAGCTGCTACATGCGAGACTTAGTACATTTTGCCTGCAAACTCAATTTTTGCCTTCCAGAGAGCTATTTGCCTGTGATATCTGTGCGAATTTGCAAAAACGTGCCTGCTAGAACTGGGCCTGAAGCTGGGCACCGCCCAGCTTCAGGCCTCTGTGGTTCTCCAAACTTGAGGGGGCTTGCCGTCAAGGACCAGTCTGTGAGCTAGCCCAGGGTGAGGGCTTACTGCTGGGGGGTAGCTCTTGGTTGTGTGTCAAAAGCTCCGGGGTGGGGAGGGGAGGGTATTGTAGCCTTCAGCTTGGTCCAATTTGCTGTTTTTCTTAAACCAGGGTGACTTAATTCTAATGCCCTTTGACCTCCCCCATAGAGACACAGGCTGTTGACAATCAATTGCATCAAGCTTACACAAAGCCTGGAGTGTGGCCTAAATGCAGGTGAGTGACTTGCAAGTTTGTGTGAAAAGCAGAGGGGTGGGGAGGGAAGTGTTGTGAGACTCAGTTAGGGTGAACTTTCTGTCTCTGCGTAGGTTAAGTGCAGGTATGTTTTTGAAAATCCAGGTAGATATTAGCAGTCAATTTAAGTGGGCTTGTCCCAAGTTGAGCTGCTACATGCGAGACTTAGTACATTTTGCCTGCAAACTCAATTTTTGCCTTCCAGAGAGCTATTTGCCTGTGATAATTATTAGCAGTCAATTTAAGTGGGCTTGTCCCAAGTTGAGCTGCTACATGCGAGACTTAGTACATTTTGCCTGCAAACTCAATTTTTGCCTTCCAGAGAGCTATTTGCCTGTGATATCTGTGCGAATTTGCAAAAACGTGCCTGCTAGAACTGGGCCTGAAGCTGGGCACCGCCCAGCTTCAGGCCTCTGTGGTTCTCCAAACTTGAGGGGGCTTGCCGTCAAGGACCAGTCTGTGAGCTAGCCCAGGGTGAGGGCTTACTGCTGGGGGGTAGCTCTTGGTTGTGTGTCAAAAGCTCCGGGGTGGGGAGGGGAGGGTATTGTAGCCTTCAGCTTGGTCCAATTTGCTGTTTTTCTTAAACCAGGGTGACTTAATTCTAATGCCCTTTGACCTCCCCCATAGAGACACAGGCTGTTGACAATCAATTGCATCAAGCTGACACAAAGCCTGGAGTGTGGCCTAAATGCAGGTGAGTGACTTGCAAGTTTGTGTGAAAAGCAGAGGGGTGGGGAGGGAAGTGTTGTGAGACTCAGTTAGGGTGAACTTTCTGTCTCTGCGTAGGTTAAGTGCAGGTATGTTTTTGAAAATCCAGGTAGATATTAGCAGTCAATTTAAGTGGGCTTGTCCCAAGTTGAGCTGCTACATGCGAGACTTAGTACATTTTGCCTGCAAACTCAATTTTTGCCTTCCAGAGAGCTATTTCCCTGTCATAATTTATTAGCAGTCAATTTAAGTGGGATTGTCCCAAGTTGAGCTGCTACATGCGAGACTTAGTACATTTTGCCTGCAAACTCAATTTTTGCCTTCCAGAGAGCTATTTGCCTGTGATATCTGTGCGAATTTTCAAAAACGTGCCTGCTAGAACTGGGCCTGAAGCTGGGCACCGCCCAGCTTCAGGCCTCTGTGGTTCTCCAAACTTGAGGGGGCTTGCCGTCAAGGACCAGTCTGTGAGCTAGCCCAGGGTGAGGGCTTACTGCTGGGGGGTAGCTCTTGGTTGTGTGTCAAAAGCTCCGGGGTGGGGAGGGGAGGGTATTGTAGCCTTCAGCTTGGTCCAATTTGCTGTTTTTCTTAAACCAGGGTGACTTAATTCTAATGCCCTTTGACCTCCCCCATAGAGACACAGGCTGTTGACAATCAATTGCATCAAGCTGACACAAAGCCTGGAGTGTGGCCTAAATGCAGGTGAGTGACTTGCAAGTTTGTGTGAAAAGCAGAGGGGTGGGGAGGGAAGTGTTGTGAGACTCAGTTAGGGTGAACTTTCTGTCTCTGCGTAGGTTAAGTGCAGGTATGTTTTTGAAAATCCAGGTAGATATTAGCAGTCAATTTAAGTGGGCTTGTCCCAAGTTGAGCTGCTACATGCGAGACTTAGTACATTTTGCCTGCAAACTCAATTTTTGCCTTCCAGAGAGCTATTTGCCTGTGATATCTGTGCGAATTTGCAAAAACGTGCCTGCTAGAACTGGGCCTGAAGCTGGGCACCGCCCAGCTTCAGGCCTCTGTGGTTCTCCAAACTTGAGGGGGCTTGCCGTCAAGGACCAGTCTGTGAGCTAGCCCAGGGTGAGGGCTTACTGCTGGGGGGTAGCTCTTGGTTGTGTGTCAAAAGCTCCGGGGTGGGGTGGGGAGGGTATTGTAGCCTTCAGCTTGGTCCAATTTGCTGTTTTTCTTAAACCAGGGTGACTTAATTGTAATGCCCTTTGACCTCCCCCATAGAGACACAGGCTGTTGACAATCAATTGCATCAAGCTGACACAAAGCCTGGAGTGTGGCCTAAATGCAGGTGAGTGACTTGCAAGTTTGTGTGAAAAGCAGAGGGGTGGGGAGGGAAGTGTTGTGAGACTCAGTTAGGGTGAACTTTCTGTCTCTGCGTAGGTTAAGTGCAGGTATGTTTTTGAAAATCCAGGTAGATATTAGCAGTCAATTTAAGTGGGCTTGTCCCAAGTTGAGCTGCTACATGCGAGACTTAGTACATTTTGCCTGCAACCTCAATTTTTGCCTTCCAGAGAGCTATTTCCCTGTCATAATTTATTAGCAGTCAATTTAAGTGGGATTGTCCCAAGTTGAGCTGCTACATGCGAGACTTAGTACATTTTGCCTGCAAACTCAATTTTTGCCTTCCAGAGAGCTATTTGCCTGTGATATCTGTGCGAATTTTCAAAAACGTGCCTGCTAGAACTGGGCCTGAAGCTGGGCACCGCCCAGCTTCAGGCCTCTGTGGTTCTCCAAACTTGAGGGGGCTTGCCGTCAAGGACCAGTCTGTGAGCTAGCCCAGGGTGAGGGCTTACTGCTGGGGGGTAGCTCTTGGTTGTGTGTCAAAAGCTCCGGGGTGGGGAGGGGAGGGTATTGTAGCCTTCAGCTTGGTCCAATTTGCTGTTTTTCTTAAACCAGGGTGACTTAATTCTAATGCCCTTTGACCTCCCCCATAGAGACACAGGCTGTTGACAATCAATTGCATCAAGCTGACACAAAGCCTGGAGTGTGGCCTAAATGCAGGTGAGTGACTTGCAAGTTTGTGTGAAAAGCAGAGGGGTGGGGAGGGAAGTGTTGTGAGACTCAGTTAGGGTGAACTTTCTGTCTCTGCGTAGGTTAAGTGCAGGTATGTTTTTGAAAATCCAGGTAGATATTAGCAGTCAATTTAAGTAGGCTTGTCCCAAGTTGAGCTGCTACATGCGAGACTTAGTACATTTTGCCTGCAAACTCAATTTTTGCCTTCCAGAGAGCTATTTGCCTGTGATATCTGTGCGAATTTGCAAAAACGTGCCTGCTAGAACTGGGCCTGAAGCTGGGCACCGCCCAGCTTCAGGCCTCTGTGGTTCTCCAAACTTGAGGGGGCTTGCCGTCAAGGACCAGTCTGTGAGCTAGCCCAGGGTGAGGGCTTACTGCTGGGGGGTAGCTCTTGGTTGTGTGTCAAAAGCTCCGGGGTGGGGAGGGGAGGGTATTGTAGCCTTCAGCTTGGTCCAATTTGCTGTTTTTCTTAAACCAGGGTGGCTTAATTCTAATGCCCTTTGACCTCCCCCATAGAGACACAGGCTGTTGACAATCAATTGCATCAAGCTGACACAAAGCCTGGAGTGTGGCCTAAATGCAGGTGAGTGACTTGCAAGTTTGTGTGAAAAGCAGAGGGGTGGGGAGGGAAGTGTCGTGAGACTCAGTTAGGGTGAACTTTCTGTCTCTGCGTAGGTTAAGTGCAGGTATGTTTTTGAAAATCCAGGTAGATATTAGCAGTCAATTTAAGTGGGCTTGTCCCAAGTTGAGCTGCTACATGCGAGACTTAGTACATTTTGCCTGCAAACTCAATTTTTGCCTTCCAGAGAGCTATTTGCCTGTGATATCTGTGCGAATTTTCAAAAACGTGCCTGCTAGAACTGGGCCTGAAGCTGGGCACCGCCCAGCTTCAGGCCTCTGTGGTTCTCCAAACTTGAGGGGGCTTGCCGTCAAGGACCAGTCTGTGAGCTAGCCCAGGGTGAGGGCTTACTGCTGGGGGGTAGCTCTTGGTTGTGTGTCAAAAGCTCCGGGGTGGGGAGGGGAGGGTATTGTAGCCTTCAGCTTGGTCCAATTTGCTGTTTTTCTTAAACCAGGGTGACTTAATTCTAATGCCCTTTGACCTCCCCCATAGAGACACAGGCTGTTGACAATCAATTGCATCAAGCTGACACAAAGCCTGGAGTGTGGCCTAAATGCAGGTGAGTGACTTGCAAGTTTGTGTGAAAAGCAGAGGGGTGGGGAGGGAAGTGTTGTGAGACTCAGTTAGGGTGAACTTTCTGTCTCTGCGTAGGTTAAGTGCAGGTATGTTTTTGAAAATCCAGGTAGATATTAGCAGTCAATTTAAGTAGGCTTGTCCCAAGTTGAGCTGCTACATGCGAGACTTAGTACATTTTGCCTGCAAACTCAATTTTTGCCTTCCAGAGAGCTATTTGCCTGTGATATCTGTGCGAATTTGCAAAAACGTGCCTGCTAGAACTGGGCCTGAAGCTGGGCACCGCCCAGCTTCAGGCCTCTGTGGTTCTCCAAACTTGAGGGGGCTTGCCGTCAAGGACCAGTCTGTGAGCTAGCCCAGGGTGAGGGCTTACTGCTGGGGGGTAGCTCTTGGTTGTGTGTCAAAAGCTCCGGGGTGGGGAGGGGAGGGTATTGTAGCCTTCAGCTTGGTCCAATTTGCTGTTTTTCTTAAACCAGGGTGGCTTAATTCTAATGCCCTTTGACCTCCCCCATAGAGACACAGGCTGTTGACAATCAATTGCATCAAGCTGACACAAAGCCTGGAGTGTGGCCTAAATGCAGGTGAGTGACTTGCAAGTTTGTGTGAAAAGCAGAGGGGTGGGGAGGGAAGTGTCGTGAGACTCAGTTAGGGTGAACTTTCTGTCTCTGCGTAGGTTAAGTGCAGGTATGTTTTTGAAAATCCAGGTAGATATTAGCAGTCAATTTAAGTGGGCTTGTCCCAAGTTGAGCTGCTACATGCGAGACTTAGTACATTTTGCCTGCAAACTCAATTTTTGCCTTCCAGAGAGCTATTTGCCTGTGATATCTGTGCGAATTTGCAAAAACGTGCCTGCTAGAACTGGGCCTGAAGCTGGGCACCGCCCAGCTTCAGGCCTCTGTGGTTCTCCAAACTTGAGGGGGCTTGCCGTCAAGGACCAGTCTGTGAGCTAGCCCAGGGTGAGGGCTTACTGCTGGGGGGTAGCTCTTGGTTGTGTGTCAAAAGCTCCGGGGTGGGGAGGGGAGGGTATTGTAGCCTTCAGCTTGGTCCAATTTGCTGTTTTTCTTAAACCAGGGTGACTTAATTCTAATGCCCTTTGACCTCCCCCATAGAGACACAGGCTGTTGACAATCAATTGCATCAAGCTTACACAAAGCCTGGAGTGTGGCCTAAATGCAGGTGAGTGACTTGCAAGTTTGTGTGAAAAGCAGAGGGGTGGGGAGGGAAGTGTTGTGAGACTCAGTTAGGGTGAACTTTCTGTCTCTGCGTAGGTTAAGTGCAGGTATGTTTTTGAAAATCCAGGTAGATATTAGCAGTCAATTTAAGTGGGCTTGTCCCAAGTTGAGCTGCTACATGCGAGACTTAGTACATTTTGCCTGCAAACTCAATTTTTGCCTTCCAGAGAGCTATTTGCCTGTGATAATTATTAGCAGTCAATTTAAGTGGGCTTGTCCCAAGTTGAGCTGCTACATGCGAGACTTAGTACATTTTGCCTGCAAACTCAATTTTTGCCTTCCAGAGAGCTATTTGCCTGTGATATCTGTGCGAATTTGCAAAAACGTGCCTGCTAGAACTGGGCCTGAAGCTGGGCACCGCCCAGCTTCAGGCCTCTGTGGTTCTCCAAACTTGAGGGGGCTTGCCGTCAAGGACCAGTCTGTGAGCTAGCCCAGGGTGAGGGCTTACTGCTGGGGGGTAGCTCTTGGTTGTGTGTCAAAAGCTCCGGGGTGGGGAGGGGAGGGTATTGTAGCCTTCAGCTTGGTCCAATTTGCTGTTTTTCTTAAACCAGGGTGACTTAATTCTAATGCCCTTTGACCTCCCCCATAGAGACACAGGCTGTTGACAATCAATTGCATCAAGCTGACACAAAGCCTGGAGTGTGGCCTAAATGCAGGTGAGTGACTTGCAAGTTTGTGTGAAAAGCAGAGGGGTGGGGAGGGAAGTGTTGTGAGACTCAGTTAGGGTGAACTTTCTGTCTCTGCGTAGGTTAAGTGCAGGTATGTTTTTGAAAATCCAGGTAGATATTAGCAGTCAATTTAAGTGGGCTTGTCCCAAGTTGAGCTGCTACATGCGAGACTTAGTACATTTTGCCTGCAAACTCAATTTTTGCCTTCCAGAGAGCTATTTGCCTGTGATATCTGTGCGAATTTGCAAAAACGTGCCTGCTAGAACTGGGCCTGAAGCTGGGCACCGCCCAGCTTCAGGCCTCTGTGGTTCTCCAAACTTGAGGGTGCTTGCCGTCAAGGACCAGTCTGTAAGCTAGCCCAGGGTGAGGGCTTACTGCTGGGGGGTAGCTCTTGGTTGTGTGTCAAAAGCTCCGGGGTGGGGAGGGGAGGGTATTGTAGCCTTCAGCTTGGTCCAATTTGCTGTTTTTCTTAAACCAGGGTGACTTAATTCTAATGCCCTTTGACCTCTCCCATAGAGACACAGGCTGTTGACAATCAATTGCATCAAGCTGACACAAAGCCTGGAGTGTGGCCTAAATGCAGGTGAGTGACTTGCAAGTTTGTGTGAAAAGCAGAGGGGTGGGGAGGGAAGTGTCGTGAGACTCAGTTAGGGTGAACTTTCTGTCTCTGCGTAGGTTAAGTGCAGGTATGTTTTTGAAAATCCAGGTAGATATTAGCAGTCAATTTAAGTGGGCTTGTCCCAAGTTGAGCTGCTACATGCGAGACTTAGTACATTTTGCCTGCAAACTCAATTTTTGCCTTCCAGAGAGCTATTTGCCTGTGATATCTGTGCGAATTTGCAAAAACGTGCCTGCTAGAACTGGGCCTGAAGCTGGGCACCGCCCAGCTTCAGGCCTCTGTGGTTCTCCAAACTTGAGGGGGCTTGCCGTCAAGGACCAGTCTGTGAGCTAGCCCAGGGTGAGGGCTTACTGCTGGGGGGTAGCTCTTGGTTGTGTGTCAAAAGCTCCGGGGTGGGGAGGGGAGGGTATTGTAGCCTTCAGCTTGGTCCAATTTGCTGTTTTTCTTAAACCAGGGTGACTTAATTCTAATGCCCTTTGACCTCTCCCATAGAGACACAGGCTGTTGACAATCAATTGCATCAAGCTGACACAAAGCCTGGAGTGTGGCCTAAATGCAGGTGAGTGACTTGCAAGTTTGTGTGAAAAGCAGAGGGGTGGGGAGGGAAGTGTGGTGAGACTCAGTTAGGGTGAACTTTCTGTCTCTGCGTAGGTTAAGTGCAGGTATGTTTTTGAAAATCCAGGTAGATATTAGCAGTCAATTTAAGTGGGCTTGTCCCAAGTTAAGCTGCTACATGCGAGACTTAGTACATTTTGCCTGCAAACTCAATTTTTGCCTTCCAGAGAGCTATTTGCCTGTGATATCTGTGCGAATTTGCAAAAACGTGCCTGCTAGAACTGGGCCTGAAGCTGGGCACCGCCCAGCTTCAGGCCTCTGTGGTTCTCCAAACTTGAGGGGGCTTGCCGTCAAGGACCAGTCTGTGAGCTAGCCCAGGGTGAGGGCTTACTGCTGGGGGGTAGCTCTTGGTTGTGTGTCAAAAGCTCCGGGGTGGGGAGGGGAGGGTATTGTAGCCTTCAGCTTGGTCCAATTTGCTGTTTTTCTTAAACCAGGGTGGCTTAATTCTAATGCCCTTTGACCTCCCCCATAGAGACACAGGCTGTTGACAATCAATTGCATCAAGCTGACACAAAGCCTGGAGTGTGGCTTAAATGCAGGTGAGTGACTTGCAAGTTTGTGTGAAAAGCAGAGGGGTGGGGAGGGAAGTGTCGTGAGACTCAGTTAGGGTGAACTTTCTGTCTCTGCGTAGGTTAAGTGCAGGTATGTTTTTGAAAATCCAGGTAGATATTTGCAGTCAATTTAAGTGGGCTTGTCCCAAGTTGAGCTGCTACATGCGAGACTTAGTACATTTTGCCTGCAACCTCAATTTTTGCCTTCCAGAGAGCTATTTCCCTGTCATAATTTATTAGCAGTCAATTTAAGTGGGATTGTCCCAAGTTGAGCTGCTACATGCGAGACTTAGTACATTTTGCCTGCAAACTCAATTTTTGCCTTCCAGAGAGCTATTTGCCTGTGATATCTGTGCGAATTTTCAAAAACGTGCCTGCTAGAACTGGGCCTGAAGCTGGGCACCGCCCAGCTTCAGGCCTCTGTGGTTCTCCAAACTTGAGGGGGCTTGCCGTCAAGGACCAGTCTGTGAGCTAGCCCAGGGTGAGGGCTTACTGCTGGGGGGTAGCTCTTGGTTGTGTGTCAAAAGCTCCGGGGTGGGGAGGGGAGGGTATTGTAGCCTTCAGCTTGGTCCAATTTGCTGTTTTTCTTAAACCAGGGTGACTTAATTCTAATGCCCTTTGACCTCCCCCATAGAGACACAGGCTGTTGACAATCAATTGCATCAAGCTGACACAAAGCCTGGAGTGTGGCCTAAATGCAGGTGAGTGACTTGCAAGTTTGTGTGAAAAGCAGAGGGGTGGGGAGGGAAGTGTTGTGAGACTCAGTTAGGGTGAACTTTCTGTCTCTGCGTAGGTTAAGTGCAGGTATGTTTTTGAAAATCCAGGTAGATATTAGCAGTCAATTTAAGTGGGCTTGTCCCAAGTTGAGCTGCTACATGCGAGACTTAGTACATTTTGCCTGCAACCTCAATTTTTGCCTTCCAGAGAGCTATTTCCCTGTCATAATTTATTAGCAGTCAATTTAAGTGGGATTGTCCCAAGTTGAGCTGCTACATGCGAGACTTAGTACATTTTGCCTGCAAACTCAATTTTTGCCTTCCAGAGAGCTATTTGCCTGTGATATCTGTGCGAATTTTCAAAAACGTGCCTGCTAGAACTGGGCCTGAAGCTGGGCACCGCCCAGCTTCAGGCCTCTGTGGTTCTCCAAACTTGAGGGGGCTTGCCGTCAAGGACCAGTCTGTGAGCTAGCCCAGGGTGAGGGCTTACTGCTGGGGGGTAGCTCTTGGTTGTGTGTCAAAAGCTCCGGGGTGGGGAGGGGAGGGTATTGTAGCCTTCAGCTTGGTCCAATTTGCTGTTTTTCTTAAACCAGGGTGACTTAATTCTAATGCCCTTTGACCTCCCCCATAGAGACACAGGCTGTTGACAATCAATTGCATCAAGCTGACACAAAGCCTGGAGTGTGGCCTAAATGCAGGTGAGTGACTTGCAAGTTTGTGTGAAAAGCAGAGGGGTGGGGAGGGAAGTGTTGTGAGACTCAGTTAGGGTGAACTTTCTGTCTCTGCGTAGGTTAAGTGCAGGTATGTTTTTGAAAATCCAGGTAGATATTAGCAGTCAATTTAAGTAGGCTTGTCCCAAGTTGAGCTGCTACATGCGAGACTTAGTACATTTTGCCTGCAAACTCAATTTTTGCCTTCCAGAGAGCTATTTGCCTGTGATATCTGTGCGAATTTGCAAAAACGTGCCTGCTAGAACTGGGCCTGAAGCTGGGCACCGCCCAGCTTCAGGCCTCTGTGGTTCTCCAAACTTGAGGGGGCTTGCCGTCAAGGACCAGTCTGTGAGCTAGCCCAGGGTGAGGGCTTACTGCTGGGGGGTAGCTCTTGGTTGTGTGTCAAAAGCTCCGGGGTGGGGAGGGGAGGGTATTGTAGCCTTCAGCTTGGTCCAATTTGCTGTTTTTCTTAAACCAGGGTGGCTTAATTCTAATGCCCTTTGACCTCCCCCATAGAGACACAGGCTGTTGACAATCAATTGCATCAAGCTGACACAAAGCCTGGAGTGTGGCTTAAATGCAGGTGAGTGACTTGCAAGTTTGTGTGAAAAGCAGAGGGGTGGGGAGGGAAGTGTCGTGAGACTCAGTTAGGGTGAACTTTCTGTCTCTGCGTAGGTTAAGTGCAGGTATGTTTTTGAAAATCCAGGTAGATATTAGCAGTCAATTTAAGTGGGCTTGTCCCAAGTTGAGCTGCTACATGCGAGACTTAGTACATTTTGCCTGCAAACTCAATTTTTGCCTTCCAGAGAGCTATTTGCCTGTGATATCTGTGCGAATTTGCAAAAACGTGCCTGCTAGAACTGGGCCTGAAGCTGGGCACCGCCCAGCTTCAGGCCTCTGTGGTTCTCCAAACTTGAGGGGGCTTGCCGTCAAGGACCAGTCTGTGAGCTAGCCCAGGGTGAGGGCTTACTGCTGGGGGGTAGCTCTTGGTTGTGTGTCAAAAGCTCCGGGGTGGGGAGGGGAGGGTATTGTAGCCTTCAGCTTGGTCCAATTTGCTGTTTTTCTTAAACCAGGGTGGCTTAATTCTAATGCCCTTTGACCTCCCCCATAGAGACACAGGCTGTTGACAATCAATTGCATCAAGCTGACACAAAGCCTGGAGTGTGGCCTAAATGCAGGTGAGTGACTTGCAAGTTTGTGTGAAAAGCAGAGGGGTGGGGAGGGAAGTGTTGTGAGACTCAGTTAGGGTGAACTTTCTGTCTCTGCGTAGGTTAAGTGCAGGTATGTTTTTGAAAATCCAGGTAGATATTAGCAGTCAATTTAAGTGGGCTTGTCCCAAGTTGAGCTGCTACATGCGAGACTTAGTACATTTTGCCTGCAAACTCAATTTTTGCCTTCCAGAGAGCTATTTCCCTGTCATAATTTATTAGCAGTCAATTTAAGTGGGATTGTCCCAAGTTGAGCTGCTACATGCGAGACTTAGTACATTTTGCCTGCAAACTCAATTTTTGCCTTCCAGAGAGCTATTTGCCTGTGATATCTGTGCGAATTTTCAAAAACGTGCCTGCTAGAACTGGGCCTGAAGCTGGGCACCGCCCAGCTTCAGGCCTCTGTGGTTCTCCAAACTTGAGGGGGCTTGCCGTCAAGGACCAGTCTGTGAGCTAGCCCAGGGTGAGGGCTTACTGCTGGGGGGTAGCTCTTGGTTGTGTGTCAAAAGCTCCGGGGTGGGGAGGGGAGGGTATTGTAGCCTTCAGCTTGGTCCAATTTGCTGTTTTTCTTAAACCAGGGTGACTTAATTCTAATGCCCTTTGACCTCCCCCATAGAGACACAGGCTGTTGACAATCAATTGCATCAAGCTGACACAAAGCCTGGAGTGTGGCCTAAATGCAGGTGAGTGACTTGCAAGTTTGTGTGAAAAGCAGAGGGGTGGGGAGGGAAGTGTTGTGAGACTCAGTTAGGGTGAACTTTCTGTCTCTGCGTAGGTTAAGTGCAGGTATGTTTTTGAAAATCCAGGTAGATATTAGCAGTCAATTTAAGTAGGCTTGTCCCAAGTTGAGCTGCTACATGCGAGACTTAGTACATTTTGCCTGCAAACTCAATTTTTGCCTTCCAGAGAGCTATTTGCCTGTGATATCTGTGCGAATTTGCAAAAACGTGCCTGCTAGAACTGGGCCTGAAGCTGGGCACCGCCCAGCTTCAGGCCTCTGTGGTTCTCCAAACTTGAGGGGGCTTGCCGTCAAGGACCAGTCTGTGAGCTAGCCCAGGGTGAGGGCTTACTGCTGGGGGGTAGCTCTTGGTTGTGTGTCAAAAGCTCCGGGGTGGGGAGGGGAGGGTATTGTAGCCTTCAGCTTGGTCCAATTTGCTGTTTTTCTTAAACCAGGGTGGCTTAATTCTAATGCCCTTTGACCTCCCCCATAGAGACACAGGCTGTTGACAATCAATTGCATCAAGCTGACACAAAGCCTGGAGTGTGGCTTAAATGCAGGTGAGTGACTTGCAAGTTTGTGTGAAAAGCAGAGGGGTGGGGAGGGAAGTGTCGTGAGACTCAGTTAGGGTGAACTTTCTGTCTCTGCGTAGGTTAAGTGCAGGTATGTTTTTGAAAATCCAGGTAGATATTAGCAGTCAATTTAAGTGGGCTTGTCCCAAGTTGAGCTGCTACATGCGAGACTTAGTACATTTTGCCTGCAAACTCAATTTTTGCCTTCCAGAGAGCTATTTGCCTGTGATATCTGTGCGAATTTGCAAAAACGTGCCTGCTAGAACTGGGCCTGAAGCTGGGCACCGCCCAGCTTCAGGCCTCTGTGGTTCTCCAAACTTGAGGGGGCTTGCCGTCAAGGACCAGTCTGTGAGCTAGCCCAGGGTGAGGGCTTACTGCTGGGGGGTAGCTCTTGGTTGTGTGTCAAAAGCTCCGGGGTGGGGAGGGGAGGGTATTGTAGCCTTCAGCTTGGTCCAATTTGCTGTTTTTCTTAAACCAGGGTGGCTTAATTCTAATGCCCTTTGACCTCCCCCATAGAGACACAGGCTGTTGACAATCAATTGCATCAAGCTGACACAAAGCCTGGAGTGTGGCCTAAATGCAGGTGAGTGACTTGCAAGTTTGTGTGAAAAGCAGAGGGGTGGGGAGGGAAGTGTTGTGAGACTCAGTTAGGGTGAACTTTCTGTCTCTGCGTAGGTTAAGTGCAGGTATGTTTTTGAAAATCCAGGTAGATATTAGCAGTCAATTTAAGTGGGCTTGTCCCAAGTTGAGCTGCTACATGCGAGACTTAGTACATTTTGCCTGCAAACTCAATTTTTGCCTTCCAGAGAGCTATTTGCCTGTGATATCTGTGCGAATTTGCAAAAACGTGCCTGCTAGAACTGGGCCTGAAGCTGGGCACCGCCCAGCTTCAGGCCTCTGTGGTTCTCCAAACTTGAGGGGGCTTGCCGTCAAGGACCAGTCTGTGAGCTAGCCCAGGGTGAGGGCTTACTGCTGGGGGGTAGCTCTTGGTTGTGTGTCAAAAGCTCCGGGGTGGGGAGGGGAGGGTATTGTAGCCTTCAGCTTGGTCCAATTTGCTGTTTTTCTTAAACCAGGGTGACTTAGTTCTAATGCCCTTTGACCTCCCCCATAGAGACACAGGCTGTTGACAATCAATTGCATCAAGCTGACACAAAGCCTGGAGTGTGGCCTAAATGCAGGTGAGTGACTTGCAAGTTTGTGTGAAAAGCAGAGGGGTGGGGAGGGAAGTGTCGTGAGACTCAGTTAGGGTGAACTTTCTGTCTCTGCGTAGGTTAAGTGCAGGTATGTTTTTGAAAATCCAGGTAGATATTAGCAGTCAATTTAAGTGGGCTTGTCCCAAGTTGAGCTGCTACATGCGAGACTTAGTACATTTTGCCTGCAACCTCAATTTTTGCCTTCCAGAGAGCTATTTCCCTGTCATAATTTATTAGCAGTCAATTTAAGTGGGATTGTCCCAAGTTGAGCTGCTACATGCGAGACTTAGTACATTTTGCCTGCAAACTCAATTTTTGCCTTCCAGAGAGCTATTTGCCTGTGATATCTGTGCGAATTTTCAAAAACGTGCCTGCTAGAACTGGGCCTGAAGCTGGGCACCGCCCAGCTTCAGGCCTCTGTGGTTCTCCAAACTTGAGGGGGCTTGCCGTCAAGGACCAGTCTGTGAGCTAGCCCAGGGTGAGGGCTTACTGCTGGGGGGGTAGCTCTTGGTTGTGTGTCAAAAGCTCCGGGGTGGGGAGGGGAGGGTATTGTAGCCTTCAGCTTGGTCCAATTTGCTGTTTTTCTTAAACCAGGGTGACTTAATTCTGATGCCCTTTGACCTCCCCCATAGAGACACAGGCTGTTGACAATCAATTGCATCAAGCTGACACAAAGCCTGGAGTGTGGCCTAAATGCAGGTGAGTGACTTGCAAGTTTGTGTGAAAAGCAGAGGGGTGGGGAGGGAAGTGTTGTGAGACTCAGTTAGGGTGAACTTTCTGTCTCTGCGTAGGTTAAGTGCAGGTATGTTTTTGAAAATCCAGGTAGATATTAGCAGTCAATTTAAGTAGGCTTGTCCCAAGTTGAGCTGCTACATGCGAGACTTAGTACATTTTGCCTGCAAACTCAATTTTTGCCTTCCAGAGAGCTATTTGCCTGTGATATCTGTGCGAATTTGCAAAAACGTGCCTGCTAGAACTGGGCCTGAAGCTGGGCACCGCCCAGCTTCAGGCCTCTGTGGTTCTCCAAACTTGAGGGGGCTTGCCGTCAAGGACCAGTCTGTGAGCTAGCCCAGGGTGAGGGCTTACTGCTGGGGGGTAGCTCTTGGTTGTGTGTCAAAAGCTCCGGGGTGGGGAGGGGAGGGTATTGTAGCCTTCAGCTTGGTCCAATTTGCTGTTTTTCTTAAACCAGGGTGACTTAATTCTAATGCCCTTTGACCTCCCCCATAGAGACACAGGCTGTTGACAATCAATTGCATCAAGCTGACACAAAGCCTGGAGTGTGGCTTAAATGCAGGTGAGTGACTTGCAAGTTTGTGTGAAAAGCAGAGGGGTGGGGAGGGAAGTGTCGTGAGACTCAGTTAGGGTGAACTTTCTGTCTCTGCGTAGGTTAAGTGCAGGTATGTTTTTGAAAATCCAGGTAGATATTAGCAGTCAATTTAAGTGGGCTTGTCCCAAGTTGAGCTGCTACATGCGAGACTTAGTACATTTTGCCTGCAAACTCAATTTTTGCCTTCCAGAGAGCTATTTGCCTGTGATATCTGTGCGAATTTGCAAAAACGTGCCTGCTAGAACTGGGCCTGAAGCTGGGCACCGCCCAGCTTCAGGCCTCTGTGGTTCTCCAAACTTGAGGGGGCTTGCCGTCAAGGACCAGTCTGTGAGCTAGCCCAGGGTGAGGGCTTACTGCTGGGGGGTAGCTCTTGGTTGTGTGTCAAAAGCTCCGGGGTGGGGAGGGGAGGGTATTGTAGCCTTCAGCTTGGTCCAATTTGCTGTTTTTCTTAAACCAGGGTGGCTTAATTCTAATGCCCTTTGACCTCCCCCATAGAGACACAGGCTGTTGACAATCAATTGCATCAAGCTGACACAAAGCCTGGAGTGTGGCCTAAATGCAGGTGAGTGACTTGCAAGTTTGTGTGAAAAGCAGAGGGGTGGGGAGGGAAGTGTTGTGAGACTCAGTTAGGGTGAACTTTCTGTCTCTGCGTAGGTTAAGTGCAGGTATGTTTTTGAAAATCCAGGTAGATATTAGCAGTCAATTTAAGTGGGCTTGTCCCAAGTTGAGCTGCTACATGCGAGACTTAGTACATTTTGCCTGCAAACTCAATTTTTGCCTTCCAGAGAGCTATTTCCCTGTCATAATTTATTAGCAGTCAATTTAAGTGGGATTGTCCCAAGTTGAGCTGCTACATGCGAGACTTAGTACATTTTGCCTGCAAACTCAATTTTTGCCTTCCAGAGAGCTATTTGCCTGTGATATCTGTGCGAATTTTCAAAAACGTGCCTGCTAGAACTGGGCCTGAAGCTGGGCACCGCCCAGCTTCAGGCCTCTGTGGTTCTCCAAACTTGAGGGGGCTTGCCGTCAAGGACCAGTCTGTGAGCTAGCCCAGGGTGAGGGCTTACTGCTGGGGGGTAGCTCTTGGTTGTGTGTCAAAAGCTCCGGGGTGGGGAGGGGAGGGTATTGTAGCCTTCAGCTTGGTCCAATTTGCTGTTTTTCTTAAACCAGGGTGACTTAATTCTAATGCCCTTTGACCTCCCCCATAGAGACACAGGCTGTTGACAATCAATTGCATCAAGCTGACACAAAGCCTGGAGTGTGGCCTAAATGCAGGTGAGTGACTTGCAAGTTTGTGTGAAAAGCAGAGGGGTGGGGAGGGAAGTGTTGTGAGACTCAGTTAGGGTGAACTTTCTGTCTCTGCGTAGGTTAAGTGCAGGTATGTTTTTGAAAATCCAGGTAGATATTAGCAGTCAATTTAAGTGGGCTTGTCCCAAGTTGAGCTGCTACATGCGAGACTTAGTACATTTTGCCTGCAAACTCAATTTTTGCCTTCCAGAGAGCTATTTGCCTGTGATATCTGTGCGAATTTGCAAAAACGTGCCTGCTAGAACTGGGCCTGAAGCTGGGCACCGCCCAGCTTCAGGCCTCTGTGGTTCTCCAAACTTGAGGGGGCTTGCCGTCAAGGACCAGTCTGTGAGCTAGCCCAGGGTGAGGGCTTACTGCTGGGGGGTAGCTCTTGGTTGTGTGTCAAAAGCTCCGGGGTGGGGAGGGGAGGGTATTGTAGCCTTCAGCTTGGTCCAATTTGCTGTTTTTCTTAAACCAGGGTGACTTAGTTCTAATGCCCTTTGACCTCCCCCATAGAGACACAGGCTGTTGACAATCAATTGCATCAAGCTGACACAAAGCCTGGAGTGTGGCCTAAATGCAGGTGAGTGACTTGCAAGTTTGTGTGAAAAGCAGAGGGGTGGGGAGGGAAGTGTCGTGAGACTCAGTTAGGGTGAACTTTCTGTCTCTGCGTAGGTTAAGTGCAGGTATGTTTTTGAAAATCCAGGTAGATATTAGCAGTCAATTTAAGTGGGCTTGTCCCAAGTTGAGCTGCTACATGCGAGACTTAGTACATTTTGCCTGCAACCTCAATTTTTGCCTTCCAGAGAGCTATTTCCCTGTCATAATTTATTAGCAGTCAATTTAAGTGGGATTGTCCCAAGTTGAGCTGCTACATGCGAGACTTAGTACATTTTGCCTGCAAACTCAATTTTTGCCTTCCAGAGAGCTATTTGCCTGTGATATCTGTGCGAATTTTCAAAAACGTGCCTGCTAGAACTGGGCCTGAAGCTGGGCACCGCCCAGCTTCAGGCCTCTGTGGTTCTCCAAACTTGAGGGGGCTTGCCGTCAAGGACCAGTCTGTGAGCTAGCCCAGGGTGAGGGCTTACTGCTGGGGGGGTAGCTCTTGGTTGTGTGTCAAAAGCTCCGGGGTGGGGAGGGGAGGGTATTGTAGCCTTCAGCTTGGTCCAATTTGCTGTTTTTCTTAAACCAGGGTGACTTAATTCTGATGCCCTTTGACCTCCCCCATAGAGACACAGGCTGTTGACAATCAATTGCATCAAGCTGACACAAAGCCTGGAGTGTGGCCTAAATGCAGGTGAGTGACTTGCAAGTTTGTGTGAAAAGCAGAGGGGTGGGGAGGGAAGTGTTGTGAGACTCAGTTAGGGTGAACTTTCTGTCTCTGCGTAGGTTAAGTGCAGGTATGTTTTTGAAAATCCAGGTAGATATTAGCAGTCAATTTAAGTAGGCTTGTCCCAAGTTGAGCTGCTACATGCGAGACTTAGTACATTTTGCCTGCAAACTCAATTTTTGCCTTCCAGAGAGCTATTTGCCTGTGATATCTGTGCGAATTTGCAAAAACGTGCCTGCTAGAACTGGGCCTGAAGCTGGGCACCGCCCAGCTTCAGGCCTCTGTGGTTCTCCAAACTTGAGGGGGCTTGCCGTCAAGGACCAGTCTGTGAGCTAGCCCAGGGTGAGGGCTTACTGCTGGGGGGTAGCTCTTGGTTGTGTGTCAAAAGCTCCGGGGTGGGGAGGGGAGGGTATTGTAGCCTTCAGCTTGGTCCAATTTGCTGTTTTTCTTAAACCAGGGTGACTTAATTCTAATGCCCTTTGACCTCCCCCATAGAGACACAGGCTGTTGACAATCAATTGCATCAAGCTGACACAAAGCCTGGAGTGTGGCTTAAATGCAGGTGAGTGACTTGCAAGTTTGTGTGAAAAGCAGAGGGGTGGGGAGGGAAGTGTCGTGAGACTCAGTTAGGGTGAACTTTCTGTCTCTGCGTAGGTTAAGTGCAGGTATGTTTTTGAAAATCCAGGTAGATATTAGCAGTCAATTTAAGTGGGCTTGTCCCAAGTTGAGCTGCTACATGCGAGACTTAGTACATTTTGCCTGCAAACTCAATTTTTGCCTTCCAGAGAGCTATTTGCCTGTGATATCTGTGCGAATTTGCAAAAACGTGCCTGCTAGAACTGGGCCTGAAGCTGGGCACCGCCCAGCTTCAGGCCTCTGTGGTTCTCCAAACTTGAGGGGGCTTGCCGTCAAGGACCAGTCTGTGAGCTAGCCCAGGGTGAGGGCTTACTGCTGGGGGGTAGCTCTTGGTTGTGTGTCAAAAGCTCCGGGGTGGGGAGGGGAGGGTATTGTAGCCTTCAGCTTGGTCCAATTTGCTGTTTTTCTTAAACCAGGGTGGCTTAATTCTAATGCCCTTTGACCTCCCCCATAGAGACACAGGCTGTTGACAATCAATTGCATCAAGCTGACACAAAGCCTGGAGTGTGGCCTAAATGCAGGTGAGTGACTTGCAAGTTTGTGTGAAAAGCAGAGGGGTGGGGAGGGAAGTGTTGTGAGACTCAGTTAGGGTGAACTTTCTGTCTCTGCGTAGGTTAAGTGCAGGTATGTTTTTGAAAATCCAGGTAGATATTAGCAGTCAATTTAAGTGGGCTTGTCCCAAGTTGAGCTGCTACATGCGAGACTTAGTACATTTTGCCTGCAAACTCAATTTTTGCCTTCCAGAGAGCTATTTCCCTGTCATAATTTATTAGCAGTCAATTTAAGTGGGATTGTCCCAAGTTGAGCTGCTACATGCGAGACTTAGTACATTTTGCCTGCAAACTCAATTTTTGCCTTCCAGAGAGCTATTTGCCTGTGATATCTGTGCGAATTTTCAAAAACGTGCCTGCTAGAACTGGGCCTGAAGCTGGGCACCGCCCAGCTTCAGGCCTCTGTGGTTCTCCAAACTTGAGGGGGCTTGCCGTCAAGGACCAGTCTGTGAGCTAGCCCAGGGTGAGGGCTTACTGCTGGGGGGTAGCTCTTGGTTGTGTGTCAAAAGCTCCGGGGTGGGGAGGGGAGGGTATTGTAGCCTTCAGCTTGGTCCAATTTGCTGTTTTTCTTAAACCAGGGTGACTTAATTCTAATGCCCTTTGACCTCCCCCATAGAGACACAGGCTGTTGACAATCAATTGCATCAAGCTGACACAAAGCCTGGAGTGTGGCCTAAATGCAGGTGAGTGACTTGCAAGTTTGTGTGAAAAGCAGAGGGGTGGGGAGGGAAGTGTTGTGAGACTCAGTTAGGGTGAACTTTCTGTCTCTGCGTAGGTTAAGTGCAGGTATGTTTTTGAAAATCCAGGTAGATATTAGCAGTCAATTTAAGTAGGCTTGTCCCAAGTTGAGCTGCTACATGCGAGACTTAGTACATTTTGCCTGCAAACTCAATTTTTGCCTTCCAGAGAGCTATTTGCCTGTGATATCTGTGCGAATTTGCAAAAACGTGCCTGCTAGAACTGGGCCTGAAGCTGGGCACCGCCCAGCTTCAGGCCTCTGTGGTTCTCCAAACTTGAGGGGGCTTGCCGTCAAGGACCAGTCTGTGAGCTAGCCCAGGGTGAGGGCTTACTGCTGGGGGGTAGCTCTTGGTTGTGTGTCAAAAGCTCCGGGGTGGGGAGGGGAGGGTATTGTAGCCTTCAGCTTGGTCCAATTTGCTGTTTTTCTTAAACCAGGGTGGCTTAATTCTAATGCCCTTTGACCTCCCCCATAGAGACACAGGCTGTTGACAATCAATTGCATCAAGCTGACACAAAGCCTGGAGTGTGGCTTAAATGCAGGTGAGTGACTTGCAAGTTTGTGTGAAAAGCAGAGGGGTGGGGAGGGAAGTGTCGTGAGACTCAGTTAGGGTGAACTTTCTGTCTCTGCGTAGGTTAAGTGCAGGTATGTTTTTGAAAATCCAGGTAGATATTAGCAGTCAATTTAAGTGGGCTTGTCCCAAGTTGAGCTGCTACATGCGAGACTTAGTACATTTTGCCTGCAAACTCAATTTTTGCCTTCCAGAGAGCTATTTGCCTGTGATATCTGTGCGAATTTGCAAAAACGTGCCTGCTAGAACTGGGCCTGAAGCTGGGCACCGCCCAGCTTCAGGCCTCTGTGGTTCTCCAAACTTGAGGGGGCTTGCCGTCAAGGACCAGTCTGTGAGCTAGCCCAGGGTGAGGGCTTACTGCTGGGGGGTAGCTCTTGGTTGTGTGTCAAAAGCTCCGGGGTGGGGAGGGGAGGGTATTGTAGCCTTCAGCTTGGTCCAATTTGCTGTTTTTCTTAAACCAGGGTGGCTTAATTCTAATGCCCTTTGACCTCCCCCATAGAGACACAGGCTGTTGACAATCAATTGCATCAAGCTGACACAAAGCCTGGAGTGTGGCCTAAATGCAGGTGAGTGACTTGCAAGTTTGTGTGAAAAGCAGAGGGGTGGGGAGGGAAGTGTTGTGAGACTCAGTTAGGGTGAACTTTCTGTCTCTGCGTAGGTTAAGTGCAGGTATGTTTTTGAAAATCCAGGTAGATATTAGCAGTCAATTTAAGTGGGCTTGTCCCAAGTTGAGCTGCTACATGCGAGACTTAGTACATTTTGCCTGCAAACTCAATTTTTGCCTTCCAGAGAGCTATTTGCCTGTGATATCTGTGCGAATTTGCAAAAACGTGCCTGCTAGAACTGGGCCTGAAGCTGGGCACCGCCCAGCTTCAGGCCTCTGTGGTTCTCCAAACTTGAGGGGGCTTGCCGTCAAGGACCAGTCTGTGAGCTAGCCCAGGGTGAGGGCTTACTGCTGGGGGGTAGCTCTTGGTTGTGTGTCAAAAGCTCCGGGGTGGGGAGGGGAGGGTATTGTAGCCTTCAGCTTGGTCCAATTTGCTGTTTTTCTTAAACCAGGGTGACTTAGTTCTAATGCCCTTTGACCTCCCCCATAGAGACACAGGCTGTTGACAATCAATTGCATCAAGCTGACACAAAGCCTGGAGTGTGGCCTAAATGCAGGTGAGTGACTTGCAAGTTTGTGTGAAAAGCAGAGGGGTGGGGAGGGAAGTGTCGTGAGACTCAGTTAGGGTGAACTTTCTGTCTCTGCGTAGGTTAAGTGCAGGTATGTTTTTGAAAATCCAGGTAGATATTAGCAGTCAATTTAAGTGGGCTTGTCCCAAGTTGAGCTGCTACATGCGAGACTTAGTACATTTTGCCTGCAACCTCAATTTTTGCCTTCCAGAGAGCTATTTCCCTGTCATAATTTATTAGCAGTCAATTTAAGTGGGATTGTCCCAAGTTGAGCTGCTACATGCGAGACTTAGTACATTTTGCCTGCAAACTCAATTTTTGCCTTCCAGAGAGCTATTTGCCTGTGATATCTGTGCGAATTTTCAAAAACGTGCCTGCTAGAACTGGGCCTGAAGCTGGGCACCGCCCAGCTTCAGGCCTCTGTGGTTCTCCAAACTTGAGGGGGCTTGCCGTCAAGGACCAGTCTGTGAGCTAGCCCAGGGTGAGGGCTTACTGCTGGGGGGGTAGCTCTTGGTTGTGTGTCAAAAGCTCCGGGGTGGGGAGGGGAGGGTATTGTAGCCTTCAGCTTGGTCCAATTTGCTGTTTTTCTTAAACCAGGGTGACTTAATTCTGATGCCCTTTGACCTCCCCCATAGAGACACAGGCTGTTGACAATCAATTGCATCAAGCTGACACAAAGCCTGGAGTGTGGCCTAAATGCAGGTGAGTGACTTGCAAGTTTGTGTGAAAAGCAGAGGGGTGGGGAGGGAAGTGTTGTGAGACTCAGTTAGGGTGAACTTTCTGTCTCTGCGTAGGTTAAGTGCAGGTATGTTTTTGAAAATCCAGGTAGATATTAGCAGTCAATTTAAGTAGGCTTGTCCCAAGTTGAGCTGCTACATGCGAGACTTAGTACATTTTGCCTGCAAACTCAATTTTTGCCTTCCAGAGAGCTATTTGCCTGTGATATCTGTGCGAATTTGCAAAAACGTGCCTGCTAGAACTGGGCCTGAAGCTGGGCACCGCCCAGCTTCAGGCCTCTGTGGTTCTCCAAACTTGAGGGGGCTTGCCGTCAAGGACCAGTCTGTGAGCTAGCCCAGGGTGAGGGCTTACTGCTGGGGGGTAGCTCTTGGTTGTGTGTCAAAAGCTCCGGGGTGGGGAGGGGAGGGTATTGTAGCCTTCAGCTTGGTCCAATTTGCTGTTTTTCTTAAACCAGGGTGGCTTAATTCTAATGCCCTTTGACCTCCCCCATAGAGACACAGGCTGTTGACAATCAATTGCATCAAGCTGACACAAAGCCTGGAGTGTGGCCTAAATGCAGGTGAGTGACTTGCAAGTTTGTGTGAAAAGCAGAGGGGTGGGGAGGGAAGTGTGGTGAGACTCAGTTAGGGTGAACTTTCTGTCTCTGCGTAGGTTAAGTGCAGGTATGTTTTTGAAAATCCAGGTAGATATTAGCAGTCAATTTAAGTGGGCTTGTCCCAAGTTAAGCTGCTACATGCGAGACTTAGTACATTTTGCCTGCAAACTCAATTTTTGCCTTCCAGAGAGCTATTTGCCTGTGATATCTGTGCGAATTTGCAAAAACGTGCCTGCTAGAACTGGGCCTGAAGCTGGGCACCGCCCAGCTTCAGGCCTCTGTGGTTCTCCAAACTTGAGGGGGCTTGCCGTCAAGGACCAGTCTGTTAGCTAGCCCAGGGTGAGGGCTTACTGCTGGGGGGTAGCTCTTGGTTGTGTGTCAAAAGCTCCGGGGTGGGGAGGGGAGGGTATTGTAGCCTTCAGCTTGGTCCAATTTGCTGTTTTTCTTAAACCAGGGTGGCTTAATTCTAATGCCCTTTGACCTCCCCCATAGAGACACAGGCTGTTGACAATCAATTGCATCAAGCTGACACAAAGCCTGGAGTGTGGCTTAAATGCAGGTGAGTGACTTGCAAGTTTGTGTGAAAAGCAGAGGGGTGGGGAGGGAAGTGTCGTGAGACTCAGTTAGGGTGAACTTTCTGTCTCTGCGTAGGTTAAGTGCAGGTATGTTTTTGAAAATCCAGGTAGATATATATATATATATATGTTTATATCTTTGAAGGTGTCCGTACTTGAATGACGTCAGACTGTCTGGCGTCGTCTGAAAAAAATTTGCATACATCGGAAAAAATATGCGTGCATGATCAAATTTCAACTGCAATGTTCATCAATATTCACTGGATACAGAACTATCTCTCCAGAATCTTTTCCCTTTCTTTTAGAAATCTTTTTTTGTGAAAGATTGCACTGAAGAAATTACACGTTTTGTGGCCGCGGTAAAATTATTTTCCGTGGGAAATAAATTCATCGAACACGACAGCGCTGCACGCCCGTTGTACATTTCATCGCGTCAGAAATAGATTTTTAACCGCAAACTAGCCTGTGGAAGTACGAAAAGACCATGCTCATCAAAATAGTTGCTATGTTCAGAAACCTTTTAATCTCCTCATTAATCTCGTACCCCGATCTCAGTCGTCGGTTCGGGAACGTCGAAATGTGAGATCTGGTAAAGTTCGATACAACGCCATTTCTGGTTGGTTAATGGAAAAAATTAATGCCTCATTCTAATCTGTTCGGTGATTGGCTCTTTCCTTCATGTTCGGCTGTCGCCTTTCGCGCCCTTTCGTGTCGAGTTGTTTCGCACAGTTCGGAGAAAAACATGGAAGCGTGGGAAAATGGACCCTCCGAGAAAATCATCTATGGATGTTTCAAGTAGTTGTCGTTTGTGCGGAGAGAGATCAGTAAGAAAGTATTATTTCTTCTCTGAAAAGGGAAAATCTGTCCAGTTGAAGAAAATTATCTGGAAGGTTTGTGAAGTCCAAGTGGAAGAAAGTGACGAACTTCCAAGGTTTTGCTGCAGATCGTGTTACGACAAACTATTACGGTTAAACAAAAACAGCGAAGCATTTGCAGAGGTTTGCAGAAAAACACAGAAGGAATTAGAAGCACAAATTAGCAAAAAAAGAACTCGAACCGAGGAGCCTGTAAGTTCTGAAAAACCATGTAAACGAGTTTTCATGAAAACAACGACTACAGCCAAAAAGAGTTTGACATTCATGGACAAACAGCAAGTCTCCAACACGATGGACACTGTCGAGGTGGAAGAAAAGGAGGTAGGCCATGTTTTAATCCTTAAACATAATGTGATTCAATTTTACAAAGGTCTGATCACAATTTCATTATGTTTTTCAGAATTCAAATGGACTCGTGCGAGCATCAAGAATACCAACTCCTGTGAAAGGTTTTATTTTGCGGAAAGACCCAGTGAAGGTATTTAATTATATCACGCCAATTTGAACACAGTATATTTATAACAAGAAAAGGGGTGCAAGCGATTATAGCTTTCAGAAATAAGATAACACTTGATGTTATTATTTTGTACAGACACTACGAGGGAATGAAAACGGGTTGCTTCCTTCAAATGTGACAGCAGCCAACGGTTCAAACTCCAAAATTCCACTACCAGTTAAAGGTTTTTCCGTTGAGAGAACTGGACTTAATAACCCCAAGGTAAATAAGCTTACTAAGTAATGCCTTATATGAGGGCTTAAGTATTTTGCATTTTTAACAACAGAAGTAGATATTTAGCCATTAAATCTGGAAACAGGCTGTGTCTCCTTGAAGCGCAATTGCAACCATGCCCCTCTATTGAGAGTACAAGAGTTGACAGGCATTGCAATTGATTTTTAAGGGACAATTACACTTTTTTTTTTTTTTTTATAAATGGTGATTTGTCTGAAGGAAGAACAAAGCATTTTCAGTCTTATGATTAGTTATATTTCCAAGATGCAAAGGAATTACTCAAAGCAAATATTTTTTTCAGTTTCAGTCCATTTCTGGTGGGCATCTGAAGGGAATAATAGTCTCAATGTGGTAATTTTGAACAAAATTGGGTCATTATTTTTAGGTTTCCATTGATGTAAATCAATTTTTTTTGAAAAACAAAATCCTTTTGTTTTTTATAGCCTTACTAAATGAGTGTGCATAACCAACCTATAAATATAAATACCAGTGGGAATAACAGAGGTAAAGTTCTGTTTGGAAGAAAACTTAATTTAAGGCTCATTGTTTAAAGTATGCAACTATATGTTTATTTTTTAGTTCAAGAAACGTCACTCTTTAACAGAGAATGAATGCAAGACATTATCCATTGCACTTTCATTGAGGGATTCACAGATACTTGCAGACACCATATGGGAGTCATCATTAAGAGACCATTTAAAGAGGAGGTTTCTTCTAGGAGTGGCAGAGCAATGTGAGAATCTGGGAAAAACTAAGAGGGGAGAGAAGCCTTCTGTTTTAAAGGACAAAACATGCAATGCATTGAAAACCTTTTCTTGGTTCAAGATTCTCGAAGAAGGTCAAGAGAAATGTCCTGACATTCTTGATTTCATTGTTGCCATATGTGCACCTTCACATCGGGAGCAACTCAACAAATCAAAGAAGGGAGAAACCAGGGTTCCAGCTATTGGTCTAGCTTATGCATTGATGGTACACCAAGCTAACCAACAACTTAGTCTTGTTCAAAGAATGAACACCCTGATTTTATGTCATGGACATGCAGATAAGATGGTATGTCTCTTTTATAGTGCTTTTTTACCCCACTGGGAGGAACTCTCATTTGTAAGCTATTTTGGTATGTGCTATAGAATAGGGTATGGTTTTGCAGGTTCTCTATTCCTTAAATTGGGAATCTTTTTTACCCCTTTATTGGTATGGTGATCCCAGTGTACTCCTTAAAAGAGGGTTCCCTTGATGCTTAACTTCTATATTACAGAAAAGAAATAACGACCTGATCACACAGTTCTTTCGATTTTCTATCCTTAAATAGACCTCTCAGTAGGGTCAGTGTTTTAAGAACCTTTTACACACCTTTTCTAAATTGACTGGAGTTACCTCATTGATATACAGAGAAGGTCTCGGTAACTGGTACCAAACTTTAAGAGCACACTGGGATAAGTTATTTCCCACAGGAGTCAATAGGGGCCTCAAGAATTGAAGTCCTAATAATAAACACTTATTGAGTAGTCCAAATCAGTTGTAAATTGAAAAACATTTCAACCTAATCTCAAATCCAGATCTTGAGTATAAATATTATATTGTCTACTGTATTTCCAGGGTAATTAAACAAAGAGTTAAAAGATTGCCACAAATCACTTCAACTATGTTGCTAAGTGAGTGTGGTGATGAAAGAGCTAAAAATTCTGATTGTCCAGGATCACAGAACATTAGAAGATGTAACAACAGATGTGTTTTACGCATAACAACTCTGCATATTTCTATTTTCTACATATTTCAGAGTTATGGACGTTTTGAAAAAGAAGGGGTATGCTTGTCACACACTTCCATGATCAATCTACTGGACTTGATGGGAGGGCACTTCCATGACAAGATTGTAGAACTGGTCAAAAAGGGAAGGAAATTCTACACTGTTAATGATAATTTGAACTGCAAAACAACAGTGAAGAATATGAGGGTAGATCACAGAAACAAGCAACACAACTGGTTTGCAAGCATTGTTGTTTTTGACAGGATTGATTTCAGCCACTTGGACAATGTCAGGCCACTTGGTGATATCCAGACCTTTTCAAACGAGAATTACCTCCTCACTCCAGAAGAAGTCAAGAAACTTCAGTCAGATTTCAAAGTTCTTGTGGGGAGAATATTTCTAGAGTTCTTCAAGCAACCTCAATTTGCAGCAGTCAAGAAGTTGGTACCACAGCACATTCTCCACCGGTACACTAAGGAAATGAGCTCAAAGTCAGAGGTGTTTCCACTTCCAGTTCAATTTAAAGATGAGAAAAAATATTCAGATGTGGTAGACATCTTGGCAAGCCATGAAGCCACATTTGAAACCAGTTTTAGAGCTGCTAGTGAAAATGAAGACCTTGAAAGAGAGACCTGCATCCCAGCTGACTTCAACTGTCCATCTGGTGGTGATCAATTGACAAGAGTGCGATTTACTTATGGGCGCAAACTGAGGGCTGGAGCTCACACTTCTAAGGACCGACTGGAACATACTCAGCCTGATGTAATAGAGTTGTTCCATACGAAACAAGCATTCTTAACTGTAAGTCTAAAACCAAAACATAATTTTGTTTATGATGCTTATATCATACAATATGGGTGACAGGAAAACTACTAAGTCTATAGTTGCTATCATATGACTTCAGATACTTCACAAATTCCTTTTCTAGTTGTTCCTGTTATTATACTGTTTAACCATATAAACACATGTACAAAAGAGCAAACTAAGTTCAGGCTCATCAGGCAACACGCCCCAGCTGATTGAATTGCTCCACAAAAGTATGGAACAAAATTGTGTTATCCAGGCCGGGCAAAACAAAAACAAAACAAAGAAACAAAAATTTCTTTGAAATTAACAAAATAGAGTACCTTATATGATAGTAGCTAATCTGTTCTCCAGTGCAGATTTAAACAAATCAAAACCTCTTTTATACAAAACTGGTCTTAAAATATATTTTTTGAAATTAATTGGAAAAACATAAATTTAAGAGCCTGCTTTTAAATTATGGAGTTTAGACTCCACTGAGCAAAATAATTATATAATAATATTATGTTACTAATATTGATTAACAGCTAATAAATGATGTCCTGATGAACCAGAATTCAGCACGTGAAATTGGCACACTGAAGTATTTTAGAGAGCGGATTATGCGCTACAATGTCCCAACAACTGTCAAAAACAACCCTGATGCATATGAGGAGTTCTTTGTCTCAGTTGGAAGGGCCTACTTGGTGGAAGCATTCCTAGAATTCTTTGGTATGGAGAAAACTGAAAGTGAGCCAACAAAAAACTTGCCTGAACAAAATGCAAGTGTGGAGGCAAAGAAGGAACACTTTGACAAAGTGCTTGGAAAATTTGTTGACTACCATGTTTTTCACTTAGGTGTGACAGTTGATGACAAAGTACAGAACTATGGCCTCTCTCTAATTGAACTGTTTGTGTTTCTCACACAGCTGAATGACACAATTCATGAGGGTGATGGGGATAGAAATGTAATTAACTGGAAGTACCTATTGTGGGTTTTCAAAGCCAATAATAACTTGTCAAAGTATGCAATTGAAGGGATGTACTTCCTAACTTTGGTCAAGTGCATGCTGACACATCAAATGTCTGAGCGCGTGATATGGGGAAGAGAGACCAACAAGAAAGGAAAACTTGGAGCCAACATGCCAAATGATTTGGAAATGGAGCATACCATCAAGAGCACAAAAACCCTGATAACATCAATGGGGGCAAACAAAACTGAGAAGGCTGTGCTTCGTAGCTCAATGTCAGTCACTGGGGTCACTGAATCCCTTTATGCTTATGATGAGAGTTCAAATGTCAACCCACCATCAACTGCTCACACTAAAAAAAGTGCTGTCAGAGATGAAAGGATTATGCTGGGGGATCTGAGGTTGCTAAGGCCATTCAAATGCATTCCACTGCATGAGCCTCATCCTTCATTCCCAGGAATGTTAAAGAGTGTCAGAGAGAAAATTAACTTGGGTGAATTTTTTCGGTGGCTTGAAAGGCATAAGAGACAGCTTGCAAGAGGTCTACCTGTAGCTCCTGAAAATGAAGAATCTGAATCGTCTGATGCAGATGATTAAGTGAGTTCAATACAAAGACAAGGGTGAAATTTAGTTAATATTATCATAGAAAGTTGAAAACTTAACTTACTGTACCAGTGCTAACAATTTCATTTAATTTGCTCACTTCTTATGAATATGAAATTGATACAAGATATTGCTTGCAGTTTGTCTATCCCTTACAGTTTATCAATTTTTTTACATTGTGTTGTTCAAAAAAATATATACATACCTACCCACTCTCCCCCTACCCCTGTCCCCTACACAGAAGATTTTTTGGGTTCACCCCCTACACTTTATCATTGTATTTAGTAAATTACTTCTTATGAATATCAAATTGTTACAAGATTGCTTGCAGTTTGTCTATCCCTTACAGTTTATCAATTTTTTTACATTGTGTTGTTCAAAAAAATATATACATACCTACCCACTCTCCCCCTACCCCTGTCCCCTACACAGAAGATTTTTTGGGTTCACCCCCTACACTTTATCATTGTATTTAGTAAATTACTTCTTATGAATATCAAATTGTTACAAGATTGCTTGCAGTTTGTCTATCCCTTACAGTTAATCAATTTTTTTACATTGTGTTGTTCAAAAAAATATATACATACCCACCCTCCCCCTCCCCCTGTCCCCTACACAGAAGATTTTTTGGGTTCACCCCCTACACTTTATCATTGTATTTAGTAAATTAAAATTTTTCCAGTAGCTGACATATCAGAAGATGGTGTCCAAAAAGTGAACAAGTGGCCAAGAGGTGAAGCTTTGGTAACTGCTTTGACAATCTGAGGACAATCTTACAGCAAGGACAGTATCCATACCAGCAAGGCAGAAATGAACTAAGTTGTACAAGCATCCTGGCCTGAAAGGAATATTAATATGTACTAGACAGTCTCCTAGTCAAAGTTCACTTCACTTTATGGAAGAAAAATAGTCTTTTTGCAGAAGCTGGGAAAGGCAAAACTAAAAATATGGTCACTGTGGCAAATATGTGACTGTTTAGTAAGGTATAATGTATTTGGGAAATTAATGGAGGGCTATTAAGTAACCCTCCAATTAATTTTCCCAAACTCACTTTACTTTGTTTAACACAGTTTCAACCAAATTTTTAGTTTTGCCTTTGATATCCCCAGCTGCAAAAAGATTATTTTGATGTACTTAAGGGCATGCCTCTTTGGATGTGACATCAGTTATGACTTGTAAAATCTTTTCAGCATGTTTTTTTCTCCAAACTGGGAGTTTCTTCATTACACTATCAAGAGTACAGAGTCCTCGAAGTGTTGAACACACTTCATCAATTACTTCCATTGTTAGTCCCGAGCACATGCTCAGACACAGATAGTTATCACTGGCCTCGACTTCTTCTTTATATCTTATAAGCTCTAACTTAATTTCTTCAACCTGATTTCCAGAGAGAAGCAAGTTCCTATCAGTGATGCAAATATTTCCAAGGGCCAAAACACCTTTATGCAACTCAACACATTCAGAACACTGACAGTCATTTCGACAGATGTCACAGCAGCTGTGTTTCTCTTGAGCACTAGGAATGCCAAACCCAAAGTGGTTAAGCACAATTTTTCTCCGGCATGTATTTCTGGGGTTTTTACAGTAATCTTTCATAATGGGTTCCATTCCTTCAATATTGGCACCAATATCATTGTTGTTAAAGTAAAGGGTTGATGTGGCAGGTCTCCCATCTCTTCCAGCTCTTCCACTTTCTTGGAAAAAAGTTTCCATAGTCCGGGGAACGCCAAAATGAATCACCCTTTGAACACAAGGAGAATCAACCCCCATTCCAAAGGCCACTGTGGCAAATATTACTCTTTGTGTGCATGATTCTGTCACAATGCTATTTATAATTTCACTTTTCATTTGTTCAGTCTGTGGAGAATGAAACTGAGCAAACAGTCTGTTTTGAGGGATTTGGGAAGCCCCAATAGGGTAGAACTGGTGATCCCCAAGCTTTCTATCCATAAAGGCATACCCAACTCCACACAGTTCTAATGATGAGTATATAATAGTGACAGGCATTTTAACATTGGAGGTGATAAGTTCATCTGCTATGGGCAAAAGGATTTCTTCGAACTGGTCAACATTACTTTGTTTGAGAAACGAGGGCCTTTGCAGTACTTCATAAAAAATGTTAGCCCTGTCAGGATTTGCAGTAACAAGTTTGGGATCTTTCATATTCAAACTTTTTATGATAGTCGCTTGGTACTCCTTTGTTGCTGTTGCTGTCATGGCAACAATCTTAGCTGTGGGGAATACTGAGGAAAGTGTTCCTAGTTTACTGTAATCTTCTCTGAAGTTGTGCCCCCTAGACAAAAATATAAGTAAGAAAATGCTTGCTGTAGTCGAACACTGGAATGCTACTATTCTTACCTTAACAATGAGACAATTTCAATTTGGTAACTAGAATATGGATAACAAGAAAGTTGAATCAAAAAGGGAGTATCAATTAAGTAAGCCTCTTCAATACATGTAGGTTGTTGGAAAGACGAAGCATAAAAGAAGCTGCAATAGTCTATATATGTACATTTTTCATACTGTAGTAGCATTACAGGGAGGTTGCTGAATAACAAATTTCACCACCTCTCCTTGATCCTGCATAGATATTATATTGGGCGAAATTTGATAATGTTCACTACTGGGGTTATGTTCAAGGTTCACTGTTTTGATATTTTTTGTGATGTAAAAACATACCTTTGTGTGGCTGGCTTAATATTAAGATTTATGACTTAATGACATCAGGGGGGCAAACATCAATACAAGAAAATGATTTTTCTCATTGAATTGTTTTCAAGGTTTTTAAAAATGAATTTATCTAGAAATCTCAGCAGTGTTGCTTTGAGCTTTTTGAACATTAATTTAATTCTTTAGTTCCCCACTAGTTTTCTGCAAGTAAGATTTGCCTATCACAATTTGATAATTGTGTTACTTAGGGAAGTTTTAAAGTCATAGAAATTAAAGGGCTTACTGTGAAGGGAGGATACATTGCTGTTTAGTTGCAGAAAATGGTTAACATTTTAGTTGAACACACAGACACTGTAGGCACAGCAACAAATAGTGGGGATATATATTTTTCTATTTATCTTCCATGTTGCTACTTTTATGACCCCAAAATACCTTCACACCTTCCTATTACTTTAATTTTTGATGAACTCAAGAAGGACATCAAGCTCCATCAGAAGGGAGTGAAGCACCAAGATAGCTGCTTTAGAAATTGGGAACCTTGTATTCTTAGTGTACCGTCCTTCATGCATACAAATAATACACTGCTCAGAGTAAAGAAAATGCAGATAATTTACCTTTGTGCGTCAAGAGTCAAACTAGACTTGCCAGTTGTGTATTATGCGGTTCTAAGTTTGGAGTCTGTGGACTCTTACAGTTGTATGTGTGAACATAGAGAACCTTAGTTTTGTCTTGTCGTAAAAGCAGCAGTTGAGGGGGGCATACACTTACATTCTATTGAAAACTTTTCAGGTGTGTTATGTCTCATCACAACCAAATTGCTCGCATTTTAAATTTTATTTTGCAAGTAGCCAATGATGAGTCCCGCAAGATAAGCAGGTGAATAATATTATTCACCTGTATGTAGTTGACATATCTAGCAGGATTAGCATGACAAAAGTGATGGTGTTTCTTTTGGTGAATCCAAATGCACGATTTGCCAAATTGGAGAGCTGAAATCAATACAAAATCCAAAAATGATTTTTAATCTTGGTAACCAGTGACTTGGAAGTACAATATCATTCCAGGCAAGAAAGAAGTTGACAAAATGTGTGATTTATCAAAATTATGAAACTCTCAAATAAAACAAGAAGTAAATTTGTGGCTAATTTCATGACTAATTGGATAGCATATGATAAAAGTAAATCTTGTTATTTGTACATTTTAGCAGTTTTTGACACTGCGCTAGTGCTAAAATGCAGATATTGATCACATTGTGTAAAAAACAATATTCACAAAGTAAGCTCCAGCTGGAAATACCACTGTCTAAAGGGATTACTGTCAAAACCATCGCAGAAGGAACAACAGAGATAAAAAAATCTGAAGATTTAGAATCAAATCCAGTGAATCTTTTTTGATAAGCATTCAGATTTGAAATCCTTATTTGAATTTATTAAAAGGAATGCAACAACTATTTGGAATCACCAAAGGAAACATACCCTAAAAACACACTGCATCAAGAGGTCTGAGTAAGAGACTTACTTGTAGCTGAATTCTTAACGTCGGACATAATTGGGTGTTTACCATTTTTATACACAAAACCATCAGGTTCAGGCAAAAACCTTAAATAATTAAATTCAGCCGTGTGGGGGAACAAAGGGTAGCTTAACTGGCAGCTCATAATTTCTGAATCTTTCGACATGAAATGACATATTGAATCATTTGGCTTTCCAAGTCGAGTTTTAGATTTCTGTGCCTAAATGGTAAGCACCTATTGAGCTTAAACTTAACAGCAAGATGCATAATCAGTAAAAAAAAAAAAAGTATAGAGAATCAAAACTACTTTACCACTCAATGATGCAGTGTGCCTCATCTACCACAATGGCCACAACGTTTTCCTGGTATAGCTTCGATAAAAATAGCTCCCTGCACTGCCTGTTGCTCACTGCTACTTCGGGGTGGACAAAAATAATATGAAATTTTCCTTCTTTTAGGACTGACTGCAAACTTTCTTCAATACAACCATCTACCTCACTCCCGCAAAGACGCAAGCTGGTACAACTTATTCCGATTGAGTTAAGTTTATTTAGTTGATCGTCGATGATAGCGTTGAGTGGAGATACCACAATTACAATTGAATTGTTCTCAGCACATTTTTCATCGGCCAGATGATCACAAAGGGAAGGAAGCAACTGATAAATTAGCGATTTACCGTAGCCAGTGGGAAGAACAATTAAACAATCCCGCTTGTTGACTGCAATCGCTTCCAGTGCTTCTTTTTGTTTTGATTTAAGTCGTAAGTTTACTTGTCCTCTAGACCTTAGAACGGCGCGAAGAGCACCCTCGAAATCCATTTTACCACACAATAACAATCACAATTTCGAGCAGTCGGTCATACTGCACGGTGGACAAAGGACGATGGGTAGGCCCGTATTCCGGGCCTCAAATCGAACTTTACCAGATCTCCCCTCCGCCTGACCGTGGGAGATCTGGGTACGAGATTATCTCCTCATTTGATGCTACAACACGAAAGAGGGCTTTCCACCCAGCCCCAGCTTCGCGAGGTTTTGCGATTCACGTATTTCTAGTTATTATTATTGTTATTATCATCATCATCATCATCATCATCATCATCATCATCATTATTATTATTATTATTATTATTATTATTATTATTATTATTATTATTATTATTATTATTATTATTGTTATTCATTTATTTTTGTGTGCTTTTTTAGGTGAGCGGAAGTAAGCACGAGGCTATTGCGGAACTCGAGTGACGCACAAAGGGAGGGGGACAAAAAATTTTTTGCGCCTTTCTCGTCGCGCCTCGTTCGCACTCCACGCTCGCTTCGCGCTTGCCTCCACACACACATACACACACACACACACACACACACACACCCAAAATAATGCCTGTTCTGCAACCTATAGTGGAAGTCAGGCTAAAACGTTAAATTAATTTCCGCGTGGTATCTCTGCAACGTAATTTATAAAGTGCCGTTCAGTTACCTGCACGTGCCAGCAAAAGCCTTGCTTCTGTGTCCAGAAAAGAATCCCACACTTTATAACTTTTAAGGTGTGCCTTTCTATCGTGACGCAATGATAATTTGCCGGATTGTCTGAGCTTGCTCAGCTTGGACCACAAATTCCGCCAACAACTTCAGGGTAACCACAATGGATGGCCCATGTCTAAGGTCCGCGTATATTGCGTGACAGTTGTGTCATGCGAGGTATTTCGGCGACGTCAAAAGGTTCAATGGTCGTTTGGCGGCTAGAGGTAAACTCGTCTTTTCTTCTTGTGAAAAGGGTTTTTAAGGTACAATAAGCCATATAATCAGTTAAAGTAACGACTAACCTTGTTTGTGATTTAATTTGTTTTGTAAAGTTAACGTAAATAAAAATATTCTATGTGGAAATCAAAACGAACTAATTTATATGCAAATTTGTCGATGTTGTAGCCCTAAACCAAATTACGTGTTCGTAACTAAAATTATATTTACTAACGTTAAACCTGTCCTAATTCTAGCGATTGACTTTATTGAACATTGTGCTATGAAAGAATACCCAGAGTTTTGAATTGTTTGTTGGAAAAATCAAAATTAGCGAGTGTGATGTGAAAATTGCTTGCCCTCCTTTGAAGGTCAAAAGGTCAACTTTTGATGATAAATAGCATGTTCAAATAGCGCTCCAAAAATTTATCGTTTCATTTACCCAAAAATTTTATTTCATCAAATCGTACACGAAACATTGCTTATTCCGATGAATATAGTCTTGGTTGACAAAGCCATGTACCAGGATGCTTTTTTTGCGGTTGAAGTTTTCATTATTATGGCATGCTGTAATTCCGCTAGAAACGGTTAATTTTTAAAATTTGGCCAAATATTCTGGATCACATTGAATGTACATTTGACAGCGTGAAAGTGTGAGGGATTTAGTTTACTTATGTTCAATTGCTTCGATTTTTATGTTACTCCTTCGTAATTTCAAGACGAGCGGCCCATACAAGTGACACTTTTAAGTCGGTTTTACCCGCTCACAGGCCACCAAAATGAAAAAGTCACTTTGAAGGTAAAACAATTATCGAAACAAACTGAAACATGTCTTTCTACAAATGGTTTTAGTAGTCCTTTATTATGACAAAGTTTGGCGATTTTCGATTTTTCTATCTTGCATGGTCGTAGGTGAAAGTTCCTGGGGAGCGCTCTTAAATTTTGGATTCGCTTATCCAGTTTTGGACTAAGGAAACACAGTTGTAAACGTGTATTTGTTCATTCTTGTTTCTTTGCATTCCTTAACTCTTATCACTCTGATTTTCTTGGCAGGATAGCAGTAATCCTGAGACTCTAGTTAACATGGTAGTTTTGTCACAGCATCTGGGAAAACCACCAGAGGTAACTGAACTATGTGAACTTAATATTGAGTGGATTGCAAGTAATTGTGTCCTCCAGGATGTCCTGGTTAAGTAATGACTTTACTAATTACCATTTGTTTCGATCAGGTTTCAACACGATATATTTCACAGTTAAAAGACGGACACCCAAATCACCCTTTTACAAAAGACTTTCAAGCAAAGGTATTCTATGTTTATCTTTTGTGCAGTTTGATGATTATACGAAAAATGATATTTAGGAAAGAATAGTAAAATTATTGCCTTTATGCTTCATAGTGACCAAACAAAAAATTCTAGGCTACAGAGAGGCTCTTGGTAAGCTTATTCAGTTATTCAGGTCATTAAAAATGATTCCACAAGCACGTGTTGAATATTAAACAATTGTCCTGCGAAATCACGTAGAATTTCGCCTGATTCGTAGCCGACGAGCCCGTCCGTTGACCGGGTATGCTACACAAAAACAAAAAAATGACGTCCATATTGAACAGCTCACCGCGGACCAAAAAAAATGTAACAATGTAGGAATGTAAAAATGTAATGTAACGATGAAGTGAAATGATGAGCTCAAGCTTGTGGTAAGTTTATCCGTTCTAAAAGACTTTTCTTTGTTTTTCGCCAGGAAAAAGATTTTGATCAGCTTGCCAGTCAGTATGCAGTCAGTGTACGGTCTTGAAGATGAATAAGTCTAATTGGTGAAACGTCGTGTATTTGTAAACAAATAGATGAAAACTCCAAAAGTAAAACATTTAGTTACAATGTACATGTGGAATATCTTATCAATCATTTGTAGATGTCTTCATCTTTTACGTGTCATGTAAACCGTGGTTCCTTAGCATAAAAGTTTTTTTTTTCAGTGAACGACAAGGGCGTTCATAATTTTGTCACAACCATTAAAATCTGTCACATTGTATGACCCATAAATGTTATGCTCTCAAAACTAAAACACGCTAACTTTCAAGTGTAGCAAACTTTGTGAAAGATTGTGTTCTTGACGAACTGAGCCAAGCCGTTTCAACAATCGGCTTAGCCATTCGTTTGGTGTGCAGTGGAATAGCTATATTCCTTGATCTCCAGTGAATCAGCCGATCGATCGCATTCAAAAGCCGACTCCTGAGGAATCAAAATTAATGTTTATAATAATAGGGCATACAGAGGTGCCCCTGTTGAATAACTAAATATTGTACAGCTGGTATACGAGTAACAATTGCTTTAGAAGGGGACTGCAAAGGCAACAGAATAGAGAAAACGTTCGAAAAGATCTTTGCGGGAACAATAGGTGGTTCAATTGAAGCATGCAACTACAAAAGTGTAGTGCCACTCTAGTGCAGGAAAACACACCTGCAACCAGTGCCACTCTGGCCACAAAAATGTCAATTATTGTACCTATATAATAGCCCTTTTCACGGTTAACTCTGCTCATTTGAATTACAATGAAATCTAGCATGTATGTGAGGCAATTTCGGGCTTTTTTGTCGTTTTAGCCCGAAATTGCCTCGCATCTACGTTGGATAACATTGTAAGGCAAATGAGAAACATTAACCGTGAAAAGGGCTATTGAAGGAATCCAACCAAGATTATTATGGTATTGGTGGATTGCGTTGGCGCTATGTTGGTAGTAAAAACAAAATAAAATTTAGTTTGCATAAAAATGGAAGTGAAATCCCAGAGGAGAAAAATCTTGTTCCATACCACCAACATGGCAGCCATGACGTAACGTGCAATCAACCCAGTAGAAAACTTACGACCAGTAGTAATGTTTTGCTGGGGAATTTGCAACCAATGCAATTGTGTTACCCTCAATGCGGTGCAGTCCTTGCCATTCTGGTGGTAGAAAACATGCAAAATTTACCAGTGTTAATTTGTCACAGGCAATGGAAAACATCCAACCAATGTCACGCTAGCGTTGGATGACATGAATCAGTTACATGCCATTTCAATAAAACATGTACGCTGGTATTTCGGTGCATGCATTGGAAAGCATGTAGCTGCTGGTATGTTGCGAAAAGGTGTGTCAAGACTATCAAAGACATCACAAAATGCTATTTGCTTTAAAGATTTTATTTAGACCCAGAAGAATAAATGAAATATTCAAACTGAGAGTTTAATTTGGCCCTCTCGCCTTGAAAGGAGTGCATCAGGATCGAGTCGAAGTGTCTTCAAGAAGTCTTTCACGCCCGCTGTGGCCAAATCGATGTGATCGATCTTGTCAGCGAAAAGATTTTCTGCGGGAATGAAAAAGTTTGGAAGAATTCTTGTGTGCAGATGCTTCAGAAGCCTGTCGATAAACTCCTTGAAACGCGGAACCAGCATCCCTTGTGCCCAGTCTTCTGGCCGTTTTCTCTCGTCATTCAGATGGAGTAGGAGGGTCTTTAAGTGGTATGTAGCCAGTGGGTACCACCCATCCCTGGTTTTCGCCTTGAAGTATTTCGTCAGTTGGAGAACCTTTCTTCTGCAACCTCTATCGCCATCCATGTTTTTTATCATTTGCGTGTCGACTTGAGCGGTGGAAATTTGCCAAAATGCTGTGTTTGGGGATGGCTCCTTTTTGACTCTGGGCACAAGCTCAATGTTAGCGTTGGTGCCTATGGGGCGAGGGTTAGCGATTGGCTTGGGAGGCCACTCTGTGAGCTCAAGGGCAATAGTCAAGTCAATGCTTATGTAGCCAAATTCTGGCCACCGTATTTCAAAGGTGACAGCAGGCCCTCCTTCGTGAGGTCCTTTCTTGATCTCATTCTTCATTCCCAAGTCAATGATGGCTTTCTCCACCAGATCACGCAAATGACCTCTGACTTTGCTGGCATCGAGATGTTTGGTTCCCGGTATCTTAAATTTCTCCAGACAGGTTTTCAATACTGGCACTGCGTAAGCACGGCCGGCTGGCGTGTTTCCATCCGCCATAAGAGAGATCTTGCCGGTCCAGGAGTCATTTACCAATCCAAAATCGAACTCGTCAGGGTTGCCTATTTTCAGGCCCTCGTAGGTGGAGCCTTTCAATATGACTCTAAAATCGTAGCATTTGTCTTTGTCGTAGGTGGCCACCTTTGCCAAGATGTATGCAATTTTTTTGTACACTTCCTTTTTAACTTTGATTTTCTCTTCCACGTTGACTTGTAATTCTTTATAAACCTTGTTGTTTAGGAAGTCCTTAAATTGCGCGTCACTTCCTGATCAAATTAAAGAGAAGTTAAGTCAGAATCAGTAATTATTAATGAATCTATTCTGTCAAGGACACTGCCTCGTAAATGCAGTTTTGAAAGTTTCTTGTGGAAGGTTATTACAATCTGTTTTTGGATCTACAGTAGAAGCGTACAGATGCAGAATTTGCCCAATTATGCACCTTTAAGGGATGTGTCCCCGGCGGGGTGGTTAATCTCTATCTTTGATTTTAGCTGTTTTCACTTTCATGCCTGGTCGGGTGGGTGATCGAGACTGATAGCGGCTGGCAGTCGCGCATTTACATGCTGACGTCCGATCTCAACCCCACAGAAGAATTGTAAACCGCCATGAGTCTATGTGATATGTGCGGTATTTTTCTGTAACATTTTTGTGTTATTTCAAGAACAATTGCTAGGAATAATTCTCTGGAAGCAATGAGTGCCTTTTTGTCAACGTTGGATTTAATCAAATTTCTGTCGCAAGCTGGTAAAGTGGTTATATACTACAGCTCTACAGCGTAAAGCAAGCATAGAACCCCCTCTCCCCCTGTTTTTGTCCGTATTATTCAGTCTCTACCTGCAAAACGAGTAATTGTAATGAGAAAGCTAGTTACGTCTCAAAAATATTCCATTACCGGTTCGTTTCTCGGTTTACAAACCAGAGAAAGGGTGAATGACGTTGGAAGCCATTTACGGTCTTTCATTGGACAAAATACGTCACCTTGGTAAAAATCGTAAGTCAGTCGTCACAGAATACTTGTCGTCCGATTCAATATCAGTGGCCTGTTTTGGTTCACGTTTTAATGCAATCGGGTAATTTACTAAAGTGATGATAAAAATACCAATTATAATTGGTCATTGGTCATAATTGGTGAACCAGCTATTTCGTGGAATAATTGTTGAATATTTTACAGTTGCCATCGTCGCTTCTCTTCTTGGCCAGCTGACTATATTTCGTTCGATAAACAAGTCACCTGAAGGGTATTATTTACAAATAATTAACCAACAAACTAAAGATTTTACGTCTAAATAGCATACCTGGAAAGACAACTTCACTGCGTCCATTGGTGCCAGCAGGGACCAATGTTACGGCACATAAAACCACGAAGGAAAGAGCCTTCAAAACCAACACCATTTCCAGCTTCTGGAAACAACAAGAAAAGAGTGGTTATGGGGGTAAGGCATTAATTAACAGTCATAATGACATTCTCGATCTAAATCGAAAGCTCGTAGCTCTTTTCATACTTCTTTTCGCGTTCTCTCGAGTCAAACTTCAAGAGTATGTTTGATGCTTTCAAAGGATATTTTTCTTTGTTTTTATCCAAATAACGGGATTGACATATTAAAACCGTTACAGCGGCCGTGTGCAATGGTGTTAGCTTCAAAATGTTGAACGAAATGGAATTTTTTTCCTTACATTTATTAACAGAGCCAAATGGAGTTAACATTGTCTTAATTAAGTTCTGGTATATAGGTATACATTGATTTCTCCTTGTACATAGTTCTTATTCTTTGTTTATATATTTCGTGTTTGTAAAATTTTAAATGTTGTGTATAGTAGGTCCACATCCGTCCCTCGCCTGCCAATCCCCTAAATGACCTACTTATCAAATAAAGTTCACTTACTCACTCACTCACTCACTCACTCACTCACTCACTCACTCACTCACTCACTCACTCACTCACTCACTCACTTTCTGTGATACTTAAATCTTGTCGCTAGTAATTTGCCTTTTGTTTTAAACAACGATCATTTGTGGGATTCAAGAACACCATTAGTGGAGAAATTAATCACTTGAAAGCACACTTCCCAGAACGCTTTTTTCCTTAGATTGGACCGAATGGTAAAAGGAAACTGCCTATCTCATTCTTACTATAGCGTGTGCAAGGGCGGTTTAAATAATCCTAACACTCGTTTGTTTTGTTTTAAAATTAATGCTTAGCAGTTGTAAAGGAATTAAACTAAGTAAAACCTTACCTTTTCTTGCCAATATTTTGTCTGTCTTTGGAAATATCGCCTTGTCTCTGTGGGCTGAATAGATAAATCAATTATTTCTTTAGTCTGAACAATGACTAGTCCACGTAATGACCTGCCAGTCCACACGAGGGGGTAATCTATCAGTATCTACTCAAAATCTTGAATCAGCCAATACTATTGCTGTTCGTTTCTCGGATCTTTGAGCAGTCAGGTATCGTATTGTGGGTTCACAACGCTCGAGTACTACACTTTAAAACTCTGTCAAGCAGAAAATAGACAAAGAGCAAAATAAAAAAAGTAAAAAGTCATGATCAAAAGAAAATGACGGTAAAGAAAGATGATCAGAACACCGGTGTCGCGAAAAAGGTATAAGTTTTTAAAAACTCTTGAACTCAAACAGAAAATATCAGAAGTTCAAGTTTAATGGTTTTTAACGATATTTTTCGCTATTTTTGTCCAAGAAACGGGATGGACATATATGATTTTCGTTAGAGACGCCGTAAGATTTATCCCTGTGGGTGTGTTTCAACTGGTGCAAAGTGGAAGGACAAAACTAGTGTACTTTGCTAACGAAAGCGCCTACTATTTTATAAGTACAAAACGAGCTTTTCTAACTTGCCATGCAGTGTACATAAAAGCAGTAATAATTTTTTTCTTTGTGGTGACATTCGCTCCAAAATGTTTAACGAAGTGGAAATCTGCTTTGCCTTTTATTCATTGGCAGGGCCAAATTGAGTTAACATCGTGGTCATTATATCTTGTCGCTAGAAATTTGCGTTTTTGCTTGTGGGATACAAGAAAACCCATTAGTGGAGAAATAAATCAATGAAAAACGCACATCCCAGAACACTTTCTTTGCATTTGTCAATTACGCTGAATCGAATGGAGAAATGAAAGTGCGTTTCCCATTATCCCATTCTTATTACAGCGTTTACTAGCGCGGTTAAAATAGTCCCGTCACTCGTTTGTTTTGTTTTCTTATTGATACTAAGCAGTTGTAAAGGAATTAAGCTGAGTAAAACCTTACCGTTTCTTGCCAATGTTTTGTCTGTCTCTGGAAATTTCGCTTTGTCTCTGCGGGCTGAATAGATAAATCAATTATTTCTCTAGTCTGAACAATGAGTCTCCACGCAATGACCTGCCAGTCCACACGAGGGGGTATTCTGTCAGTATCTACTCCAAATCTTGAATCAGCCAATACTATTGCTGTTCGGATTTGCGGAACTTTGAGCAGTCAGGTATCGTATTGTGGGCTCACAACGCTTGAGAGCTACGCTTTAAAACTCTGTCAAGCAGAAAATAGACTAAGAGCAAAATAAAAAAAGTAAAAGGTCATGATAAAAAGAAAATGAATTGATAAAAAGAGATGATGAGAACACCGGTGTCGCGAAAAAAGTATAACTTTGTAAAAACTCTTGAAATCAAACCGAAAATATCCGAAGTTTAAGTTTAATGGTTTTAAACGATATTTTTCTTTATTTTTATTCAAGAAACGGGATAGACATATATGATTTTCGTTAGAGAGGCCGTAAGATTTATCCCTGTGGGTGTATTTCAACTGGGCCGGTGCAAAGTGGAGGGACAAAACTAGTGTACTTTGCTAACCAAAGCGCCTACTCTTTTATAAGTACAAAACGAAATATTTTAACTTGCCATGCAGTGTACATGAAAGCAATAGTAATTTTTTTCTTTGTAATGACATTCGTTCCAAAATGTTTAACGAAGTGGAAGTCTGTTTTGCCTTTTATTCATTGGCAGGGCCAAATTGAGTTAACATTAGGGTGATTATATCTTGTCGCTATAAATTTGCTTTTTAGTTTGTGGGATTCAAGAAAACCCACTGTTTAATAAATAAATCAATGAAAAACGCACATCCCAGAACACTTTCTTTGCATTTGTCAATTACGCTGAATCAAATGGAAAAATGAAAGCGATATCCCATTCTTATTACATCGTTCACTAGCGCGGTTTAAATAATCCCGCCTCTAGCTCGTTTGTTTTGTTTTTTTAATTGATGCTAAGCAGTTGTAAAGGAACTTTTAAAAACTAAGTAAAACCTTACCGTTTCTTCCAAAGTTTTTGTCTGTCTCTGAAAATATCGCCTTGTCTCTGTGGGCTGGAGGGTAAATTAATTATTTCTCTAGTCTGAACAATGGCTAGTCCACGCAATGACCTGCCAGTCCACACGAGGGGGTATTCTGTCAGTATCTACTCAAAATCTTGAATCAACCAATACTATTGCCGTTCGGACCTCGGATCTTTGAGCAGTCAGGTATTATATAGTTTGTTCAATACACACGAGTACTACACTTTAAAAATCTCTGAAGCCGAAAACGGGCTAAGAGCAAAATAATACAAAAAAAGTAAAATACAAAGTCTAAAAAGTAGAAAGATGATCAGGGCAGCGGGGTCGTGAAAAAGATTTGTCTTAAAAACTCTTGAAATCAAACAGAAAGTATCCGAAGAGTAAGTTTATATGATTTAATACTCAGAATAAAACAAATAAGGATTATAGAAGCTGCGAGGTTAAGCGTTCCTGTATTGACATCACAGCCCTACTATCCCCAGTCTCCCTCCTTGTGCAGTATCATATCAAAGCATCAAATTTCAGTTCCGGTTGGGTACGACTCAAATAGACGATGAGAAGTCCAAAGACTACTGCAAAGCTGACACAACGTAATATATTTTAAAACAATATTTCGGCTGGCCAAACCAGCCTTCTTCAGTAACATATAAACCTGAAGAAGGCTGGTTTGGCCAGCCGAAATATTGTTTTAAAATATATAACGTTGTGTCAGCTTTGCAATATTCTTTGGACTTTTCATCGTCTATTTTTCAAGTTTGGCTGATTAGATCTCCTGTGAGATCTAACGTACAAGCAAGCAGGATCTTCGTTCACGGCTTTTGCAGTTTTTAAAATTTTCATACGACTCAAACGCCGGGAAGAAAATTTGATAACGAATTATTATTTCGATTTTTTATACGAGGACAACGTTAACATTTGATCAAGCAAATAAAGAAATCTGTCATACAGATTTTAAGTTGTTAAGACGGAGAGGATTAAAAAGTGAAGCAATGTTCCCTGTATTTACAGGATTGATACAAAAACGTGCAAGGATAGGTCTTCTTAACGTACTGTTCCTCATATGAAGGCCACCTATCCGAGCACCTCTTGTGCCTGTTCCAGAGGCGGACAGATTTCTGGCTCTCATCGGTTCAAATCCGTACCAGAACAGTGTGAGCACCTCGATGGTTTTTAGACTTAGTGTGTCGTTTTAAGGCGGCAGATTTTGTTACAGGTCCCACACATTACCTATGTAAACGCTGCACCGGTTAAAAATTTACAGGGTTCCGAACTATACAAAAATTACACAAATTTGAACTATGGTTGGTGCAGTTTGGATCTGTCGCAAATTGAATCACCTATTTTTGGTTTCACTATGGATGGTCAAAAAACGTATTTGTTTCTATGGAATCCTTAAAAGAACGGTTGACGGTTGTTAACAATAACCTTTAATAGTAGTGCAAAAAAACTAGTATTAAGGACGGTGCCTACTAATACCGAAGTATTTTTGCGCAGTTTATGACTATGCGGGAAAAGCAGATCTTAGCAAGGGCTACTGGAATCCAAAAAGAAAATTGTGGGTAACCACGCATTTTTCAGAGATAACTAAGCAATAATATCTCGAAAAAGCGCAAAAAAATTTAAGGCAATGTATGGGATTTTTTCCTAACTTGAAGCTTAATTATCTCTGAAAAATGCATGGTTACCCCCAATTTTCTTTTGAAATACCAAAAACATTTGCTAAGTTCTGTTTTCTCCGTATAGTTTTAAACCGCGCAAAAATATTCATCGCGCAGAATGCCTATTGTTTTGTGGACATTTACTTACTGTACGGCAAAAATTATAGATCTGTAATATTAGCGGTGAAGCGTAAACTGAGTGACTCTCATTGGTCCAAATCTGCGCGCGCCGTGCTCTGCAGGGAATAACGCTTAGCTCATCAACTTGTCAGGGCGGAGCTTAAGACAAAGGCCACATAAGCTATTGTTCATTCTATTGTTTCCTAATGTTGCACCTTCGCAGCATGGCTGAATAAGTGCGCAATTATTTGAATGACTGATTGGCCTGCTTTATACTATTTGTGAATAGGACAAGTCTTACCCTCCGCCAAACCCACGGCAACAAATGTGGCGCCTTCGCAGGCATTCGAGCCTACGAAAACTTAAATGTCGATTTTCAAATAAAGTGAATATACTTGTCGGGCCTGAATCTAGAGTAGCTTATGCTCGAAAAAACTCGTACACGCGTGCATTTTTTTCTTTGCGAAAAAAAGAAAAGCTTTAACTAGAACATTTTGCTAAAAAACGTAAAAAAGCTACAAGCTATGGCACCGCGTTTAACAACAACATGACTTTGCTCGGGTATGCAAATTTGGGTAGTCGGGTCTACATGCAACGCTATTGGCGCTTTTCGATCCTGCGGCTTTGCTTTGTTCCATGATTTGTCAATTTAAAGTTCGCCGTAAGCTACAGATAAAGTATAAACAGTTTGAGCTGAGAGTGAAAAACGAAAAGACCATGGCAAAACGTTCTCGCCCGCCTCAAGGATTTTATAAGTCCATCGAGACGCCTTCGATTCCCCGTGGTCGTAAAGTGTGTGAAAGAAAACCTGAAGTTCTTGGCACCTACGAAGCTGAGCGTATCATGGCCAAAAAATTTCTTAACGGGAGACCTTTCTACATGGTTAAATGGCATGGATACTGTGCCAGCCAAAACACCTGGGAGCCGAAAGATCACCTGCCGGCAGACTTAGTAGAAGCCTTCGAGAACCCCGATCCTGATCCAGTTCGTGTAGAAGAGGCATGAGAAAGGATCGGTGTCGTATTTGAAAGAGGAATGAAAGTTCCTCTACAATACGAAGAATCAATCGAAATAAGACACGACGTGGTGCGTTTCCTGTTTCCCAGCCTGCCAGCCGATTTCAGAGCTACGCCGATAAACATCCAAGATCAGGACCTTCAGAGAGCCGGACTCGCAGCCTACACAGAGCGCACTATCAACGCCAATGGAAGCCGATGCCGTGTAATTCAGGTGACTTTCCGTCTGTTGCTGTCGAAGTCTCCTGCGTTCTATCAACATGGACAGAAGGTATCCCGTCCGATCGAGCGTCTGCGCATTGTATTCAGAAAGAGCTACCATGCAGTTTCTTAATGAAGAAAAGTGAACAAAAACAACGGCTTCTTTAGAAGCCACCAAACATAAAAAAGGTTAATACCAACAGATACCACGCTCAGATGTTACAAAACACTGATTTTTATCAATTCGTTTGATAAACACGCCATTTGCGTTTCCCTTCTTTCCCCCACTCCGTCCATGTGAATCTAACTCCCTATCCAGTGTGAAGAAACAACTCAAACTCAGTTGACGAGAAACTAACCCTCCCCTCCTCCCCAAGGCGTTTCTCGTTTTAGTCGAAATGTCTGGCTAGCGTTCTTGCTGACTTAGCCATGCGCGTTCAGTGTCAAAATGGCGTCAACAGTCGCGTCAACATTGAAATGGCGTGGGTACCCGGGTTTCATTTAGCTTATACATCTTGGAAATTTTCGACAATGTAAAAGTAACTGAACGGGAAAATAATTGAAAAGCCAATTAGGTAAGTAACCAATGTCTTATTTTACCAAGTAACCTGATGTAATCGTCCTGTCCTGCCAACTACGTCCAACTTTGTTGTGTAGTCAAACAACCAATAATTTCTTGTTTCAAAACAGATTTGCTGTACTCTGAAGTCAAACAACATAATAATTTCTTGTTTCAAAACAGATTTGCTGTACTCTGAAGTCAAACGACCAATAATTTCTTGTTTCAAAACAGATTTGCTGAACTCTGAAGTCAAACAACCAATAATTTCTTGTTTCTAAACAGATTTGCTGTGTAAGTTCATGGTAGGCTTCCCATGAAATGGAGAACTTATCCATTATATATAGTATCCCCCTGATTTTTTCCTTCTCTGCTGTTGGTAGCTTTTCATATGCATCCTTCTTCTTATCTATGAGGGAATAGAAATGATAAGGATATGCTCACAGTTTTCAAAATGAGGTCTTGCATTAAATTTTCCAGGAAAAAATACTTATTATCATTGTAATAAATATGGTGGTAGTAGAGCCAGTGAGAATGCAAACATCATGTGAAACATTGCTATGATGCATGTAAACCTGACAAGACTAGTCACGTATGTTAAAGTGGAGAAAAGAAGAAAATCCTTACCTCTACAACTCTCATTTCTCTTTGAAAGATCGTCAATCTGATCTTCATTTGCCGGTTGACAAACAACGTTTTCTTTTTCAGGTCCATCTGTCGAGCATATAAAAGAGGACAGTCAATACTCTCTCAGACGAATTACCCCAGTAGAGCGGTTTTAAGTCTAGTCACCTGTTAGGGATTCATCCAAGTTTATTTCATGGTGCTGACCACTACTGTCTCGAACCAGTAACGATTCTGGCAGAAGTCCATATGTTTCTGCAAACCATAAGGCGTCTTGGGCTTTTTTTCTACGATGAAATCATAGTAATAAGTTGTTTAGTGTTGGTACTATACACGGTACTCATAGTATGGCTTAGTGATGTATCCATGGAAACAATATATCATTTGTTACGATATGCCTAGTTTGAGTTAATTATTCTGCGGGAATATGTAAACTTACTGAATTTGTGTTAGGTGCCTTTTCTGTTGTTTCTTGCCTACTTCGGCAAAACCTTTTCCCGTGTGGGCAAGGTTCTTCCGCATCTCCTGGTACAGATCGGCTGCCTTTTCTTCCGAAGACGCACCATTTTCCTGCCTCAGTTGCGCCACAACATCAACAGGTGTCTTTTCGATCTCTTCTGGTTTGATCGACAACGTTATCCACGTCTTCTCCTTTATTTCTCTCCTTTTTCTGCCATCGGTCGTTGAGTCGATCTTTTTGCGGAATCGGTGGATGCTTTCGCCCAGTGCGTGGCCCACGCGCTGGCGACCAGATTCCTCTAATTTGTAGTCGAAGGGAAGGATGCTTAATTGTATCAGGTCGAACAAAATGGCCGGTTTCCCGCAAACGTCCCTCCATTTCCATATACCTTCTCCGTTCAGTTGAAAATCGTAAGTAGCGTTGGTAACATTAACGTATGGCGGCACGATGTGAAATAACAACGGATGGATCGGGTTTTCGAAGAGCTCTGAAAAGAGCTCCCGATCACTATTGTATGTGTTGGTCGCGCGCGCCGTCATCTTTGTGTTGACCGTAGATCGTGAGTAAAACAGTTGATGCTTATGGCAATTTTAAAATTAGCGGTAGTTAAGAATATTTTTTTC
>NW_028145549.1:785000-832500 GCF_977016875.1 Pavona decussata | reverse complement strand
CCCAAAAAGAGTCAAACCAGTGACCCTCCCGGTTCTGGTTGGAGTTCAAACCACTGAGGTACTGTACATGTCTGGAGGACTTGTGGTTGGCAAGGCCATGATTATGTGCAGGTTCAAATGTGACATGCCTATGAATCAGAGGATTAGAAAATTCATCCTAGGTCAACACATTTTGAGAAGATACATGACGCTGTTTTTTTCCTTCTACAATGTGGATGTGTTCACGTTCATTTGTGTTTTGCAAAAACTGTTAAGTTCACTTTTTGTGTGTTTGTAGGTTGTAGTGAGCATGCAGTGTTCAAGATAACTTTGAAAGTCAGGGTGTCAATGAATAACAGTACTACAGTTGTATTTTCGAGGGCTTAATACAGTAGCTCTGGTTCTCTCCAAGTCTTCTTAAGTTTACCATTCAATTTGTCAGGTCAGGAAGCAAGCATTCTCATTAATTTTATTTGACGTGGGATCCCTCTCTTATCTGGAACACTGTACAGTTGTGGGTGTTTTGGGGAGGGGATATTTAGAAAGGAGCATTACTACATGTAGCTTCCTATGAACTGTATATTCAGATATGCAGTTACTTAATACTAATTCTTATTTTTAATGTTGGGCATTTTCCTGTTAACACAGAATTATGATTCTGCATTACGATGTCTTCACCAGTCAGAGTCTCTTGAGTGGTAGGCCATAGTTGAAATGTTTTACAAGTTTCTGTATGGAAAAAATTGTTTTGAAAGAAAAACTCGGCATAATGAAAAAAATTAATACAAAGTTCTACTGACTGTCCTTTCTCCGACACGTTCCTTTCTTAATTAGTCTGCTACACTGTACATATAGCTGTATAGGAAATAAAATAGAATTAAATTGGCAACTTCAGTGGAATCCACAGAGTAGCTCTTCTCTCCACTGTTTCCAGGTCGAATTGGAATTTGGAAATGTTGGTTTTTGTGGAGCAAGGAAAACCGGAGTACCCCGAGAAAAGCCTTTGATAAGAACCAACAAGAAACTCAACCCACATATGACGCCAAGACTGGGAATTGCACCCGAGCCACATTGGTGGGAGGCGAGTGCTCTCACCACTGTGCCATCTCTGCTTTCCGAGCAGGGATGGCTCACGAATTAGTGTCATACTGTTACTTGGGCTCATTAGGGCTCAAAGTTTTGCTTTGGCTCAAGCAATCAGGTGTCATACTATACACCCGTGGGCTATACATTTGTAGGAAAATTGCAGTTCAGCTAAATGAAGTTTAATTTACTGTACTTAAGTCAAGTTAAACTATCAGAGAAGTAGTGTTCTTATTGTTTCTACCCGAGTGTGCAAAATTTTGTAAACAAAGCAAGCTTAGAAAAATTAATAGTCTTCTTGTGAGCACTTTTCTAACATCTTGGTAGCCAAGCATTCAGGGCCCAGTTGCTCGAAGCGTGGTTAGCGCTAACCCGGGTTAAATACCATAACAACCTATAGGTTTTAATACCTTTTAACAAATGGTTAGCGCTTACCATGCTTCGAGCAACTCAGCCCAGGTTGTCTTTGAAGGTACAGTGGCTAAGTTCAATGCTTAGCTGCTGCACCTCAGCTTTGAAGAAAGTGCATTATATGTGAAGGGTTTTTGTCTATAAATTTTATTTATTTATTTGTTTGTTTACAATGTATATATTTATGTATGTCATTATTTATTTATTTTGCCTGCAGCTCAGCTTTGTCAGTTCAAATTTACATCGGCATGGACCGAATAGACCTGGCCAAGTGAGTTGGCATTTAATTCCTTTATTCTAAAACTTGTTTTTTGAAATGCGGTGTTACATGTGCAGTGTATACTGAATCTTTACTAAAATGAATGATGCCTTTATCTTTTTTTTTCTTCTTAACTTTCCAGGAAAGAACTAAAGAGAATGCAGGTATGCCGTCTGTTGTTATTTTTGCAAAATGTGAACGTTAGCGGACAAAGCAGTGGTCTTATCTTAACTAGTGACTTTTGTATTTCAATACTGTACATGAACATGTATGCAGTTTCAGTATGCTCGAAATACACTATAAGATGCGTAGTTACTAAAACAAGGAATGACCTAAAATGATCTAAAATGACCTAAAATGACCTAAAATGATCTAAAATGACCTAAAATGACCTAAAATGACCTAAAATGATCTAAAATGACCTAAAATGATCTAAAATAAATTTGAAATATTCTTAAATGATCTAAATGAAGTGAAACCAAGATAAAATTACCGAATTACAGAACTGAGTGCTTACCAAAGTAAAGGCTGATACCAGGAAGCTGCTGTGAACTGCCGGAAAGACAGAAGAAGACTCGAAAAGTGCCGATGGTTGCACGTAAGCCAATTCGATGACAAAGTTGCGTAAACAAACCGCACTAGAGCGAATCTTTTTTTTTTTTTTGGTCGGTCTGAAAGACCCCAAAAATATCGGCACTGACCAATTTTTTTCGGGTTTGTTTTCCGGTCTTGTAAACACTGATAAAACGCTTTTGTAAACAATGTAAAGGCATATCTGTGCATCCATAGGTCTTATCACGGTTTTCGGTATTTTTTCCCGCGAACTATTTTTAGTAGCAGTTCACGGCTGGTTCGCTATGCAGACAAATGTCTGGAAAATTCAAAACACGACTGGACGCTTTCAGTGGCACAGCTACGTCCCTCCAATTTTTTATTTCTTAATCCTTTTTCTAGTGCCAAAAGTTTCCAATTCATGAATTTTTCAGAAGCGATGTTTCATCAAAATTATTTGACATCGGATTTCCATACAAACACTGTGTTTTCAAGCCTGTTTGCCTACTCGTCAAAATGGCATCGAAAACCGTGATAAGGCCTATTTCCTTAAATAAACACGCATCAATCAAAACCGCGTTGCTGGCAAAACATTAAACTTCGCTTCGTACCAATCAAAACCGCGTTGCTGGGGAAAAACTAGGCACTTCGTACCAATCAAAACCACGTTGCTGAGCGAAACTTGGAACTTCGCACCAAACAAAACCACGTTGCTGGGAAAAAACTAGACACTTCGCATCAATCAAAACCGCGTTTGTGATACAGTAATTATCGGGAATTTCCCTGAAGAAGTCTCCGGTAGAGACGAAACGCGTCGGAAATAAACTACAAGAAGTCTTCTGTTGTACTGCTCACTAGTCTTTGTTATAAAATTAAAAAAATAAAATCATTTTAGATCATTTAAGGTCATTTTAGATCATTTTAGATTCATTTTAGATTCATTTTAGATCATTTTAGGTCATTTTAGATCATTTTAGGTCATTTTAGGTCATTTTAGATCATTTTAGGTCATTTTAGGTCATTTTAGATCATTTTAGGTCATTCCTTGTTTTAGTAACTACGCTATAAGATGCTTCATTCTTTGATGTCCCTTTCCACTAGTTGTTCAAACCAGGTAATCACCCGATGTGCATTTTTCACTTTTTTTTATAGGACCAAGATGACGATGCCACTCTAACCCAGCTTTCGCTCGCATGGTTTAACCTTGCTGTTGTAAGTGGCAATAACTTCATTTACAAGTGTGTCCAAATTTGCATGGTACTGAGTATTGTTGGTTGGATTAGATGCAGGCAGAAATGAGTAAAAGTTCTCACTTTCCAATTTAATTATTACTTCTACTTCAATGTACAGCATGGACAATTTGTACCTTTTGAAAAGTTTTTAAAGTGTCAGAGTGTATTCACTGATAATTTACATGATGTCAGAATGTCTTCACAATACAACTGTACAAGTTTGTAGCTAATAAAAACTTCTATAACTATACGTACATGTACATGTAATAATAAAAAAAATCATCCTGCATAGTTAGTAGGAATGTGAAAATAGCCAGGCAATTGGAACTGCATCTACAAAATTATTAAACAGATGGTGAGGAGGCCTCATGTTTAATGTGAAAAAGAGACAAGTGAAGGGTGTTACGCCATCTAGTGAATTTTACTATCGTTTTGAAATGTCATCCAATAAAAGCCAACAAAATAATTACCAGAGCAATATTATTTAATTATGAATGGCCATCCTGGTGTAAAGAAACTAGTGTTGAGTGTATTTGGCTTTAAACATTCACAGGGTGCATCCAAACTACATTGTAGTTATTGGAAGATTATAGGTTTGACTCCTGTTAGGGGAACTCGGATTTTCCTTTTCTGAGTATACCTGTGTCACAGACTGAAAGCAAAAAATACATCTATCCTGTATCTTACTTTATGCATTGTAGCTTTCATTTTGAGTGACCTCTCTTTGTTCTCTTCTACAAAGGGCGGAGAGAAATACCAGGATGCATATTACATTTTTCAAGAGCTTTCTGACAAATACATCCCAACAGTTATGTTGCTCAATGGTCAGGCTGTTGCATACATGCACATGGGGAAGTTTGACGATGCCGAGAGCTTCCTCCAAGCTAGCTGCCCTGGACAAAGTAAGCAAAACTTCCAAAATTAATTAAATGAATAAAAAATCAATCAATCAACTTTATTTTATTGAGTGTGACACTTAACAGTCCGTTACGACTAACAACCTCGTGCCCCTCAGATTCCAGATTTTAGTAATGTTGGTTTTTGAGGAGAGGGGAAAATCGAAGAACCCGGAGAAAAAACCCCTCAGAGCAAAGGACGAGAACCAACAACAAACTCAGCCCACATATTCAGTACCGCTCAAAAGTAAGTTACCAGTCTCGTCTCGTTTCTCGCGAGAGGAGTGGCGCGTCTCTCGATACAAGCTCGATTTTGTTCCAACCGAGTTCATGATCGATAAGCTTGCGATCGAACTCCATAAATTCAGCTTGCTGCGTGACAAGGGTTTCGTGCTGTATCAACTAAACCGTGACACTCAACTTGATATTCTCGCAAAACTCTCGCAAACAAGTCAAGCCTTAGTACTTACAGTTTTTTTCAGTCTTCGCGAGACGAGTGTCTCTTTTCTCGAGACGCGACTCTCGTCTCTCGAGTCTCGTGTGAGGGTGGTAACTTGCTTTTGAGCGGTACTGTAACGTTTAAGAGCGCTCCCCAGGAACTTTCACCTACGACCATGCAAGATAGAAAAATCGAAAATCGCCAAACTTTGTCATAATAAAGGACTACTAAAACCATTTGTAGAAAGACATGTTTCAGTTTGTTTCGATAATTGTTTTACCTTCAAAGTGACTTTTTCATTTTGGTGGCCTGTGAGCGGGTAAAAGTGTCACTTGTATGGGCCGCTCGTCTTGAAATTACGAAGGAGTAACATAAAAATCGAAGCAATTGAACATAAGTAAACTAGAAATACGTGACTCGCAAAACCTCGCGAAGCGGGGGCTGGGTGGAAAGCCCTCTTTACTCGTATTGTAGCATCAAACGAGGAGATTAAGGGCGATTTAGACGGTACGATTTTGCCTACGATTTGTCGCATGCGACACGCTTGCGCCATGCCTACAACACGAATCGCGTCGTGTAAATCAACCTACAACATCCTTACGTCAGACGCACACAACACGAAAAATGTCGTAGGATTTTAAAACATGTTTTAAAATCCTACGACAATCGTAGGTAAAGGCAATGTTGAGTGGCGAGAGTTGTGTACGATTTTTACATGACGCAAGCAGCGCGCGCTCTAGAAATCGCATGCGACAGTCGTAAGAGAAAATCGTACCGTCTAAATCGCCCTTAAGAATTTTTTTTTGATGAGCATGGTGTTTTCGTAGTTCCACGGGCTAGTTTGCGGTTGAAAATCTATTTCTGACGCGACGTAATGTACAACGGGCGTGCAGCGCTGTCGTGTTCGATGAATTTATTTCCCACGGAAAATTATTGACCGCGGCCACAAAACGTGTAATTTCTTTAATGCACTCTTTCACAAAAAAGATTTCTAAAAGAAAGGGAAAAGATTCTGGAGAGATATTTCTGTGTCCAGTGAATATTGATGAACATTGCAGTTGAAATTTGATCATGCACGCATATTTTTTTCCATGTATGCAAATTTTGCTCCAGCCAACGCCAGACAGTCTGACGTCATTGTGCGGACACCTTCAACGATATAAACATATATAGACATATATAACTAGTAGTAATCAAAGATTATAGAGTGCGTTCGATAGCCCTAAGTTGTGCGATTGTACGGCCTGCTGCGTGACTTTTTTTAGGTAGCTCTTTCGTCCTTTTATATCTGTACGTAATGTGTAACTACCAAGGTGAAATATTTGCAATAAACGAAGCTGAGTTTAAAATTTCAGCGGCTACGTTGTTGAACTTTAAAAAAAAATAGGAAGTATTTTCGGTCCGCCTGTTGCGTGACACCGTCGAACTTTAAAATGATGCACATCATTTTCGGTATAACGCTTATAATCTTTGAGAAAAACGAAACTTACAGGCCAGCGTACTATTTTGGTCTTCTACTCAAAAGGTATTTTACCAAAATGCCGCGAAACTTACGCGACTATAAAGCCGTAAAAATGTCGAACTGAAGCGAACTAATTTGCATACAGTTTTGAAAGACATCTCAGGGCCAAGGTTTATATTCAAAGAGCGGATAACTCTATTCAGTGGATAAAATGTTCTCCAACCAATAGATTTTATTCGCTGGATAGCGAATTATCCACTGGATAAAATAATCCGCTCTTTGAACAACTGGGGCCTGATGTCAGTTTCTGATGTGTGTATATTTCAGATATTTTTGTATTTTGATTTTATACTAACGTAATACGTGACTCGCAAAACCTCGCGAACCAAGGGCTGGGTGAAAAGCCCTCTTTACTCGTATTGTAGCATCAAAAAGGAAGAGATTAAAAGGTTTCTGAACATAGCAACGATTTTGATGAGCATGGTCTTGTCGTAGTTCCACAGGCTAGTTTCCGGTTGAAATCTATTTCTGACACGACGAAATGTACAACAGGCGTGCAGCGCTGTCGTGTTCGATGAATTTATTTCCCACGGAAAATTATTTTACCGCGGCCACAAAACGTGTAATTTCCTCAATGCAATCTTTCACAAAAAAGATTTCTGGAAGAAAGGGAAAAGATTCTGTAGAGATATTTCCATCCAGTGAATATTGATGAACATTGCAGTTGAAGTGTGATCCCGTACACTGAATGTAAAACTTTTCCGATGTATGCAAATTCAGGCAATGGCGCGAAAACGAGGGGGCGACTCTTATACGAAAACGAGACTAAAAAGATGGCTCTAGCCCGAAAACGAGGTCAGATGTCGTCATAAGTTCGCACCAGTTTCCCAGCCGACACATGCCCCTGCAAAACTCAAGCGGGGGGGCCATTTGGGTGTCCTTACAGCAATCTCGAAAAATCCTGCATAGCCGTACACAGGCACACCAACTCGAAAGACACAGGGCCCAAAAACGAAATTAGGCTTGCGTTCTCCTTCGTCGAACGCAAATATACTTTTCGCTCGAATTCGCGCGGCTTAGCTCCGCTCGGGCCGGCTCGGCCCGACAAATTTATTAACCTCGCTACGTTCGGGCCTTCGGCCCTCGCTTCGCGAGGAACTAAATCCCTCACACTTTCACGCTGTCAAATGTACATTCAATGTGATCCAGAATATTTGGCCAAATTTTAAAAATTAACCGTTTCTAGCGGAATTACAGCATGCCAAAATAATGTAAAATTCAACCGCAAAAAAAAAGCATCCTGGTACATGGCTTTGTCAACCAAGACTATATTCATCGGAATAAGCAATGTTTCGTGTACGATTTGAAGAAATAAAATTTTTGGGTAAATGAAACGATAAATTTTTGGAGCGCTATTTGAACATGCTATTTATCATCAATAGTTGACCTTTTGACCTTCAAAGGAGGCAAGCTATTTTCACATCACACTCGCTAATTTTGATTTTTCCAACAAACAATTCAAAACTCTGGGTATTCTTTCATAGCACAATGTTCAATAAAGTCAATCGCTTGAATTGGGACAGGTTTAACGTTAGTAAATATGATTTTAGTTACGAACACGTAATTTGGTTTAGGGCTACAACATCGACAAATATGCATATAAATTAGTTCGTTTTGATTTCGACAGAGAATATTTTTATTTACGTTAACTTTACTAAACAAATTAAATCACAAACAAGGTTAGTCGTTACTTAAACTGATTATATGGCTTATTGTACCTTAAAAATCCTTTTCACAAGAAGAAAAGACGAGTTTGCTTCTAGCCGCCAAACGACCATTGAACCTTTTGACGTATCTCTTAACTGTCACGCAATATACGCTTTCAGTCAAAACGTGCGTGACCGCGGGGCAAATGACAAGTCAGATAAAGCAAACGTCTTGTTGAATGTTGTATCTTCACTGACAATAATTGAAATTGAATTTAAACGTGTCCGAGTTTCCGAATGTAAAAGTTTCTGACGTTGGCGCAACGATCCGCAACTCGTTACATTTGGTATCGTTCGTGCATTGGTCCCGTCCATCCTCCAAGACGTTTCGAGCCACCGGCCTAACGTGTATGCAGCTCCGACAGCTCAGCCAAACTCCAGTTCCTTCAATGAGTCCAAAAAATACAGGAACTTTTGAAAAGCCTTACATTATTGAAAAAAAAAAAAAAAATAGCCGGTACAAACTCATAGCACGAGGTAAATGGGTACCAAACACTTTTCTTTTCCGTGTGCGCGCGCGTGGCCGCTTGTGAATCGAAGACTCACACTATGAAAGAGGGCGGGAAAATCCTGTGTTAAAAATGGCGAAAAGGTAAGGGAACAAAAAGGAAATTACAGGTTATATGTAAAAAATGAACCACTTCTATCAGTTCATCAGCTTCGTAAAAACTGAAAGCTGTCCAAATACAACACATTTCCCAATTTATTCTGTTTGATTCCAGGATAACTTCAAGAAATGAAATATTTAAAAAAAAAAAAAAATGGTTCCACACAAATCATGTGCTTTAATCAATCTATTACACAAGGAAGTCTTCCTATTTTAAATGAATAATGGAGACGAAATTTTCAATTTTTCATTTTCCATCCCACAAGCCAATGAAGGATACGAGAGCGAAAGAAAACGCAAGTGCGCGCGAATGTCTGCATTGTTGAAATCGCTCCCTTTCATGCTCTAAACATATCCTGGCACTAGGAAGATCCTAGAGGGCGGATCATCCTAGCGCCATATGTTTTCTCTATTCAGTTTACATGCAAAAAGTTGCACTTGGCCCTAGCGCTAGGTTCTTCCTAGAGATAGGAGCTTCCTGGCTGAGAGATAGGAAGATCCTAGAACTAGGAAGATCCTAGCACCATGTAAACAACTTTCGCTCGGAAGATCTTAGTACTAGAGACAAAAAGAACAAACATGGCGGCAGCCGGGCGTTCAGCTGCTCAAGGCCGACAGTTATGCTTTTTTCCTTCTCCACTTGGTAACAACCTCGGCCGAAATTTCTGCATGCAAAACAAACAGAAAGGTTTTTCGCCTTCTCGGATCTTCTTAGTGCTTGGATCTTCCTTCCACCATGTAAGCGGCCCCTTAATCAGCGAAACGAGCGACTTGTGTAATTTAAAGTGCGCGAAATTCTGAATTTTGATGTCAGTTAGTGTATCCAAAATGTCTGTTCTCGCCATGTCCTGTCTTACACAACTGGTTGAATACTTTTTTTTACCTATGAAGGAAAGTTTTGTTTTTCTCATTTAACTTATTGCGACGGCCACATGATATTTCAGTTCTTTTGTTCATTGATCGTAGTCACGCGCTATGACGTGTACCGATTTCTGAATTTGGTCCCATCCGAAATCACTACCATTGCCTGATTTCATACCGTGGGGGTCTGGGTACGAGTCTGTGTATTATGGGTTATGGGACTCAACACCCACATAGCCGGAAAGAGCACATCGAACTTTACAACATCCTCAAGTTTGGTGTCAATCAAGCTAATATTAGGCGAGATACAGCCATTCAAAAACTTAAAAATTTACCAAGAAATGTATGGAACGCCGGACGTTCCATACATTTGTTAGTAAAATTTGGAGTTTTTGAATGGCTGTATCTTTCCTAATATTAGCTTGATTAACACCAAACTTGGAAATGTTGTAAAGTGCAGTGTGCTCTTTCCGGCTATGTGGGTGTTGAGTCCCATAACCCATAATACACAGACTCGTACCAAGACCTCCACGGTATGAAATCAGGCAATGTGCATTTGGTAGAACACTTATTCCTGTGCTACACCGTGCTGACGAGAGCCAACCAGCTCGAAACAGCTGTCCACGGTTGCCGCATTCTGTTGATTCTCGGTTTGGTCTCTATCATGTCTCTGTCGTATTAAGTTTTCGACGCAGTCCGATCAGCTGTGCAGAAATTCGACTCATGAATATTTTTTCACTGATTGTATTTGTCGTTAAAGCATTAAAGAGTGACGTTTTGCGTTAATCCAATGAGTGGCATGGCTCAGGCTTGTGTGTATACTAAGAAATATCAAGTCACTCGTGGAATATTTCAAGAAGTACCACTCGAAAGCATTGCATAACAAGTATGTATCTGACTGCAAGGTTCGCCCCCTGCATAAGCTATATACTATAACGTAGGTATGTGCAGCACCAATAGGTATAATTTTTGAACCGGTTTGGTGGTACATGTTGTAACCAATTTGGTCTGACAGCGTGAGCCTGAAAACGGGAATGGATCCAAGAAACCAAGTCTGAAAATGGATATGAGTTTTAGAAAAAGGGTACCCAATCATTTGATATTTTGGTCTGAAATAGGGACAAGGTTTAGAGAACTGAGCCGCACACCCGAACCCCCATGGAGGGCTCGTCGGGGATACGCGATGCACAGTTAGGAAATAAATTCAAGTTGGGACACTATTTTAGAAACTGGCTACTTGGTAGGACGGGGTCATCTCAGAGTCGAGGTCATTTCGGGGTCAACTCGGGGTTGAGGATCATTTCGGCTACCCAACTGAGGTCACGCGCAAAGCCGGTGGCATACACAAAAGCGCTACATGTTGGCCTGCAGAACAAGCGTTATTATTATTATTATTATTATCATCATCATCATCATCATCATCATCATCATCATCATCATCATCATCATCATCATCATCATTATTATTATTATTATTGTTATTATCATCATCATCATCATCATCATCATCATCATCATCATTATTATTATTATTATTATTATTTTTGTTATTCATTTATTTTTGTGTGCTTTTTTAGGTGAGCGGAAGTAAGCACGAGGCTATTGCGGAACTCGAGTGACGCACAAAGGGAGGGGGACAAAAAAATTTTTGCGCCTTTCTCGTCGCGCCTCGTTCGCACTCCACGCTCGCTTCGCGCTTGCCTCCACACACACATACACACACACACAGACACCCAAAATAATGCCTGTTCTGCAACCTATAGTGGAAGTCAGGCTAAAACGTTAAATTAATTTCCGCGTGGTATCTCTGCAACGTAATTTATAAAGTGCCGTTCAGTTACCTGCACGTGCCAGCAAAAGCCTTGCTTCTGTGTCCAGAAAAGAATCCCACACTTTATAACTTTTAAGGTGTGCCTTTCTATCGTGACGCAATGATAATTTGCCGGATTGTCTGAGCTTGCTCAGCTTGGACCACAAATTCCGCCAACAACTTCAGGGTAACCACAATGGATGGCCCATGTGGTTTGTGAATCTAAGGTCCGCGTATATTGCGTGACAGTTGTGTCATGCGAGGTATTTCGGCGACGTCAAAAGGTTCAATGGTCGTTTGGCGGCTAGAGGTAAACTCGTCTTTTCTTCTTGTGAAAAGGGTTTTTAAGGTACGATAAGCCATATAATCAGTTAAAGTAACGACTAACCTTGTTTGTGATTTAATTTGTTTAGTAAAGTTAACGTAAATAAAAATATTCTATGTGGAAATCAAAACGAACTAATTTATATGCAAATTTGTCGATGTTGTAGCCCTAAACCAAATTACGTGTTCGTAACTAAAATTATATTTACTAACGTTAAACCTGTCCTAATTCTAGCGATTGACTTTATTGAACATTGTGCTATGAAAGAATACCCAGAGTTTTGAATTGTTTGTTGGAAAAATCAAAATTAGCGAGTGTGATGTGAAAATTGCTTGCCCTCCTTTGAAGGTCAAAAGGTCAACTTTTGATGATAAATAGCATGTTCAAATAGCGCTCCAAAAATTTATCGTTTCATTTACCCAAAAATTTTATTTCATCAAATCGTACACGAAACATTGCTTATTCCGATGAATATAGTCTTGGTTGACAAAGCCATGTACCAGGATGCTTTTTTTGCGGTTGAAGTTTTCATTATTATGGCATGCTGTAATTCCGCTAGAAACGGTTAATTTTTAAAATTTGGCCAAATATTCTGGATCACATTGAATGTACATTTGACAGCGTGAAAGTGTGAGGGATTTAGTTTACTTATGTTCAATTGCTTCGATTTTTATGTTACTCCTTCGTAATTTCAAGACGAGCGGCCCATACAAGTGACACTTTTAAGTCGGTTTTACCCGCTCACAGGCCACCAAAATGAAAAAGTCACTTGAAAGGTAAAACAATTATCGAAACAAACTGAAACATGTCTTTCTACAAATGGTTTTAGTAGTCCTTTATTATGACAAAGTTTGGCGATTTTCGATTTTTCTATCTTGCATGGTCGTTTGTTTCTTTGCATTCCTTAACTCTTATCACTCTGATTTTCTTGGCAGGATAGCAGTAATCCTGAGACTCTAGTTAACATGGTAGTTTTGTCACAGCATCTGGGAAAACCACCAGAGGTAACTGAACTATGTGAACTTAATATTGAGTGGATTGCAAGTAATTGTGTTCTCCAGGATGTCCTGGTTAAGTAATGACTTTACTAATTACCATTTGTTTCGATCAGGTTTCAACACGATATATTTCACAGTTAAAAGACGGACACCCAAATCACCCTTTTACAAAAGACTTTCAAGCAAAGGTATTCTATGTTTATCTTTTGTGCAGTTTGATGATTATACGAAAAATGATATTTAGGAAAGAATAGTAAAATTATTGCCTTTATGCTTCATAGTGACCAAACAAAAAATTCTAGGCTACAAAGAGGCTCTTGGTAAGCTTGGTCAGTTATTCAGGTCATTAAAAATGATTCCACAAGCACGTGTTGAATATTAAACAATTGTCCTGCGAAATCACGTAGAATTTCGCCTGATTCGAAGGAGACGAGCCCGTCCGTTGACCGGGTATGCTACACAAAAACAAAAAAATGACGTCCATATTGAACAGCTCACCGCGGACCAAAAAAAATGTAACAATGTAGGAATGTAAAAATGTAATGTAACGATGAAGTGAAATGATGAGCTCAAGCTTGTGGTAAGTTTATCCGTTCTAAAAGACTTTTCTTTGTTTTTCGCCAGGAAAAAGATTTTGATCAGCTTGCCAGTCAGTATGCAGTCAGTGTACGGTCTTGAAGATGAATAAGTCTAATTGGTGAAACGTCGTGTATTTGTAAACAAATAGATGAAAACTCCAAAAGTAAAACATTTAGTTACAATGTACATGTGGAATATCTTATCAATCATTTGTAGATGTCTTCATCTTTTACGTGTCATGTAAACCGTGGTTCCTTAGCATATAAGTTTTTTTTTTTCAGTGAACGACAAGGGCGTTCATAATTTTGTCACAACCATTAAAATCTGTCACATTGTATGACCCATAAATGTTATGCTCTCAAAACTAAAACACGCTAACTTTCAAGTGTAGCAAACTTTGTGAAAGATTGTGTTCTTGACGAACTGAGCCAAGCCGTTTCAACAATCGGCTTAGCCATTCGTTTGGTGTGCAGTGGAATAGCTATATTCCTTGATCTCCAGTGAATCAGCCGATCGATCGCATTCAAAAGCCGACTCCTGAGGAATCAAAATTAATGTTTATAATAATAGGGCATACAGAGGTGCCCCTGTTGAATAACTAAATATTGTACAGCTGGTATACGAGTAACAATTGCTTTAGAAGGGGACTGCAAAGGCAACAGAATAGAGAAAACGTTCGAAAAGATCTTTGCGGGAACAATAGGTGGTTCAATTGAAGCATGCAACAACAAAAGTGTAGTACCACTCTAGTGCAGGAAAACACACCTGCAACCAGTGCCACTCTGGCCACAAAAATGTCAATTATTGTACCTATATAATAGCCCTTTTCACGGTTAACTCTGCTCATTTGAATTACAATGAAATCTAGCATGTATGTGAGGCAATTTCGGGCTTTTTTGTCGTTTTAGCCCGAAATTGCCTCGCATCTACGTTGGATAACATTGTAAGGCAAATGAGAAACATTAACCGTGAAAAGGGCTATTGAAGGAATCCAACCAAGATTATTATGGTATTGGTGGATTGCGTTGGCGCTATGTTGGTAGTAAAAACAAAAGAAAATTTAGTTTGCATAAAAATGGAAGTGAAATCCCAGAGGAGAAAAATCTTGTTCCATACCACCAACATGGCAGCCATGACGTAACGTGCAATCAACCCAGTAGAAAACTTACGACCAGTAGTAATGTTTTGCTGGGGAATTTGCAACCAATGCAATTGTGTTACCCTCAATGCGGTGCAGTCCTTGCCATTATGGTGGTAGAAAACATGCAAAATTTACCAGTGTTAATTTGTCACAGGCAATGGAAAACATCCAACCAATGTCACGCTAGCGTTGGATGACATGAATCAGTTACATGCCATTTCAATAAAACATGTACGCTGGTATTTCGGTGCATGCATTGGAAAGCATGTAGCTGCTGGTATGTTGCGAAAAGGTGTGTCAAGACTATCAAAGACATCACAAAATGCTATTTGCTTTAAAGATTTTATTTAGACCCAGAAGAATAAATGAAATATTCAAACTGAGAGTTTAATTTGGCCCTCTCGCCTTGAAAGGAGTGCATCAGGATCGAGTCGAAGTGTCTTCAAGAAGTCTTTCACGCCCGCTGTGGCCAAATCGATGTGATCGATCTTGTCAGCGAAAAGATTTTCTGCGGGAATGAAAAAGTTTGGAAGAATTCTTGTGTGCAGATGCTTCAGAAGCCTGTCGATAAACTCCTTGAAACGCGGAACCAGCATCCCTTGTGCCCAGTCTTCTGGCCGTTTTCTCTCGTCATTCAGATGGAGTAGGAGGGTCTTTAAGTGGTATGTAGCCAGTGGGTACCACCCATCCCTGGTTTTCGCCTTGAAGTATTTCGTCAGTTGGAGAACCTTTCTTCTGCAACCTCTATCGCCATCCATGTTTTTTATCATTTGCGTGTCGACTTGAGCGGTGGAAATTTGCCAAAATGCTGTGTTTGGGGATGGCTCCTTTTTGACTCTGGGCACAAGCTCAATGTTAGCGTTGGTGCCTATGGGGCGAGGGTTAGCGATTGGCTTGGGAGGCCACTCTGTGAGCTCAAGGGCAATAGTCAAGTCAATGCTTATGTAGCCAAATTCTGGCCACCGTATTTCAAAGGTGACAGCAGGCCCTCCTTCGTGAGGTCCTTTCTTGATCTCATTCTTCATTCCCAAGTCAATGATGGCTTTCTCCACCAGATCACGCAAATGACCTCTGACTTTGCTGGCATCGAGATGTTTGGTTCCCGGTATCTTAAATTTCTCCAGACAGGTTTTCAATACTGGCACTGCGTAAGCACGGCCGGCTGGCGTGTTTCCATCCGCCATAAGAGAGATCTTGCCGGTCCAGGAGTCATTTACCAATCCAAAATCGAACTCGTCAGGGTTGCCTATTTTCAGGCCCTCGTAGGTGGAGCCTTTCAATATGACTCTAAAATCGTAGCATTTGTCTTTGTCGTAGGTGGCCACCTTTGCCAAGATGTATGCAATTTTTTTGTACACTTCCTTTTTAACTTTGATTTTCTCTTCCACGTTGACTTGTAATTCTTTATAAACCTTGTTGTTTAGGAAGTCCTTAAATTGCGCGTCACTTCCTGATCAAATTAAAGAGAAGTTAAGTCAGAATCAGTAATTATTAATGAATCTATTCTGTCAAGGACACTGCCTCGTAAATGCAGTTTTGAAAGTTTCTTGTGGAAGGTTATTACAATCTGTTTTTGGATCTACAGTAGAAGCGTACAGATGCAGAATTTGCCCAATTATGCACCTTTAAGGGATGTGTCCCCGGCGGGGTGGTTAATCTCTATCTTTGATTTTAGCTGTTTTCACTTTCATGCCTGGTCGGGTGGGTGATCGAGACTGATAGCGGCTGGCAGTCGCGCATTTACATGCTGACGTCCGATCTCAACCCCACAGAAGAATTGTAAACCGCCATGAGTCTATGTGATATGTGCGGTATTTTTCTGTAACATTTTTGTGTTATTTCAAGAACAATTGCTAGGAATAATTCTCTGGAAGCAATGAGTGCCTTTTTGTCAACGTTGGATTTAATCAAATTTCTGTCGCAAGCTGGTAAAGTGGTTATATACTACAGCTCTACAGCGTAAAGCAAGCATAGAACCCCCTCTCCCCCTGTTTTTGTCCGTTTTATTCAGTCTCTACCTGCAAAACGAGTAATTGTAATGAGAAAGCTAGTTACGTCTCAAAAATATTCCATTACCGGTTCGTTTCTCGGTTTACAAACCAGAGAAAGGGTGAATGACGTTGGAAGCCATTTGCGGTCTTTCATTGGACAAAATACGTCACCTTGGTAAAAATCGTAAGTCAGTCGTCACAGAATACTTGTCGTCCGATTCAATATCAGTGGCCTGTTTTGGTTCACGTTTTAATGCAATCGGGTAATTTACTAAAGTGATGATAAAAATACCAATTATAATTGGTCATTGGTCATAATTGGTGAACCAGCTATTTCGTGGAATAATTGTTGAATATTTTACAGTTGCCATCGTCGCTTCTCTTCTTGGCCAGCTGACTATATTTCGTTCGATAAACAAGTCACCTGAAGGGTATTATTTACAAATAATTAACCAACAAACTAAAGATTTTACGTCTAAATAGCATACCTGGAAAGACAACTTCACTGCGTCCATTGGTGCCAGCAGGGACCAATGTTACGGCACATAAAACCACGAAGGAAAGAGCCTTCAAAACCAACACCATTTCCAGCTTCTGGAAACAACAAGAAAAGAGTGGTTATGGGGGTAAGGCATTAATTAACAGTCATAATGACATTCTCGATCTAAATCGAAAGCTCGTAGCTCTTTTCATACTTCTTTTCGCGTTCTCTCGAGTCAAACTTCAAGAGTATGTTTGATGCTTTCAAAGGATATTTTTCTTTGTTTTTATCCAAATAACGGGATTGACATATTAAAACCGTTACAGCGGCCGTGTGCAATGGTGTTAGCTTCAAAATGTTGAACGAAATGGAATTTTTTTCCTTACATTTATTAACAGAGCCAAATGGAGTTAACATTGTCTTAATTAAGTTCTGGTATATAGGTATACATTGATTTCTCCTTGTACATAGTTCTTATTCTTTGTTTATATATTTCGTGTTTGTAAAATTTTAAATGTTGTGTATAGTAGGTCCACATCCGTCCCTCGCCTGCCAATCCCCTAAATGACCTACTTATCAAATAAAGTTCACTTACTCACTCACTCACTCACTCACTCACTCACTCACTCACTCACTCACTCACTCACTCACTCACTCACTCACTCACTCACTCACTCACTTTCTGTGATACTTAAATCTTGTCGCTAGTAATTTGCCTTTTGTTTTAAACAACGATCATTTGTGGGATTCAAGAACACCATTAGTGGAGAAATTAATCACTTGAAAGCACACTTCCCAGAACGCTTTTTTCCTTAGATTGGACCGAATGGTAAAAGGAAACTGCCTATCTCATTCTTACTATAGCGTGTGCAAGGGCGGTTTAAATAATCCTAACACTCGTTTGTTTTGTTTTAAAATTAATGCTTAGCAGTTGTAAAGGAATTAAACTAAGTAAAACCTTACCTTTTCTTGCCAATATTTTGTCTGTCTTTGGAAATATCGCCTTGTCTCTGTGGGCTGAATAGATAAATCAATTATTTCTTTAGTCTGAACAATGACTAGTCCACGTAATGACCTGCCAGTCCACACGAGGGGGTAATCTGTCAGTATCTACTCAAAATCTTGAATCAGCCAATACTATTGCTGTTCGTTTCTCGGATCTTTGAGCAGTCAGGTATCGTATTGTGGGTTCACAACGCTCGAGTACTACACTTTAAAACTCTGTCAAGCAGAAAATAGACAAAGAGCAAAATAAAAAAAGTAAAAAGTCACGATAAAAAGAAAATGAATTGATAAAGAAAGAAGGTCAGAGCACCGGTGTCGTCAAAAAGGTATAAGTTTATAAAAACTCTTGAAATCAAACCGAAAATATCCGAAGTTCAAGTTTAATGGTTTTAAACGATATTTTTCGTTCTTTTTATCCAAGAAGCGGGATGGACATATATGATTTTTGTTAGAGACGCCGTAAGATTTATCCCTGTGGGTGTATTTCAACTGGTGCAAAGTGGAAGGGCAAAACTAGCGTACTTTGCTAACCAAAGCGCCTACTCTTTTATAAGTACAAAACGAGCTTTTTTAACTTGTCGTGCAGTTAACATGAAAGCAATAATAATTTTTTTCTTTGTGGTGACATTCGCTCCAAAATGTTTAACGAAGTGGAAGTCTGTTTTGCCTTTTATTCATTGGCAGGGCCAAATTGAGTTAACATCGTGGTGATTATATCTTTTCGCTAGAAATTTGCTTTTTTGCTTGTGGGATACAAGAAAACCCATTAGTGGAGAAATAAATCAATGAAAAACGCACATCCAAGAACACTTTCTTTGCATTTGTCAATTACGCTGAATCGAATGGAAAAATGAAAGTGCGTATCCCATTATCCCATTCTTATTAAAGCGTTTACTAGCGCGGTTAAAATAGTCCCGTCACTCGTTTGTTTTGTTTCCTTATTGATACTAACCAGTTGTAAAGGAATTAAGCTAAGTAAAACCTTACCTTTTCTTGCCAATATTTTGTCTGTCTTTGGAAATATCGCCTTGTCTCTGTGGGCTGAAGAGATAAATGAATTATTTCTCTAGTCTGAACAATGACTAGTCCACGTAATGACCTGCCAGTCCACACGAGGGGGTAATCTATCAGTATCTACTCAAAATCTTGAATCAGCCAATACTATTGCTGTTCGTTTCTCGGATCTTTGAGCAGTCAGGTATCGTATTGTGGGTTCACAACGCTCGAGTACTACACTTTAAAACTCTGTCAAGCAGAAAATAGACAAAGAGCAAAATAAAAAAAGTAAAAAGTCATGATCAAAAGAAAATGACGGTAAAGAAAGATGATCAGAACACCGGTGTCGCGAAAAAGGTATAAGTTTTTAAAAACTCTTGAACTCAAACAGAAAATATCAGAAGTTCAAGTTTAATGGTTTTTAACGATATTTTTCGCTATTTTTGTCCAAGAAACGGGATGGACATATATGATTTTCGTTAGAGACGCCGTAAGATTTATCCCTGTGGGTGTGTTTCAACTGGTGCAAAGTGGAAGGACAAAACTAGTGTACTTTGCTAACGAAAGCGCCTACTATTTTATAAGTACAAAACGAGCTTTTCTAACTTGCCATGCAGTGTACATAAAAGCAATAATAATTTTTTTCTTTGTGGTGACATTCGCTCCAAAATGTTTAACGAAGTGGAAATCTGCTTTGCCTTTTATTCATTGGCAGGGCCAAATTGAGTTAACATCGTGGTCATTATATCTTGTCGCTAGAAATTTGCGTTTTTGCTTGTGGGATACAAGAAAACCCATTAGTGGAGAAATAAATCAATGAAAAACGCACATCCCAGAACACTTTCTTTGCATTTGTCAATAACGCTGAATCGAATGGAGAAATGAAAGTGCGTTTCCCATTATCCCATTCTTATTACAGCGTTTACTAGCGCGGTTAAAATAGTCCCGTCACTCGTTTGTTTTGTTTTCTTATTGATACTAAGCAGTTGTAAAGGAATTAAGCTGAGTAAAACCTTACCGTTTCTTGCCAATGTTTTGTCTGTCTCTGGAAATTTCGCTTTGTCTCTGCGGGCTGAATAGATAAATCAATTATTTCTCTAGTCTGAACAATGAGTCTCCACGCAATGACCTGCCAGTCCACACGAGGGGGTATTCTGTCAGTATCTACTCCAAATCTTGAATCAGCCAATACTATTGCTGTTCGGATTTGCGGAACTTTGAGCAGTCAGCTATCGTATTGTGGGTTCACAACGCTCGAGTACTACACTTTAAAACTCTGTCAAGCAGAAAATAGACAAAGAGCAAAATAAAAAAAGTAAAAAGTCATGATCAAAAGAAAATGACGGTAAAGAAAGATGATCAGAACACCGGTGTCGCGAAAAAGGTATAAGATTTTAAAAACTCTTGAACTCAAACAGAAAATATCAGAAGTTCAAGTTTAATGGTTTTTAACGATATTTTTCGCTATTTTTGTCCAAGAAACGGGATGGACATATATGATTTTCGTTAGAGACGCCGTAAGATTTATCCCTGTGGGTGTGTTTCAACTGGTGCAAAGTGGAAGGACAAAACTAGTGTACTTTGCTAACCAAAGCGCCTACTATTTTATAAGTACAAAACGAGCTTTTCTAACTTGCCATGCAGTGTACATAAAAGCAATAATAATTTTTTTCTTTGTGGTGACATTCGCTCCAAAATGTTTAACGAAGTGGAAGTCTGCTTTGCCTTTTATTCATTGGCAGGGCCAAATTGAGTTAACATCGTGGTCATTATATCTTGTCGCTAGAAATTTGCGTTTTTGCTTGTGGGATACAAGAAAACCCATTAGTGGAGAAATAAATCAATGAAAAACGCACATCCCAGAACACTTTCTTTGCATTTGTCAATTACGCTGAATCGAATGGAGAAATGAAAGTGCGTTTCCCATTATCCCATTCTTATTACAGCGTTTACTAGCGCGGTTAAAATAGTCCCGTCACTCGTTTGTTTTGTTTTCTTATTGATACTAAGCAGTTGTAAAGGAATTAAGCTGAGTAAAACCTTACCGTTTCTTGCCAATGTTTTGTCTGTCTCTGGAAATTTCGCTTTGTCTCTGCGGGCTGAATAGATAAATCAATTATTTCTCTAGTCTGAACAATGAGTCTCCACGCAATGACCTGCCAGTCCACACGAGGGGGTATTCTGTCAGTATCTACTCCAAATCTTGAATCAGCCAATACTATTGCTGTTCGGATTTGCGGAACTTTGAGCAGTCAGGTATCGTATTGTGGGCTCACAACGCTTGAGAGCTACGCTTTAAAACTCTGTCAAGCAGAAAATAGACTAAGAGCAAAATAAAAAAAGTAAAAGGTCATGATAAAAAGAAAATGAATTGATAAAAAGAGATGATGAGAACACCGGTGTCGCGAAAAAAGTATAACTTTGTAAAAACTCTTGAAATCAAACCGAAAATATCCGAAGTTTAAGTTTAATGGTTTTAAACGATATTTTTCTTTATTTTTATTCAAGAAACGGGATAGACATATATGATTTTCGTTAGAGAGGCCGTAAGATTTATCCCTGTGGGTGTATTTCAACTGGGCCGGTGCAAAGTGGAGGGACAAAACTAGTGTACTTTGCTAACCAAAGCGCCTACTCTTTTATAAGTACAAAACGAAATATTTTAACTTGCCATGCAGTGTACATGAAAGCAATAGTAATTTTTTTCTTTGTAATGACATTCGTTCCAAAATGTTTAACGAAGTGGAAGTCTGTTTTGCCTTTTATTCATTGGCAGGGCCAAATTGAGTTAACATTAGGGTGATTATATCTTGTCGCTATAAATTTGCTTTTTAGTTTGTGGGATTCAAGAAAACCCACTGTTTAATAAATAAATCAATGAAAAACGCACATCCCAGAACACTTTCTTTGCATTTGTCAATTACGCTGAATCAAATGGAAAAATGAAAGCGATATCCCATTCTTATTACATCGTTCACTAGCGCGGTTTAAATAATCCCGCCTCTAGCTCGTTTATTTTGTTTTTTTAATTGATGCTAAGCAGTTGTAAAGGAACTTTTAAAAACTAAGTAAAACCTTACCGTTTCTTCCAAAGTTTTTGTCTGTCTCTGAAAATATCGCCTTGTCTCTGTGGGCTGGAGGGTAAATTAATTATTTCTCTAGTCTGAACAATGGCTAGTCCACGCAATGACCTGCCAGTCCACACGAGGGGGTATTCTGTCAGTATCTACTCAAAATTTTGAATCAACCAATACTATTGCCGTTCGGACCTCGGATCTTTGAGCAGTCAGGTATTATATAGTTTGTTCAATACACACGAGTACTACACTTTAAAAATCTCTGAAGCCGAAAACGGGCTAAGAGCAAAATAATACAAAAAAGTAAAATACAAAGTCTAAAAAGTAGAAAGATGATCAGGGCAGCGGGGTCGTGAAAAAGATTTGTCTTAAAAATTCTTGAAATCAAACAGAAAGTATCCGAAGAGTAAGTTTATATGATTTAATACTCAGAATAAAACAAATAAGGATTATAGAAGCTGCGAGGTTAAGCGTTCCTGTATTGACATCACAGCCCTACTATCCCCAGTCTCCCTCCTTGCGCAGTATCATATCAAAGCATCAAATTTCACTTCCGGTTGGGTACGACTCAAATAGACGATGAGAAGTCCAAAGACTACTGCAAAGCTGACACAACGTAATATATTTTAAAACAATATTTCGGCTGGCCAAACCAGCCTTCTTCAGTAACATATAAACCTGAAGAAGGCTGGTTTGGCCAGCCGAAATATTGTTTTAATATATATTTTGTTGTGTCAGCTTTGCAATATTCTTTGGACTTTTCATCGTCTATTTTTTAAGTTTGGCTGATTAGATCTCCTGTGAGATCTAACGTACAAGCAAGCAGAATCTTCGTTCACGGCTTTTGCAGTTTTTAAAATTTTCATACGACTCAAACGCCGGGAAGAAAATTTGATAACGAATTATTATTTCGATTTTTTATACGAGGACAACGTTAACATTTGATCAAGCAAATAAAGAAATCTGTCATACAGATTTTAAGTTGTTAAGACGGAGGATTACAAAGTGAAGCAATGTTCCCTGTATTTACAGGATTGATACAAAAACGTGCAAGGATAGGTCTTCTTAACGTACTGTTCCTCATATGAAGGCCACCTATCCGAGCACCTCTTGTGCCTGTTCCAGAGGCGGACAGATTTCTGGCTCTCATCGGTTCAAATCCGTACCAGAACAGTGTGAGCACCTCGATGGTTTTTAGACTTAGTGTGTCGTTTTAAGGCGGCAGATTTTGTTGCAGGTCCCACACATTACCTATGTAAACGCTGCACCGGTTAAAAATTTACAGGGTTCCGAACTATACAAAAATTACACAAATTTGAACTATGGTTGGTGCAGTTTGGATCTGTCGCAAATTGAATCACCTATTTTTGGTTTCACTATGGATGGTCAAAAAACGTATTTGTTTCTATGGAATCCTTAAAAGAACGGTTGACGGTTGTTAACAATAACCTTTAATAGTAGTGCAAAAAAACTAGTATTAAGGACGGTGCCTACTAATACCGAAGTATTTTTGCGCAGTTTATGACTATGCGGGAAAAGCAGACCTTAGCAAGGGCTACTGGAATCCAAAAAGAAAACTGTGGGTAACCACGCATTTTTCAGAGATAACTAAGCAATAATATCTCGAAAAAGCGCAAAAAAATTTAAGGCAATGTATGGGATTTTTTCCTAACTTGAAGCTTAATTATCTCTGAAAAATGCATGGTTACCCCCAATTTTCTTTTGAGATACCAAAAACATTTGCTAAGTTCTGTTTTCTCCGTATAGTTTTAAACCGCGCAAAAATATTCCTGTATTAGTTGGCACCACCCATAGGAAACCCGAGTATCTCGAGATGCGCAGAACGTATGCGCAGTAACAATAGTAAGCACCGTCCTTAACTATGTTTGGCTGCGGATGGCTAGGATGGAAGTGAATTGCAACTTGGAAAAATTGGTCAATTTTTTCAAGTTCTTCCTATGTAGTTAAGAGAAGTCGCTAAAAAATTGGTCATGGTTTGTTCTTCCTAGGACAAAAACCTTAATATTTTCCTGCTGGTGTTGTAAGAGCAATTCCATGTTACAAACCAGGTTCTTTGCAAAAATATATGTTTGAACACTTTTGAGCAAAGTACATCAAAACCGCCCTGGCAGTGGCCCTTTAACGGTTCTTCTCTTGAAGAAGAATATCTTGGCTTACCGTTGTCCAACGCTTTCTTAGTGATATCAAGAAAGGCAATACAATTTGCTAAGGCTTTATCCGTATCTGATTGGTGTGCCAATCATTGGTTGCAGCTAGCAAAGCTCTAACAATGTAGTGCAGTGAGCGAAAACCGGATTGGTATTTAGATAAAACTAGCATTTTTAGAAATAAAGTAGTGATGGACTTTGTGCTAAACAATTTTTTCGAGGACTTTAGCCTGACGACGGGCAATACGGAAATCGGTCCGTAATTATTTGATGAACGCTTAGTTTGGTCATCTAAAACAGATAGAGAGCTGACGTCTTGATCGTAGGCCTTCGTCAGAGCGAAGGCTTAATCAAGAGCTAACGCTTTGCTCTGACAAAAGGGTCAATGCTCTGGAACGTAGCACTCAAATCTATTCACGGTGACTAAGTTACTCTATCAGCGTCTTTTCAAGCCAAACCTTAGCTTCCACCCCGCCACCGACGTAGCACCAAGATTTCAATAATTGGGTGTCACAAGAGCTCTTTTCTAGTTATCCGGAAATCTCCGGGGGCAGGGGCGGGAAGGGGTGGGAATGGTCCTCGGAAATTTTGAATTAGACCCCTAAAAGAGACCAATCTGGGCGTGGCCAAAGCTGTTTTTTTTTTTTACCCCTAAAAGAGACCATTTCAAAACACAGACAAATAAAAAATGCAGTGTCATTTGTCGTGCAACCCTAAACGAGACCTTCAAGGCTAAAGATAATGGCGATTTGCACAGAACACTCTAAGTGAGACCAATGGTGAATGGAATATGTACTAGGTTTTTTTTAGGAATTTTTTACGCACTAGGTTTTTTTTAGGATTTTGTTGAGTCAATGTAATGCGCAGATGAAAATTTCTTGGATTGATATTTGCGCAATACAAATCAATATTATTATTATTATTATTATTATTATTATTAAGTTATTATTATTATTATTATTATTATTATTAATAATATTAAAATCCGAAATTTACACCCCTAAGCGCGACAACGAGCATCCCGCCTTTTTCAAATGAGAGTCCCCACCTTTTCCTGGCCGGAAATATACCTCTTTCGAGCGAGAGGTTGAATAGAAACCTCGAGAATCGAGACAAAACGGATCGAAGCGGCAAGTTTTATGAATTTAGGGTGAATATTATTCATGCCAGTTTCCATTTGTTCAAAGCTCAACTTAACTAATCTTGGGCTAAAGTGAACTTTAACTAAATAACTAAATAAAACACTTTAAGTATCAATGTATTAAGCCGGCAAGACACTACCAGAAAGACTTGGAATTTAGCAGTGTTGGTTTCTGAGGAGAGGGGGAAAATTAAAGTCAACGTAGAAAAAACCTCTCGGAGCAAGGACTAGACCCAAAAGCAAACTCAACCCCCATGGGACGCCGACTCCAGGAATCGAAACAGGGCCACATTGTTGGGAGGCGAGTGCTCGTACCACTGCACCATACTTGTCAAAATTAAACTTTGATTCAAGTTTGATTGCTAGCGCCATTCAATATAGATTTGTTTTAAAAGATTTGTGCCTATTAGTTTTGACATAGATTTCTCTTTACAATTGGCTTGAGATCAGCTTTTAAATGCACTTTTACTAGCGAAATAAAAACCTCGATTAATTTTATTCAGGGATTAACGTCAACCAGCTTTCGAACCGGACACAGGCGATCCGGATTGGTCGCCCGATATTTACTGGGACTGGAGTAAATTGATTGACATTGGGAACTGTTGTGGTCAAGTCATCAAAATAATTGTTTGAAGTGATTCTAGCGGTGTTCTCGTTTGATAGCTTATGACTAATATGTAATATGTGTAAAATACGAATTCAATGTATCCTCTATATCAACGGCATTTCTATTCGTTGTACTGCTGAATTTGTTTTTGCCTTTTGTTTCTAGAAGTAAATTTTTTAAGCACCCTTTTGCGTTGCTCGCGTCCAATTCAAATGTTTCACTGTACTGCTTGGTCTTCGCTTTGCAGCTGATTGATAACCGTTCCGTATCTAGCCCAGTCCGTAAGATCATTAGACCAGTTTGTTATAGGTTTTATTTTCTTTCTAAGTAGTTGTGATGAAGGCTATGTTCGTTCAATCAATCAATCAATCAATCAATCAATCAATCAATCAATCAATCAATCAGTCAGTCAGTCAGTCAGCCAGTCAATTAATCAATCAAACAATAAATCAGTCAGCCAATCAATCAATCAATCAATCAATCAATCAATCAACCAATCACTTGGTCAGTCAGCCAGTCAATCAATCAATCAATCAATCAGTTAGTCAGTCAATCAATCAATCAAACAATTATTTACATGCGCTTCCAGATCCATCACATTTCAAAATACTCCAGCGTTACCTTCTGGAGTGAGTCAGTTTTCACTGCCAACCCTTGTTGAAGTTTTTGATTTTTAGTCAATGAAACACAAAGATCTGACATCTTCCTTTTAATATCCATATTTAACTGACTGTTACATGTACAGGCAAGAGTATAACGAGTAACCTGACACGATTTTGAAAGAAACATGTCTCCTACAAATAGCGTAGCCACAGTTAAGCAAAAGGCTATGGTGCAGTGACGATAATGACGTAATGCAAATCGTCATTACATATCGCCCCCGGAAGTACAGCCAGTGAGGTTATCACCAGAATCTAAGTAAAAGGTAAAGAAAATGGCACGTTTCTTAATGTAAAATAAATTGTAAAGCAGTTGTATTTTTGTATTGGTCTGTCAAACATTGTATAAATGTGCATGGTCTTCAAACGAAAGGTCTGTCCAGAGCAAGTGTATAAATAATAATAATAAAAATAATAATAATAATAATAATAATAATTATAATAATAATAATAATAATTTATATAGCGCAAACCTCTACAGGGATATATTCAGTTGCACTTCAGAAGTGTATAAACAGAGATTGACTGATGTACAGTAATGCAAGTGTCAAAATGATTCCAGTCATCAGGGTATATTTGCCAACACTGGATACAGTCCATCAGCTTTTGTAAATCTATTGTTGGTTGGCTCAAGTTCAATGAACTTGACATTATGCTGTCATGAGGACGGCAAAACATTGTTCATTTCTAATATCGCTAGTTTTTAATTTAAACTGTTTCTCAAAAGCGTCTCTGTAATTAGAACCTTCCAGTATTATTGATTATTTTGTCTGTTGTAGGGATTCCATTCTGAAGTCAATAGAAAAGAAATTAAATTCCAGTGATCTCAATGACTATGATCTGTTTGTGGCAGCATCTATCTACTTTAATGAACAGGTGTGTTGCAGTGAAAATCAAGCTTATGTTTATTTACCATGGGTAGCACATTACACATGTATCTGATTGGTGTAGGTTTTGTTACATGTTATTGTGAAAAAAAAAGACCTTCTTTTAAATACAGGATTAAACAGGAGATTAGCAGTGAAATAATAATAATAATGGTAAAGATAATAATAATAATAATAATAATAATAATAATAATAATAATAATAATAATAACTTTATTTCTATAGCGCTCTTATCCTATGTTCAAGGCGCTTTACAGTAATGTAAACAACATTATTGATAAATATTTACAAATCTACAACCATCTCCTATTATATTCACAATGATTAAAAATTAAAAACTAACGCAATATATACAAATCTATAGAAACAATGATCTGTTATTACTGAATTTAGTAAACAAGTATGTCTTAAGTTATCTTCTCAAGCTCGAGATGGTGCTGGACTTTCGATTCATAGGGTGTTAAGTTCCATTCTTTTGGTGCATGAACAGCGAATGCTCTATCTCCATAGGTCTTGGTTAACAATTTAGGTTGCATTAAGAGTTCCTTACTAACAGACCTCAATGATGTAGTATAAGAACAATAACGCAGTTTCTGAGCTAAGTAGCTAGGCGATGTCCCTTTCAGTGATTTGTACACGAGATACAGAATCTTGAAAATAATACCATATTGAATCGGTAGCCAGTGAAGCTCGCACAAAAATAGATGAAGAGATGACTGCAAGTCAAATAAACCCAGAAAAAATTGCAGTCCTCCCAAAAGGAGTCAAACCAGTGACCCTCCCGGTTCTGGTTGGAGTTCAAACCACTGAGGTACTGTACATGTCTGGAGGACTTGTGGTTGGCAAGGCCATGATTATGTGCAGGTTCAAATGTGACATGCCTATGAATCAGAGGATTAGAAAATTCATCCTAGGTCAACACATTTTGAGAAGATACATGACGCTGTTTTTTTCCTTCTACAATGTGGATGTGTTCACCTTCATTTGTGTTTTGCAAAAACTGTTAAGTAAACTTTTTGTGTGTTTGTAGGTTGTAGTGAGCATGCAGTGTTCAAGATAACTTTGAAAGTCAGGGTGTCAATGAATAACAGTACTACAGTTGTATTTTCGAGGGCTTAATACAGTAGCTCTGGTTCTCTCCAAGTCTTCTTAAGTTTACCATTCAATTTGTCAGGTCAGGAAGCAAGCATTCTCATTAATTTTATTTGACGTGGGATCCCTCTCTTATCTGGAACACTGTACAGTTGTGGGTGTTTTGGGGAGGGGATATTTAGAAAGGAGCATTACTACATGTAGCTTCCTATGAACTGTATATTCAGATATGCAGTTACTTAATACTAATTCTTATTTTTAATGTTGGGCATTTTCCTGTTAACACAGAATTATGATTCTGCATTACGATGTCTTCACCAGTCAGAGTCTCTTGAGTGGTAGGCCATAGTTGAAATGTTTTACAAGTTTCTGTATGGAAAAAATTGTTTTGAAAGAAAAACTCGGCATAATAAAAAAAATTAATACAAAGTTCTACTGACTGTCCTTTCTCCGACACGTTCCTTTCTTAATTAGTCTGCTACACTGTACATATAGCTGTATAGGAAATAAAATAGAATTAAATTGGCAACTTCAGTGGAATCCACAGAGTAGCTCTTCTCTCCACTGTTTCCAGGTCGAATTGGAATTTGGAAATGTTGGTTTTTGTGGAGCAAGGAAAACCGGAGTACCCCGAGAAAAGCCTTTGATAAGAACCAACAAGAAACTCAACCCACATATGACGCCAAGACTGGGAATTGCACCCGAGCCACATTGGTGGGAGGCGAGTGCTCTCACCACTGTGCCATCTCTGCTTTCCGAGCAGGGATGGCTCACGAATTAGTGTCATACTGTTACTTGGGCTCATTAGGGCTCAAAGTTTTGCTTTGGCTCAAGCAATCAGGTGTCATACTATACACCCGTGGGCTATACATTTGTAGGAAAATTGCAGTTCAGCTAAATGAAGTTTAATTTACTGTACTTAAGTCAAGTTAAACTATCAGAGAAGTAGTGTTCTTATTGTTTCTACCCGAGTGTGCAAAATTTTGTAAACAAAGCAAGCTTAGAAAAATTAATAGTCTTCTTCTGAGCACTTTTCTAACATCTTGGTAGCCAAGCATTTAGGGCCCAGTTGCTCGAAGCGTGGTTAGCGCTAACCCGGGTTAAATACCATAACAACCTATAGGTTTTAATACCTTTTAACAAATGGTTAGCGCTTACCATGCTTCGAGCAACTCAGCCCAGGTTGTCTTTGAAGGTACAGTGGCTAAGTTCAATGCTTAGCTGCTGCACCTCAGCTTTGAAGAAAGTGCATTATATGTGAAGGGTTTTTGTCTATAAATTTTATTTATTTATTTGTTTGTTTACAATGTATATATTTATGTATGTCATTATTTATTTATTTTGCCTGCAGCTCAGCTTTGTCAGTTCAAATTTACATCGGCATGGACCGAATAGACCTGGCCAAGTGAGTTGGCATTTAATTCCTTTATTCTAAAACTTGTTTTTTGAAATGCGGTGTTACATGTGCAGTGTATACTGAATCTTTACTAAAATGAATGATGCCTTTATCTTTTTTTTTCTTCTTAACTTTCCAGGAAAGAACTAAAGAGAATGCAGGTATGCCGTCTGTTGTTATTTTTGCAAAATGTGAACGTTAGCGGACAAAGCAGTGGTCTTATCTTAACTAGTGACTTTTGTATTTCAATACTGTACATGTACATGTATGCAGTTTCAGTATGCTCGAAATACACTATAAGATGCTTCATTCTTTGATGTCCCTTTCCACTAGTTGTTCAAACCAGGTAATCACCCGATGTGCATTTTTCACTTTTTTATAGGACCAAGATGACGATGCCACTCTAACCCAGCTTTCGCTCGCATGGTTTAACCTTGCTGTTGTAAGTGGCAATAACTTCATTTACAAGTGTGTCCAAATTTGCATGGTACTGAGTATTGTTGGTTGGATTAGATGCAGGCAGAAATGATTAAAAGTTCTCACTTTCCAATTTAATTATTACTTCTACTTCAATGTACAGCATGGACAATTTGTACCTTTTGAAAAGTTTTTAAAGTGTCAGAGTGTATTCACTGATAATTTACATGATGTCAGAATGTCTTCACAATACAACTGTACAAGTTTGTAGCTAATAAAAACTTCTATAACTATACGTACATGTACATGTAATAATAAAAAAAATCATCCTGCATAGTTAGTAGGAATGTGAAAATAGCGAGGCAATTGGAACTGCATCTACAAAATTATTAAACAGATGGTGAGGAGGCCTCATGTTTAATGTGAAAAAGAGACAAGTGAAGGGTGTTACGCCATCTAGTGAATTTTACTATCGTTTTGAAATGTCATCCAATAAAAGCCAACAAAATAATTACCAGAGCAATATTATTTAATTATGAATGGCCATCCTGGTGTAAAGAAACTAGTGTTGAGTGTATTTGGCTTTAAACATTCACAGGGTGCATCCAAACTACATTGTAGTTATTGGAAGATTATAGGTTTGACTCCTGTTAGGGGAACTCGGATTTTCCTTTTCTGAGTATACCTGTGTCACAGACTGAAAGCAAAAAATACATCTATCCTGTATCTTACTTTATGCATTGTAGCTTTCATTTTGAGTGACCTCTCTTTGTTCTCTTCTACAAAGGGCGGAGAGAAATACCAGGATGCATATTACATTTTTCAAGAGCTTTCTGACAAATACATCCCAACAGTTATGTTGCTCAATGGTCAGGCTGTTGCATACATGCACATGGGGAAGTTTGACGATGCCGAGAGCTTCCTCCAAGCTAGCTGCCCTGGACAAAGTAAGCAAAACTTCCAAAATTAATTAAATGAATAAAAAATCAATCAATCAACTTTATTTTATTGAGTGTGACACTTAACAGTCCGTTACGACTAACAACCTCGTGCCCCTCAGATTCCAGATTTTAGTAATGTTGGTTTTTGAGGAGAGGGGAAAATCGAAGAACCCGGAGAAAAAACCCCTCAGAGCAAAGGACGAGAACCAACAACAAACTCAGCCCACATATTCAGTACCGCTCAAAAGTAAGTTACCAGTCTCGTCTCGTTTCTCGCGAGAGGAGTGGCGCGTCTCTCGATACAAGCTCGATTTTGTTCCAACCGAGTTCATGATCGATAAGCTTGCGATCGAACTCCATAAATTCAGCTTGCTGCGTGACAAGGGTTTCGTGCTGTATCAACTAAACCGTGACACTCAACTTGATATTCTCGCAAAACTCTCGCGAACAAGTCAAGCCTTAGTACTTACAGTTTTTTTCAGTCTTCGCGAGACGAGTGTCTCTTTTCTCGAGACGCGACTCTCGTCTCTCGAGTCTCGTGTGAGGGTGGTAACTTGCTTTTGAGCGGTACTGTAACGTTTAAGAGCGCTCCCCAGGAACTTTCACCTACGACCATGCAAGATAGAAAAATCGAAAATCGCCAAACTTTGTCATAATAAAGGACTACTAAAACCATTTGTAGAAAGACATGTTTCAGTTTGTTTCGATAATTGTTTTACCTTCAAAGTGACTTTTTGATTTTGGTGGCCTGTGAGCGGGTAAAAGTGTCACTTGTATGGGCCGCTCGTCTTGAAATTACGAAGGAGTAACATAAAAATCGAAGCAATTGAACATAAGTAAACTAGAAATACGTGACTCGCAAAACCTCGCGAAGCGGGGGCTGGGTGGAAAGCCCTCTTTACTCGTATTGTAGCATCAAACGAGGAGATTAAGGGCGATTTAGACGGTACGATTTTGCCTACGATTTGTCGCATGCGACACGCTTACGCCATGCCTACAACACGAATCGCGTCGTGTAAATCAACCTACAACATCCTTACGTCAGACGCACACAACACGAAAAATGTCGTAGGATTTTAAAACATGTTTTAAAATCCTACGACAATCGTAGGTAAAGGCAATGTTGAGTGGCGAGAGTTGTGTACGATTTTTACATGACGCAAGCAGCGCGCGCTCTAGAAATCGCATGCGACAGTCGTAAGAGAAAATCGTACCGTCTAAATCGCCCTTAAGAATTTTTTTTTGATGAGCATGGTGTTTTCGTAGTTCCACGGGCTAGTTTGCGGTTGAAAATCTATTTCTGACGCGACGTTATGTACAACGGGCGTGCAGCGCTGTCGTGTTCGATGAATTTATTTCCCACGGAAAATTATTGACCGCGGCCACAAAACGTGTAATTTCTTTAATGCACTCTTTCACAAAAAAGATTTCTAAAAGAAAGGGAAAAGATTCTGGAGAGATATTTCTGTGTCCAGTGAATATTGATGAACATTGCAGTTGAAATTTGATCATGCACGCATATTTTTTTCCATGTATGCAAATTTTGCTCCAGCCAACGCCAGACAGTCTGACGTCATTGTGCGGACACCTTCAACGATATAAACATATATAGACATATATAACTAGTAGTAATCAAAGATTATAGAGTGCGTTCGACAGCCCTAAGTTGTGCGATTGTACGGCCTGCTGCGTGACTTTTTTTAGGTAGCTCTTTCGCCCTTTTATATCTGTACGTAATGTGTAACTACCAAGGTGAAATATTTGCAATAAACGAAGCTGAGTTTAAAATTTCAGCGGCTACGTTGTTGAACTTTAAAAAAAAATAGAAAGTATTTTCGGTCCGCCTGTTGCGTGACACCGTCGAACTTTAAAATGATGCACATCATTTTCGGTATAACGCTTATAATCTTTGAGAAAAACGAAACTTACAGGCCAGCGTACTATTTTGGTCTTCTACTCAAAAGGTATTTTACCAAAATGCCGCGAAACTTACGCGACTATAAAGCCGTAAAAATGTCGAACTGAAGCGAACTAATTTGCATACAGTTTTGAAAGACATCTCAGGGCCAAGGTTTATATTCAAAGAGCGGATAACTCTATTCAGTGGATAAAATGTTCTCCAACCAATAGATTTTATTCGCTGGATAGCGAATTATCCACTGGATAAAATAATCCGCTCTTTGAACAACTGGGGCCTGATGTCAGTTTCTGATGTGTGTATATTTCAGATATTTTTGTATTTTGATTTTATACTAACGTAATACGTGACTCGCAAAACCTCGCGAACCAAGGGCTGGGTGAAAAGCCCTCTTTACTCGTATTGTAGCATCAAAAAGGAAGAGATTAAAAGGTTTCTGAACATAGCAACGATTTTGATGAGCATGGTCTTGTCGTAGTTCCACAGGCTAGTTTCCGGTTGAAATCTATTTCTGACACGACGAAATGTACAACAGGCGTGCAGCGCTGTCGTGTTCGATGAATTTATTTCCCACGGAAAATTATTTTACCGCGGCCACAAAACGTGTAATTTCCTCAATGCAATCTTTCACAAAAAAGATTTCTGGAAGAAAGGGAAAAGATTCTGTAGAGATATTTCCATCCAGTGAATATTGATGAACATTGCAGTTGAAGTGTGATCCCGTACACTGAATGTAAAACTTTTCCGATGTATGCAAATTCAGGCAATGGCGCGAAAACGAGGGGGCGACTCTTATACGAAAACGAGACTAAAAAGATGGCTCTAGCCCGAAAACGAGGTCAGATGTCGTCATAAGTTCGCACCAGTTTCCCAGCCGACACATGCCCCTGCAAAACTCAAGCGGGGGGGCCATTTGGGTGTCCTTACAGCAATCTCGAAAAATCCTGCATAGCCGTACACAGGCACACCAACTCGAAAGACACAGGGCCCAAAAACGAAATTAGGCTTGCGTTCTCCTTCGTCGAACGCAAATATACTTTTCGCTCGAATTCGCGCGGCTTAGCTCCGCTCGGGCCGGCTCGGCCCGACAAATTTATTAACCTCGCTACGTTCGGGCCTTCGGCCCTCGCTTCGCGAGGAACTAAATCCCTCACACTTTCACGCTGTCAAATGTACATTCAATGTGATCCAGAATATTTGGCCAAATTTTAAAAATTAACCGTTTCTAGCGGAATTACAGCATGCCAAAATAATGTAAAATTCAACCGCAAAAAAAAAGCATCCTGGTACATGGCTTTGTCAACCAAGACTATATTCATCGGAATAAGCAATGTTTCGTGTACGATTTGAAGAAATAAAATTTTTGGGTAAATGAAACGATAAATTTTTGGAGCGCTATTTGAACATGCTATTTATCATCAATAGTTGACCTTTTGACCTTCAAAGGAGGCAAGCTATTTTCACATCACACTCGCTAATTTTGATTTTTCCAACAAACAATTCAAAACTCTGGGTATTCTTTCATAGCACAATGTTCAATAAAGTCAATCGCTTGAATTGGGACAGGTTTAACGTTAGTAAATATGATTTTAGTTACGAACACGTAATTTGGTTTAGGGCTACAACATCGACAAATATGCATATAAATTAGTTCGTTTTGATTTCGACAGAGAATATTTTTATTTACGTTAACTTTACTAAACAAATTAAATCACAAACAAGGTTAGTCGTTACTTAAACTGATTATATGGCTTATTGTACCTTAAAAATCCTTTTCACAAGAAGAAAAGACGAGTTTGCTTCTAGCCGCCAAACGACCATTGAACCTTTTGACGTATCTCTTAACTGTCACGCAATATACGCTTTCAGTCAAAACGTGCGTGACCGCGGGGCAAATGACAAGTCAGATAAAGCAAACGTCTTGTTGAATGTTGTATCTTCACTGACAATAATTGAAATTGAATTTAAACGTGTCCGAGTTTCCGAATGTAAAAGTTTCTGACGTTGGCGCAACGATCCGCAACTCGTTACATTTGGTATCGTTCGTGCATTGGTCCCGTCCATCCTCCAAGACGTTTCGAGCCACCGGCCTAACGTGTATGCAGCTCCGACAGCTCAGCCAAACTCCAGTTCCTTCAATGAGTCCAAAAAATACAGGAACTTTTGAAAAGCCTTACATTATTGAAAAAAAAAAAAAAAAATAGCCGGTACAAACTCATAGCACGAGGTAAATGGGTACCAAACACTTTTCTTTTCCGTGTGCGCGCGCGTGGCCGCTTGTGAAGACTCACACTATGAAAGAGGGCGGGAAAATCCTGTGTTAAAAATGGCGAAAAGGTAAGGGAACAAAAAGGAAATTACAGGTTATATGTAAAAAATGAACCACTTCTATCAGTTCATCAGCTTCGTAAAAACTGAAAGCTGTCCAAATACAACACATTTCCCAATTTATTCTGTTTGATTCCAGGATAACTTCAAGAAATGAAATATTTAAAAAAAAAAAAAAATGGTTCCACACAAATCATGTGCTTTAATCAATCTATTACACAAGGAAGTCTTCCTATTTTAAATGAATAATGGAGACGAAATTTTCAATTTTTCATTTTCCATCCCACAAGCCAATGAAGGATACGAGAGCGAAAGAAAACGCAAGTGCGCGCGAATGTCTGCATTGTTGAAATCGCTCCCTTTCATGCTCTAAACATATCCTAGCACTAGGAAGATCCTAGAGGGCGGATCATCCTAGCGCCATATGTTTTCTCTATTCAGTTTACATGCAAAAAGTTGCACTTGGCCCTAGCGCTAGGTTCTTCCTAGAGATAGGAGCTTCCTGGCTGAGAGATAGGAAGATCCTAGAACTAGGAAGATCCTAGCACCATGTAAACAACTTTCGCTCGGAAGATCTTAGTACTAGAGACAAAAAGAACAAACATGGCGGCAGCCGGGCGTTCAGCTGCTCAAGGCCGACAGTTATTCTTTTTTCCTTCTCCACTTGGTAACAACCTCGGCCGAAATTTCTGCATGCAAAACAAACAGAAAGGTTTTTCGCCTTCTCGGATCTTCTTAGTGCTTGGATCTTCCTTCCACCATGTAAGCGGCCCCTTAATCAGCGAAACGAGCGACTTGTGTAATTTAAAGTGCGCGAAATTCTGAATTTTGATGTCACTTAGTGTATCCAAAATGTCTGTTCTCGCCATGTCCTGTCTTACACAACTGGTTGAATACTTTTTTTTACCTATGAAGGAAAGTTTTGTTTTTCTCATTTAACTTATTGCGACGGCCACATGATATTTCAGTTCTTTTGTTCATTGATCGTAGTCACGCGCTATGACGTGTACCGATTTCTGAATTTGGTCCCATCCGAAATCACTACCATTGCCTGATTTCATACCGTGGGGGTCTGGGTACGAGTCTGTGTATTATGGGTTATGGGACTCAACACCCAAATAGCCGGAAAGAGCACATCGAACTTTACAACATCCTCAAGTTTGGTGTCAATCAAGCTAATATTAGGCGAGATACAGCCATTCAAAAACTTAAAAATTTACTAAGAAATGTATGGAACGCCGGACACACGTCCGGCGTTACATACATTTGTTAGTAAAATTTGGAGTTTTTGAATGGCTGTATCTTTCCTAATATTAGCTTGATTAACACCAAACTTGGAAATGTTGTAAAGTGCAGTGTGCTCTTTCCGGCTATGTGGGTGTTGAGTCCCATAACCCATAATACACAGACTCGTACCCAGACCCCCACGGTATGAAATCAGGCAATGTGCATTTGGTAGAACACTTATTCCTGTGCTACACCGTGCTGACGAGAGCCAACCAGCTCGAAACAGCTGTCCACGGTTGCCGCATTCTGTTGATTCTCGGTTTGGTCTCTATCATGTCTCTGTCGTATTAAGTTTTCTACGCAGTCCGATCAGCTGTGCAGAAATTCGACTCATGAATATTTTTTCACTGATTGTATTTGTCGTTAAAGCATTAAAGAGTGACGTTTTGCGTTAATCCAATGAGTGGCATGGCTCAGGCTTGTGTGTATACTAAGAAATATCAAGTCACTCGTGGAATATTTCAAGAAGTACCACTCGAAAGCATTGCATAACAAGTATGTATCTGACTGCAAGGTTCGCCCCCTGCATAAGCTATATACTATAACGTAGGTATGTGCAGCACCAATAGGTATAATTTTTGAACCGGTTTGGTGGTACATGTTGTAACCAATTTGGTCTGACAGCGTGAGCCTGAAAACGGGAATGGATCCAAGAAACCAAGTCTGAAAATGGATATGAGTTTTAGAAAAAGGGTACCCAATCATTTGATATTTTGGTCTGAAATAGGGACAAGGTTTAGAGAACTGAGCCGCACACCCGAACCCCCATGGAGGGCTCGTCGGGGATACGCGATGCACAGTTAGGAAATAAATTCAAGTTGGGACACTATTTTAGAAACTGGCTACTTGGTAGGACGGGGTCATCTCAGAGTCGAGGTCATTTCGGGGTCAACATGTGGATCGATTCGGGGTTGAGGATCATTTCGGCTACCCAACTGAGGTCACGCGCAAAGCCGGTGGCATACACAAAAGCGCTACATGTTGGCCTGCAGAACAAGCGTTATTATTATTATTATTATTATTATTATTATTATTATTATTATCATCATCATCATCATCATCATCATCATCATCATCATCATCATCATCATCATCATTATTATTATTATTATTGTTATTATCATCATCATCATCATCATCATCATCATCATCATCATTATTATTATTATTATTATTATTATTGTTATTAATTTATTTTTGTGTGCTTTTTTAGGTGAGCGGAAGTAAGCACGAGGCTATTGCGGAACTCGAGTGACGCACAAAGGGAGGGGGACAAAAAAATTTTTGCGCCTTTCTCGTCGCGCCTCGTTCGCACTCCACGCTCGCTTCGCGCTTGCCTCCACACACACATACACACACACACATACTCACCTTTGGCAACTTGTGAGGTCTGTGTTTCCATACACCTCTTATGAGGACCCCCCTTTCTATTGGAGGTATGAAAAAAAAAATATGGATGTTTGGTAGCTTATTTGCCCATCTCTTTAAACACTTGATTAGACTTTAGGAAATTTCAATTTTTTTTGTGGGGTCTTAGTTATGAGGACCTGCCCAATACTCAACTTTGAATACTTATGGGTACTACTTGCCATACAATTCTTATGGGGACATACTCACCTAACTTGTGAGGTCTGTGTTTCCATAGTGATACCCTACTTGCGAGGACCACCTCTTCTGATGCAGAAGAAGAAGAAGAAGAAGAAGAAGAAGAAGAAGAAGAAGAAGAAGAAGAAGAAGAAGAAGAAGAAGAAGAAGGCTGTTTGGTTGCTTGTTTGTTATAAGTCAAGACATTTGCTTCCTGGGGTTTCATCAACTCCCCTCTGACTACTTAACGGGAATTTTAATTCTTGCTAAACTTATGGGGACATGATAGTACACGACTACTTATGGGGACTACTTGCCGAACTTATGGGGACATGATACTTACACAACTACTTATGGGGACTACTTGCCAAACTTATGGGGACATGATACTTACACGACTACTTATGGAGACTACTTGCCAAACTTATAAGAGGACGTGCCAATAAACAACTACTTCTACTAATGGGATTATTTGCCATAGCTGAGCTATTGATTTTCTTCATTGAAGGGCACGTGTTTGCATGGAAACCAACCTATATTGTCTCTTTGTGTCTGTTTGAAAGGCCAATAAGGTTGAAGATGATACCAAGGTTCTGATATTATGCAATTGTATAATTTTTCACTCTATTTCAGCCACATCCCATCTCATAATCACAAGAAATCTGATTATCTGAACAAAATAACAAAAAAATGCTACATTTAGTTTGCATTGGAAACATCGACACTTGATTTTGAACACATGAGGAGCACAATAATAATAGACTGTTGGGTCAAAGGGGGGAAGAAGATGCATTACAAATATAGGGACCATGGAATAAACTAATATTGGAAAGAGTGATATACTTACTGACAATAATAATAATAATAATGATGATGATGATGATGATGATGATGATGATGATGATCATAATTACCTATCACTGGATGAGGCTGAGTATGACCCGAAGAATTATAAAGATTGAGGAGTTTTCCAGTACAAATCCTTCTAATCTTACTTTTGAGATATATGGATAAAAATTTACGGGTAATTAACCTACTTTAAATATGCTCTCTCAGTTCCTAAGACCTTGTAACAAAACTTTCCAAAGGAGAACTGTTTTTGATCGGAAAGTTGATCATGTGACCAGCTACTGCAAAAGGCCTATTAGTGACAATTTATACTTTCTTATAGCTGCCTTAGCACATTCCTTCACTTCAAATCGACTGTCCGCCCAGCCCTAGCTTCGCGAGGTTTTGAGAGTCACGTATTTGTAGTATATTTTAAACTTTAAAAAGATTAGGTTTTAAGATTCTTGGAAAAAGGAAAACTGTAATACATTTGGTTGAAACACCAATTTGTTTATGAGAGAATTTCTAAAGACTTTATATCTGAACAAAAAAAGCAATGAGATAGGATTCCCTTTCCTACAGTGTGCACGGCCGGTGAGACCAGTTCCTAGACGCTGCCTTCCTTTGAGACCATCATAGGTAATCCAATGTGGATCATCAGAGGCGCGCAGCCTGTCATGGGAGAATTTTGGGGGGCTTTGGTAGAATCTAATATGGCGGCCAAGCTCTTTCTGGAAAATCCTCCTTCTGATCAAATAAGCCAGTTTTTCGAGGAGTACATGTCTTGTACAGAAAACGGCACGGAGTTGAGGGATATTTCATGCTTTTTTGCTGAGTTCGAAGCAGCAGTAGGAGTCATCGAAGAGAAATACAACGTTTAGTGGTCGAAATCCAGACTTGCAAAAGTTGATTCCCATCCAAGGAATGGTCAAAAAGGACAATGAAAAAGCTTCACGAAAAGGTAATTAGAAGACTGCGCTCAAAACCAACTTTAGCGACACCATGGAGAGGAGATTTCACTATGAACATTTCCTGAGAAGTTTTTGATTTGATTTACCATAAAATTGTTAAGTCCACCATTATTAAACAACTTTGGCCATCAGTCAAGAGAGAAAACCAGCCTGCACTGACATTGGAATCACGGACAGGAAAAAGGCAGTATTTTGTTTTTAACAAAATAAATCAAGGTGGTATTCTTATTAGCCGTAATCACCTCTTAAAGAAGTGTTTGGGAAACTGTGCTGGCGGTGTTCATGCAGTTGAGAGATGTGAAGTGGTTGTTTGCAGGGAAAAACCTATGAGATTTAAATATCATCACAGCACAGAAGTTTTGTCTTTCATTATGGTAATTGGAATTCGGCATTCCACAACACTTATTAATGGGTACAATACAAGCAATTATGACTTGCTACCAAAATCAGTTATCTGCATGGAGCATTTGCTTTATAGCCTGTGAACAGGCTCCCAAGTGGGGTATAGGGTGAAAAGAAAAATCGGCGAGCCGGGCGGGCGGAGCACGGTATGGGGCGAGGAAGAGCTCGATTTTCATCTTTGCCATAGACCCCACTTGGGAGCCTGTTCACAGGTTATTGCTTTAGAATCCAGGAATTATTTCTTAGTGCTGAGGAACATCCCTGCAGTTCCAATATCCATAATGAAATGGTGAAGTAACTGAAGAACTGAAAGTGGCACTATCTTAAACCATACAACTTCTTTTTATGTTTTGCACAGTTCAATAACCTGATCGTCACCCTTTTTTCAGGGAACTGTATTAAAAATAAACATAACATATCAATGCCTGGGGATGGTCTTGTTACTTATCTCATGACAGAGGCAGCTATTCTTTGACCTCCATCTCTTTCTCCTTCCCATTGGGTTTCATTGCAGATTTTGCATTTTAAAAGTTAGGTTTTCTCAGAGTACATCATGTTTAGTTTACAGGGTGCCATAACACCCTGGGGCCAACTCACCACTAAAAGCTGAAAGATTCGAGGTTGTGGTAACAGAATTCAGCCCAATGAGATTTAAATATCTTAAGAACTGAAAAATCTGTCTGAGTTTTCACAGCTACTGGAATTGACTGAAATTGACTGAAATTGTACTGTTTCATTCAATGGGGGATCAGATTGCAACAATACGCTGTCTCAGTACACTCAGTCTTGATTATTACAGTTTTTTCATGGTCATACCGTTGAGCTTTTGATGTGAAGGAGTATGTAGGAAGAAGTCGTCTGTCATTGTGGTTCCAGTTGCTATTACAATTTAATTAATTGTGAATGTTCCACTGCAGGAGACTAACATTATTGTCCAATATAAATACATTGTATGAACAGACTTTATGTTCCAACATCCATAACATATGTTCCCCTGTTAAGAAAAGTTTATTTACAGTGGACGACTCTACACTTAGACAACAGAAGATCCATAACCAGGATTAACAGTAAAAAAAAGTGAATGTCCTCTGGTGAAAACATTTGTACAAAAAAACTAAGCTTTGAACAACTTGAAACTTTTCTGCCCCATTGTCCAATGGGCCCAAATTGTTAAATTCTGGTTTAAAAAAATTCAAAAATGTAAGTTTAGAGAAAAATTTAGTCATGTTGCCCACTCCAATATTAAAGGGGTAGGATACATGAGCAGTCATGACACCTGCATGTTGTAGTTTAAATCTGTCATGATCAGATTTTTGTATTTCCAATTTTATGCTGGGAGGTTTCAATTTCAGAGATGCAATTATGACCAGGCTGATTACCGAAGTTTGTGCCGTGTTGCGTAAAACTATGGGCACTCCCTTCTAATATCACAGCAAGCTGGCAAAATGCACTGCTTCCATTGTTTTTAAAACCACACCCATTTTAAATTCTTGTGCAAAAAATACAAAATGTATGTTTAGAGAAAAAAGTCTTGTTGCCAACTACAACATTAAGGGGGTAGGATACGTGAGCAGTCATGACACCTGCATGTTGTAGTTTAAATCTGTCATGATCAGATTTTTGTATTTCCAATTTTATGCTGGGAGGTTTCAATTTCAGAAATGCAATTATGACCAGGCTGATTATTGAAGTTTGTGCCGTGTTGCGTAAAACTATGGGCACTCCCTTCCAACATCACAGCAAGCTGGCAAAATGAACCACTTCCATACCCATTTTTAACTCGTAAATGCGAGCATGCACAATGAACGAGTGATAGCAATGGTGGGTTTTTCACTAGGTTGGTTGGCTGATTCGGCTGTTGACTTTCAAGCATGCGCAGTGAAAGTGCGGTGTCTTGAATTCAATCAGTGAAGTGTCGGCATGAACTTTGAATAAAAAAAGAAGTGAAAATTTGTTTCACAGCGCATCAAAATAATCTTATTCAATCTGTAGATAAAAATTTGACAATTATTTTAAAGCAAGAATGGAGATTTTTCATTTAATATGAGCAAAGTTATAAGTTTTCCCGTTTTTCCACAAAGTGTGGCGTCTTAAATTGAATGAGTGAAGTGTCTGCATGAACTTTGAATAAAAAACACCCGAAAATTTGTTCCAAGGCGCATCAGAATAACCTTATACAATATGTAGGGAATAAGTTTAGAATCATTTTTATAGTACACATATGGTTATTTCTCGTTACATGATCAGGCAAAGATGTGACTTCTTTTAGCTTTCAAGGTAGTGTATGTAGCCATATTAATTTCAATTAAAATACTGATGCGTCATCTGCATTCACGAGTTGGCTCACAGGAGACTTTGATTCAAAGATAAATTATTTCAAATGTTGTTAACACTTCGATAATCTGATCAATTTACATGATTTTGAGGACACCACAGTGGTTTTCTATGGATATTTTAAAACCAAAACCAGTCTTTAACATGTTTATTAAACCTGCTGTTACAATTACACTGTAATGGTATGTCTAGAGTTAAACAACTGGAAATGTTTAATAGTTGGTGTTGTGGAATACCAAATTGGCATAAGCTTCAGCAGAACAAAATTACACCGATTGCTAATCATGTAGCAACTTTATTTTGAAACGCAAACTAGAAGCAACTGTAATACATGTAGCTTGTTTAGCAGACAGAGATACACAGAAGGTTTTGTTTTCTGGATTTGTCCTACCACCAAGCAGCAATTCTTAGTGATTTTTGTCAAGCAGCTGCAATACCGATTTGATAAATTTTGGAAGCTGCAAATGCAAATTTTCTGTAAAATCATATACCGGCCGCCTTGAATGAACTTCTACATGGTTCATAAAGAGAGAGCTGATGCTTCAGTGAAAGCTACCAATTGTAACCTTAAGTATCATTATTGGCTAATGCTTGTTTTCTGAAGGCTGCACTGGTCGCTTAGGAGAAAAGGGCCAGTTGGTTATTCAAAAAAGTGGTGCCATCGCTTAGGGTAGATGTCACTTAGAGGATCTTTTTAACACAGGGCTTATAATATGTCACAGATTTCACAATGATGGTCACTTTTAGGAGTGATCACAAACAGTGCTTTGTGTAGTTCTGTATTGGCAAAGTCATGCTGCTCACATACATAATAATTTTTAGGTCAACTTACTCTAAGAGCTCTGAACTCCACAGTCTTGATATGGAATCACATCCTCAACATGAATACTGTTATTTGGATCCTTGGAACAAACTTTCTTTTTGGCAAGCAGTTGAGGCTCTAAAAAGAGATAGAGAATCACACCGGAAATTAACTTACCCTATAAATCCCCCTACTGGATGGGGAATTGCAGAAAAACAACTCATGCTTATATGCATCTCATGAATAAACAAGAAAATAACAGTAGAGCATATCTTGTTATGTTCTTTTTACATGTAAGCACAGAATCAATTTTCCACAATCCCACACCTCCTTCTCTTAGGGACTTGACCAATTACAAAAGAAGAAAAAAAGAAACCTTACTAGAGACCCAATAAATTTTTAGTAACGATTAGGCTTACAAGCTAGGTGACATAACTTATTCAACACATTCCACCATTAGCCATTAGCAATGTAAGTAAGCAAACCACTGCCATAACTTACACTCTTTATTCTTCAAACCTTATTAACATTATAATAACTTCCACTTGGCATCACTTGGCATGCATTTAAAAACCATCCCACAGGAATTCTTCATATATTGACAACTTACAGTGTAGGTCCAGTAGTTAGAAGTTACATTGTCTAATTCCAGACATGTAAAATCAGCTAGATCAAGAGGATTGTCACCTCCAAACAACTTATTAAATATTCTTTTATTATATTATATAACTACTGCTGGGAGACTGGGGGTAAAATAAAACTGTGCTCTGCATGCATGTCTAATTTGGAGACTCAGGACCCCATACCAAAGAAAAACATTTTAGATGTGCTGATGTGCTCATTTCCCTACCATGTGATGTCACAAAAACCAGAGACATAATTGAACCTTTTAAGTGGTGGATATGTGATATTAAAACTGGCATGCACATTTTTAAAAGTGCACTTGAATTCTAATTTAAGCATGCCTTTATAATCCATACCTATTGAGCACGCACCTTTTCCAGGGATGGAACAGCTTAGAAGAGCAGGATAAGTGGAACTTGCAGAATAATAATTTATCTCAGACTGAGAACCTTCACTTTCATACCCACACTGGCACTATCAGAAACAAGATCCTATCAAAAACCAATTAAAACAAACATTGTCAACATACATGGCACTGTAAAGATGGTGGGTTTGATGGTTGGGCTTGATAGAGTTTCTGCCTCTCTCATTCAGTACTTCTCTTGAACATTTCGCCTTCAGTCAGCTTCAAAAGGCTAAGCACAAGATTTTAAAGAGATCTACATGTATACAGTATTTGATACATATTACAATGCATCAACAATCTCGGGGACAATCTGGCTTTTTAATACCAATTCACTAAACCACTTAAATCTGAAAATGTTACAAAATGACAGTACACACTGCCCTTACCAGATCATTAAAAAAGCCATGCATTTTCCTTACCTTGAATTTGACTCCTAAACTTTGTTTCTGAAGAAAGATATGGTAATTAATATAAGTGTAATTCCTTTTTGTTTCATGTCATTTGATGTTTGTTTGTTTGTTTGTTGTCGTTTGTTTCATTTAATGTCGCACCTGAGGATTGCTGAGACACAGTCAAGGTCTTTTTCCATATCAAATCAACCGTGATCATTTGGATTGTTTTCTTTTATTTAATCCCTTCAAAGTTAGAGTTTTTTTTTTGAGGTTCTACCACAGTACGTACCATCAAATGCTGCTCTTTGCAACTGGATTCCAGGGATTTTAACCTGAAATATGCATACTGGCAGCTGCATGCGATGCATTTGGCGTTGTTACTAAAACAAGGAATGACCTAAAATGATCTAAAATAAGTCCAAAATGTCTTAAAATGATCTGAATGAAATGAAACCAAGATAAAATGAATAAAATTACAGAATTACAGAACTGAGTGCTTACCAAACTAAAGGCTGATATCAGGAAGCTGCTGTGAACTGCCGGAAAGACCGAAGAAGACTTGAAAAGTGCCGATGGTTGCACGTAAGCAGATTTGATGACAAAGTCGTGTAAACAAACCGCACTAGAGTGAATCTTTATTTTTTTGGTCGGTCTGAAAGACCCAAAAATATCAGCACTGACCAATTTTTTCGGGTTCGTTTTCCGGTCGCACATGTAAAGCCACACGACAAGGCTAAATTTTTGTGTAAACACTGATAAAACACTTTTGTAAACAATGTAAAGGCATATCTGTGCATCAATTTCCTTAATGCACTAGTCAATTAAAACCCCCACCCCCCTTCCCCCGGACCCAGGACAGATAGGGGGATAATAGGGCATATAAGCACTTTTGATCAGAGATCTGTCCCCTGGGGGTGGTAGATAAGATGTGTTTTGCTTCTTTACAGTGTCCCCACCTCGGGGTCAGTCAGGGAGATTTGACTGTGGTTGACTCAGGTACTGAAGTTCTTCGCGAAGTTAATCAACTGCACGTTGTCATTTTCGCGCCATCAATATTGGCTGATTATTGGCGAAATGCTTCGCAAAATTTGGTTTAAAGACAATTCAAAAGAGAGAAGAAAATTCATTCCAGCTCTATGCAAAACTCTGCCTACAAACCCATGGTGCAGCCATGGGTACAAAAATGGCAGTCGCCTTTGCGGAGATTTTAAAAACAGAGATTTTAAAACCGCTCATTTGGAAACGATATATAGACGACATATTTTTCCTCTGGACTTTAAGGAGAGGAGATAATGCAGTTCATTGAGCAATTAAGCAAACAAACACCACCCCACAATTAAATTTACGGCTGAAATTTCAGAAACAGAAACATTTCTGGATACAAACATTTATAAAGGTGAAAGATTCAGAAGCAATTCAGTTCTTGATGTGCGTCACACTTCAAACCTACTGAAACATTTCAATATACGCACTTCTCTTTGTGCCACCCCAGGGGTCAAAAAAGGCTTCATCAAAGCCGAAGCACTGAGACTTCTCAGAACAAACTCTTCTAAAAACATATTTGAACAGTAAATTCAAAATCCAAAATCACACCTACAGGGGAGAGGTTGTCCCGTAAACTTAAACTTAAAACAAATCCTCATGAAAGCCTGACATTTAATAGAGCAACAACCATGGATATGGCTCAAAGAAATCTACAAAGACCTTTCCCTCATATGTTACACTGAGAGGGCGGTCAGTCAAAGATATACCCGTGAGAGCTAAATTATAAAAAAGGCTTAAACACGCGCTAATCCTGGCTGCCCTATAGAGTGGTTCCATTTCGAATGCATGGGACTTGTGGATGCACCAAGTCGAAAGCGGCTTTACGCTGACTGTGCTGTTTAACATTTTCAAAGCTACCACTGTTCAGAAATGCTCTGTTGTAATGTGAAATTCACATTCATTCTTGCAAATTTTAATAATCCACAACAAGTTTTGTTTACATGTATTAAAAGAAAGCTATTGCCTTATTAAATAATATTTTGCTCCTGATTGATCCAGTGTGAATGGTTTCTTTTGTCTTGTTTTGTTTGGTTTGGGCTTTTTTTTTTAACCCCTTGCCAATTTGTTCCCAGGGCAGGGGGAGGGAAATTTGATCTCAAGATTTTCCCCAGGGGCTGGAGGTTTTGGTATGATTTGATCGGGGCCTTTGTCAAATCCCCCTACCTGTCCCGGGTCCGGGAGGTGGGGGTTTCAATTGACTAGTGCATAAATAAACACGCAGTTACACTGTGGGGCCAACCCCCCCCCCAAGATGGTGCATGATGGCGTTGCAGAGCATACTTGATAAAATTCAAGATGGCCGCGTGGTAAACAAAAAAAGC